>NC_048228.1:63054900-63223429 GCF_002007445.2 Ailuropoda melanoleuca | reverse complement strand
TGGACTCAGATCACACCCTGCTTTGACACATTGTAGCTATGTGACCTCAGGAAAGTTATTTTAAAACTACCTGTTTAAGTCTCTTCAATTCTAAGTGATATGAGAGTACCTACATTTACAAGGTAATATATGTAAGTCACTTAGGAAAAACTGTGACATAATAAATGGTCTATAAATATAAACTGGCATAATAAACACTCTATAAATATTGGCTAATATTATTATATAGAAGCTACCACATAACCCAGCATGGCAGGGACTGGTATCTGAACATCCAAATTATTTGGATTACAAAGGTATGACTCCTTTTCTGTAAACTGTAGCCATGTGACCAAGCTACATCAAGGGGAATCTAAGAGAGGTGTGTCAGGCCTATGAAAACTTCCTTACATCTGATGCCCATTCTCCCTTCTGCCTTGCTGGACTGTTAGTGTCAATGTTAGCCTTAGAACAGACTTGGTAAACATTGCAGACTCTGACAACCTGGCTTCCTGAAGGTGTAGAGGAGAGCCGCACAGCTAACCTGTCCACTTGCCTAGGACTTATGCGTAACCGTGAAATAGATTTCCTATTGAGTAGTGCTATTACTTTTGGGGATATTTTTTATTACATCCTATGCTTTTCTAATTAATATAGGTAACAAGAAATAAAAAGGTCAATAAGACACATTTTGAGGCTAAAAGAACTTTTAAATTACAGAGAAGCAAAAACAAAATATTAAAGCTCAACATTGTGAAAAGTTTCTAAGAGAAAAAACATCTTCAATTATAGGAACTCAGGGTTTCTAGGAAGACAAGCGATAACACTCAGTTGGGAAATCTTTGACTGTTTCTTGCAATTGTACCTCTTGACGTTTGGCTTCAAAGAAGAGTGGAATCACGACAAATATGTGCAGCTTCTTGGGCATAGGGAACAGCATGAACCAAGGGGCAAGGTAAGGAAATGCCGAATATTTTAGGAGAAAACAGCAAAGACTAAATTTGCCTAGAGTGAAAGAAAGTGTTACTAAGGATGGAAAGGTAGCTGGTATCAGACTTTTAAAAGATCTTAATCTCCCTGTATGAATAGTCATGATTGATTTGAAATGGGATTGAGAACACCTGAAAGTAGGAGAGTAGAAAAGAGTGATTACAGATATAATTAAGGAAGATTTTATAACCCTTCCTGAGGTGAACCTTGATCCACTTTCTCTTTTCTACTCCGTAATTCAGCAATATCACACGACTTGAATATTTCCACTTTTGCTATTCTACATCTCTATACCTTTGTATATGTTGCTCCCTTAATTGCAGTACCATCTAGCTTAGATGTCCTCTTCTTCAGGAAAACTCACCTAAATTTCTCAAGTTATATTTTACTACTCAGAGGCTGCACTATGTATATGAATCTGGCACATAATAGGTGTTTAATGAATATTGTATGTTTAATGAATATACTTTTACAGATTGCCTCACACTCTAGATCTATCTTTATTACAACACAGTGATCTCATGGAATAACTGATTAGGTCTCATCTAGCTTCCTATCACCAGCATTTAGCACACTGTCTTGCATATACTACAACTTTAATAATGTTTGTTGAACCAAATTGATATGTGGTGAGAAAATAGAAGTAGTAAAACTCTTTAAAAATATACCTAATTCTCATTCTAAAGTAAGCACCGTAAGGCTTTTTCAAATTCATTGTTCATGTTATTAGAGCAACAACAAAAAAAGGAGCACATTACTGAATTAGTAGCTAATACAATATAAATGAGTTTGGGACGCCACAAGGCATTTTTAAAAGCATGATGGTCTTTGGATTGATGCTTTTAAATAGTGTTAAGACTAAAGTTTATGTCTCGCAGCAAATAGGGGTAAAAAAAAAATCAATGGAAACACCAAAATATCTGTTTTATAGATGTTTCTATACCAAATCCAAGGTAGATATAACTTAAATTTAATACAATATTAATATAGCTTAAATTTTGACTAAAGGTGTACTGCTTGACAAAGCTTTGGAGACCTATGAGCAAGATTTAGAAAAAAAAAATTGTGCAGAATGCAACTAAATTGATCAGCTCTCTCTGGCCACTAGAATTTTAGGTATAAATATTGGTTTGGTTGGCTTGTTTCTTTAAAAAAAATATATTTAAGTTAGCTTTGTTTTTTTAACTAGTGTGTTGGAATAAAATTGTTATAATTCAACTTTATAATAAATTTTACTGTTAGTATAGATAGAAACCATGAAATATAAAATATACATAAAGATATAAAATTCTTTGTTCTTAGGTGTTAGTAAAACTTACGTGCATAAGTCATTAGGAAACTGTCAAAATTTTCTCATGCCATTTTACTTAACTTGGCTGATCATATCCTTATAATAGAACTGACATGCTAATTTTAGAGATATTTCAATTTATATAATTACAAAATACACAGTCCTTAAAATACTGAGACTTCATTATGATGTTTATATAACTCTAACATTTTATTTATTTTAGTATTGACCTGCAGAGATTCTTTTAAATACCATGGTTGTATATGATTGCCTGAAAATGGTTTCTATGCTGGGATCAAAGAGTTTATAGATTTTCTTGACTTTTGATGAGAGTAAAACAGCTTCTATACAGAATGTCATAGAATATGTTTCTTCCATTTCTAAAGGTTATGCCATCTGTGATTATATCTTGTGTTGAACTATTAAGTATTTCCTCAAGTATCAATAAGTAAGATTGAATAAATGTGCTCACTTATTGCTTTAACCATTTTTTGTTTTTACATTTTCTTTTTTTAATCTTAACAGTCTACATAATGATAAAACACAATAAAATATATGATTTTTTTATGAATACTCTGTAGATAGCCTATAATGAGAGACAGGTGACATGATTAAAAGCACCAGCTTTGACACCATTAGAACTGGTTGTAATCTCTGCTGTGTCATATGACCTTGGACAAGTTATTAATCCTCTATGACCAGTTTTCTTCATCCAGTATGAAGAAAATAGTACTTGCCTTCTAGCGTTACCATTAGGAATAAAGGAGTGAATAATATACATACTCCTAGAGGTAAAGCACCGTAAAAATATTTGCTATTGGAATATACAGTAGTTTGTTCTTAGTGTGGGATAGAATGAGCAGAAAATTTGCATTACAGAAAATACAAATATCTGATTACTAAAAAGGCATGTAATTAAAGCATTGAGTCAAAATCACTACAAATCTACTTGTATTTGGGCCTTTAATACTCCCTAGGAAATTTTCTTTCAGGTGTCTCTCCTATGCATTCTTCTTAATAGATATCCTTAAATTTTCACCTGTCTTCTCAAAGGTCCTATATTACTTATGCCTCATCCTCTACTTTACTGAGTAAATAAAGGACATCAGCCAAGAATTCTTTCAACTTCCTTCCAGGCCAACAAAAAAGCTATTAGGATCTATATTTTCCCTATCCCCCCACCCCCCAGTCCTTCAGTGAGAGGCTATTCATCAGCTGTGTCTCAGCTTTATCATCGCTCACCTTACTAGAGACCCTACTCTAACAATCATCAATTCTGTACTGGAACAAATCTCATTGGAGATCTATAAATACCTCAAGCTCAGCATATCCAAAATTGAATTTGATTATTAATCCTAGAAAGCCATTTTTTCTCCCTCTTTCCTTTCTGAGTAAATAGGACCACCATCTATCCAGGTACCCAAACTTGACCATGTAGTCATCCTTGAATCTTTCTACAAATTCAGCACATTTGTAAAATTTAAAACCAAGTTACCTTTTTGCTTTAGATCCATTCTTTCTCAGTTTCCAAAAAATTACACTTATCTATCATCATCTGTGTTTTCATGTTTTAATACCTGCAACAGCCTGCTACCAGGATGTCCTAACTCTAGATGAAGTATGAAAAACAAAACAAAAACAAAGAATTACATAACTAAATTACCACTGCCTGGCAAGTGGTGTGTTAGAAACAGCTCCTACAGTTTGTGAGAAACAATAGTTATATATCTAGGGATTTTTTTTTTAGTGAATTTTCAAACCATTAGTAGCTTGAAATTGACCATGAATGGAGCAAGTATTTATACTACAGAAATTAAACACTTCAGTTGATTTACCAGCACACAGTAGGTCTTCACTCTGAAACAACACTAATACATCCTTAAAAGATTGTATTTATTTATTTATTTATTTGGGTGGGGAGAGCATGTGAGTGGGGAGAGGGGCAAAGGGGGAGGGAGAGGGAGAAAATCTCAAGCAGACTCCACACTGAGCGCAAAGGCCAATGTGGATCAGAGGAGGCACTGGGCCATCATCACCATCATCAGGAACCAGGAAATAAAAAATGCACTTCACACCCTGAGCAAATGTGAGTTTTACAAAACTTTTTAGACCTAAGCAGAATAGCCTTAAAGAAAACTTAAGACCTTTCTACAGTAACATCAGTCCCAGCTACTGTGCTGAATACGGATCTAATAGAGATCTGAATAGGGATATGATAGAGGTGAGAATCTTTGCTGATGGCCAACCATTCTGTCATTAGGGACTATGAGACATGCATGTCAGCATGTGACCTGAGGATTGCTTTCTGGCACCTGACCATCAGTATTAGAAACTTTACTTCAATGAGATTCTCATCCGTTGTTGTCACACACCTGGTTACCAACCTTGGTTATCACACCAAAAAAAGTGACAACTATGGACGAAGTCCTGCCAGCTTACTAGGTCCTGTGGACAGGCTAAACTCCTACTCTCAAAGAGTTGATACCTTGATACCGTGAGGTCAAATTACTTTTGACCCAGATAAGGTAGAAGGGATGGAGGGGCAGACAGCTCAGATTACAATGTTGTAATACAGCATTAAAATGTAGTCTATAAATGCATATTTCTGAATAAAACAAAACTATAAACTCCATGAGGGCAAATTTTGTCTGTTTTAGTCACTAGTATATCTTCATCACCTAAAACAGTGGTGGCATATTCTGGACACTTAATAAATATTTTTGTTAATATAATGAATACATGGCAGTAGGAATGTGTTGTTAAAAGGAATCCAGAGGAAGGAGCTGATAACTATGTTTCAAAAGCACAGGCACTGTGCTATCCCTCAGAATACAGAGTAAATCATAGTTCTGCCTTCAAAGCATTATCTCTCTGGATGAGGCCATAAAACTCTGAACAAGACCTTGCTTTTCTCTTCCTCTGAACATGCAATGTAGGATGTCTATGTTTCTGATCAGTGTTTTTACTAAAGAAAAAGCTCTAATTGTTTTCAAAATCCTTTGCTTGAAGTAGATATAGTCTAGGTATTCTGGATTCTACTTATAACTAAGAAATGCACCCTGGCTATGGAAGGGCCCAGGCATTGGAGGTGGTGATGAAGCTCAGTGTAGAGCTCACTGCAGGAAAGTAGAAAGTGGCATCAATCTGGCTTGATCCATGATTCAGGCATGTATGCTGTGAACACAGACATAATTGGGGAATTAGAGACTTAAAAGGCCACCTTGTCTCTTACAATTTTCCAACAGAGTGGTTGGAAGATCAAGAACAGTGTGGAGATGAAACATAACTTGATAAAATCTTATGAGGACCTCACATAGCCAATAGAAAGAGCCACCCTATAATCAAGGAAAAAGACCAAATTCATTTTCCTGGTGGTAACCCATTCTCTGAACCTGGGATTGTGACCTAGAGTTGGAGATGATGAGGCTTCTGAGCACTAGTGCTCGTGCTCTTTGGGTTCTCTGGCCATGGGATCTCATATCCCTAAGCCACCTGAATTTAAAAGATGGGATATCAACTGATAGACCTGCTTTAAAGGAGTCAAATGCTAAGTGTTCCCTGATATTGATTGTGCATATAATGAAAACTAATAAATATTATTTATTGAGTCTGCCATTCTATTTTTGATGTCATGAGGTATGTGACAACATTGAGTTAAATTTAGAAAGCAATTGTCCCTGGAGTAAAGCTACTAAAAGCAAAGGTCAATTACTAGAAGTTGATCTTCACGTCATCAGCTGAAATGCATGTCTCAAGTGACTTATAAGACCTGCTAAGCTTTCTAGCTTCTCATCTCAGTCAATATGATTGATCATTTAACTTGTTTTAAATAATCCCATTAAATTTTGTGAATATTTTATAATTGCAAAGATTATAATGCAGAAGATTGGCTGAAAATGGATTTAAAGAAAGAGAAATAAGAAATAATTAGTAAAGAATGGGCAAAATGTATGATGATTCATCATGAATTGCAAATGACTTTTACATGTGCCTAAATCATCATTGTTAAGACCCAAATCCTGTGACTGGAAACACTGATTTTCAATCAAATTGCCATTTTAGACATACTGTCAAGTAAACCAGTCAAAGGAGGCCTCCCAGAGGAAGGAACTGGAGAGACAAAACGAAGTAAACAAGGTAAAAGTGAAGAAGAAGGAAAAAAAGAAGATGCTACATGTATAAAACACTAGACTGGGGGCGCTTGGGTGGCGCAGTCGTTAGGCATCTGCCTTTGGCTCAGGGCGTGATCCCAGCGTTCTGGGATCGAGCCCCACATCAGGCTCCTCCACTGGGAGTCTGCTTCTTCCTCTCCTACTCCCCCTGCTTGTGTTCCCTCTCTCTCTGGCTGTCTCTCTCTCTGTCAAATAAATAAATAAAATCTTAAAACAAACAAACAAAAAAACACTAGACTGATAGAAGCAAGCATGCTTATCTTTGGAGTAGAGAGAACAAAGAATCCCTTGTCAGCAATATCATAGTATCTGATAGATATTAGGCACACTATATATACTTGTGAATTATTTTATTTTGCTTACATGTATCTTACATCATGAATATTTATTATTTTTGCACTGGGAAAAAACCATGAACAATGAAAGGAAATAATGATAGTTTTTAAATAAACCCTACGGGCCCCAAATTACCAGTTTTGGCAAAACCAGTGACTGGGGATGTTCATTTTCACCCAGCGAGTCAATTCAAGCACATTTGTCATATATACCAATGTCCAATAACTCTAAACTGTTGTTCTTATTGCCCAGCCAACTGTAAGTGCTCTGAAGAGAGGTGACTAGTTGACCATTGTCATACCAGCACCCAGCTCAGTACCTGCAGCTCACTGTACACATTCGACAAATAACTCTGGACTGAAGGAGTATATGCTCTAACACTTGTATACTTAGTTTAGAATGCTCTTGCTGATTTCCGAGTCTATACATCCCATGCCTTCTGAACATTTGCACTTGGGTGTCTCAGACCTCTCAACACAAAATTTCAAAACATGTCCCTTTTTCCATGCTCCATGAGCAAATGGTACCACCACAATTGAGGTCATTAACTTTTGATTACCTTAGATTTCTCCCTTCTCAATGGCTGACTCCCTTCCTTAATTACTAAGACCTATAGATTCTCCCTTTCTAAGTCCCTTGAAATCATTTCACCTTTGCTATTTCTCCTGTCATTCTCCAGGCTCTCATTCCTTATTAACAGGATTATAGTCATATCCTTCTAATTCCACTAACTTCCGTCTCATTGTTATCACAGTGACATTTCTAGAATGTAAATTTGATTAGTTTTTACCCTTTTAAAATCCTTTAATATCACTGGGATACCTTTTAGGATAAGTTTTAGACTCTAAGGTAGACCCTCTAATAATCTTTTACTTTAAGAAAATGCAGTTTTAGAAAGAATTTATAGACCCCAAAGGAAGTTATAAACACTCCCAAAATTTTGCGATATGGTATAATATCTATCATGAGTTATCTACTAAAAATAAAATCAAAGGTAATTATCTTCCTGATTCTAATAGTATCAGCAAATCTACTCCATGTTGTAAGTATTCTAAAGACCATATATTTTTCATATGGCTTTTGCTCATACTTTTTTTCCTGTGCTTTTTTGACATACCTAGATAGACATACAGCTCTTTTGGCCTAGATAACATGACACCTCAGCATTCCATGCAGCTGTAGAAGTCATAGATATTGAGGAAGGGTTAATAATAACCTTTATTATATATTTTTTTGTCCAAGAGTCCTGTCTCTTTTTGTTCACTAATTTCCAAAAAAGCTTTCCTGCATTGTTAAGTGTTTTAGCTGCAGGAGACAGTCAGTATTCTTGCCTTGTTTGTTTTATGTTATACTTTCTCATGTCTCTTAACGGCAAGCTCTCTGGGTCAGCACCCGGTTATTTGTCTAGGACTCGTCCACCATGTACATTTCCTGTCTTAAACAGTGAATAATAACCACCTGGTAGCTTTAATGTGAAAGAACAGCATGAACAGAGCTGCAAAGCAAAATCACGATTCAGAATATCACAATCATCTTGTGCGCTCATATTTGCATCAAAGCACTAGAAAGTCCGATTGCTCTCTCCTCATTTAAAATAGTCAACACGTCTATTTATTTCTTCATGCAATGCTATATAGTTTTTTTTCCTATTCATACTTTATGTGATGAAGTCTCAATTTTGACAGAAAAGCAGTTAACTTCATTCAATTTCTGTCCATCCCCCCCCCCACTGGATGCTACATTATAGATGTTTCTTTTCTAATGAAATCAAAATTTACTATTGAACATCTCATTTTCGACTAACCCAAAGGCTATTTATCTTTTATATGAAATTTTATTCTTATGCTTTTTCTTGCACTAATAAATTAAAACAGAGGGAGAGTTCTATTAGAATGTCTACATCTACAGAAAAATGTCATTTATAATAAAGGTATATAACAACACCAACTGATTACCCATAGAAACAAAATATTGAGTTTTACAAAGAATTATCCAAGTCTATAGAAGCAGAGTGCTCTACTGTATCTAGCCATATATTGGTAGATTGCAAAAAAAAAAAAAAGGCCACAAATTCTTCTATCCCTCTATGCATGCGTCTTTGCAATGTGACTTTGCTGTATCAAGTGATGAGCGTGCTCTCTCTCTCTCTCTCTCTCTCTCCCCACCTGCTGCATCTGCATTTGGCCATGTGACTCACTTTAACTGATTAGACATTAGCAAGCAGAATGTAAGAAGATGCTTAAAAGTCACTTTTGCATCATGGCTTGTTCCCTCTTACTGTTGGGAACTTTTTCCTCACCATGTGAAAAAGCCCCAGGTCAGCATAATGGAGCACAAGGAACCACATGAAGCAGAAACAAGTTGAGGGTCCCTGCACCTGCCAACTGCCAACATAAAAAACAAAAACAAAAAAACAAAACCAATCATCCTAGACTCTTCAGCACCAATCGAGCTACCAGTTGAGCATAGCTATCAACTATGCTAATTCAAACCAGTATAATCACCTAGAAGCTGACCTAGAGAAATATGAGTAAATGAAATGGTGATTGTTTTAACTTTTGAGCTAGTTTGTTATGTAATAATAGATAACTGATAGAATAGCCATTTACTCTTTGTAACATTGCCATGCAGCAAAGACAACGGTGCAATTTACAGCTGCAAAGTAACAGGCTATATCTTGTTTCTTTCCACCAAGAAGAAATTATCCTTTAACTTCTTTAACTCTTCCCTATATTTGTTTGGTTGGTTTCTTTTCTTTTTTCTCTTAACTTGCAAATATTATTATCCAAAATCCCAAACCACTCAAGAAAGCCCAATGATGCTAAGGGAATTCAGAAGCTAGAAAAGAGAGCCGTTATGTACATATTTTAATTGCTACCATTTTCATTGATCCACTACTAAATCTGATCATAATACCTGTATATATTTCTAGGACCTCCAAAAGAAAATGTGGTTTATAGAACCATATTATTTTTAAACAATATGAATATAAAAAAATAACTGGCTATCTCAGAAAGTTGTTTATAATAGAATTTAACAATATAAAAAGTTATATTTATAAAGTCTTATAATTTAAAACCATTCTAGCTTGATAAATATTGGAAAGCCAGATAAACATTGGAAAATAATGAGTCCAGAATTCAAAGAAAAATAGCCAAGTCCTTCTTCATTTGATTATATTTTCTTATGCTAGGTAATGTTTCATAGACCTCTAAGTCTTATATCTAGTCAATAAATAATATGAATTGTTTTAACCCATGCTGTGAATCATATACATAATGAGTACTGGTATTTTTTTTATTATAATATCTTACAGCCATAAGCCCCAAGGAGGGGAGGGTTCTTTTTAAAATGAAGAAGCTGCCCAAAGTCCTAAAGTGAATCTCAAAATTATCAAAATCATTCTTATATAGTTCATTTTTGTTCAAAGTATCCAATTCTAAGCATTCGCTATGTAAAATGAACTACAATAGTCTTTAGTTGTAAAAAAAAAAAAAGGAAAAATATATCTTGTGTTTTTTTCCCCCATAGAGAAAATTATTCATCTGTAACAAGGGATTGCATTGCTTAAATAAGCTTCTTTCAGTTCTGGGTGAAGAAACCCCAGAAAATAAATATCCAGGTATAATAGTATATTTACCATTCTATCCAAAAGGGTTTGCTCTGCTTTCTGTTTGTTTTTTCCTTCTTATATTTGTGGTAGGCTATGAATCAGCCTGCCTTAGGCCAGATGATGGCATTAAGAAACAGAATATAAGAACTGGAGAACACTGGCAAAGCAAGAATGGTAGAATGACCTTACTGGTAATAGGGGAGACCCTTGATTATAATTTGGATTTGTCCTCAGGCTAAGGTCTAAAAAGTAAAATTTAAAAAAGCAGCAGCAGCAGCAGCCTGGTAGCCCTGCTCTCACGATCTCCTCTTACAGGATAGATTCTGTACTTTGTAAGAACTGCATTTGCAAGTGAACTTGGAGTTTGCCCTCAGGGGGAATAAGGCAGGCAGCACAGTGGCTCCCACACTTAAATGTGGATCTCTCTCACTGTTTCCTTGCTTTGTGGTTAAACAAAATGAAAGAGAACTTCAACCAAGTATAAATTGTCATTCTAAAGTCTAACCTGGATTCACCATCCTCACCTAGCAAAATATATCTCCCTATGCTACTTTGCAACTTCTTCAATCAGTTGGGCTTTACACTTCCTAACATCTGCTTCCATGACATGACTATAACCAAGGCAAGCACAGTAAAAGCATTATCTGCCCCTGAAATATACTCAAATGCAGCATTACACTTTTTATATTCTCTCCTCTCAAAATAATAATTTCCAATCCTTACATATACTTACTATTTTCTGTGCCTATCAAAATTAACTGGCACTGCAATATAACGTATTGCTTATATTGCTCCTAGAATTTAAGCTCTCTGGTGCTTTAGAGAATTGTAACTTATAAAATTATCTTCTCTCATATCGCGTGACAAATAAGCCCTCACAATCCTTCTCTTAAACTAACTAATGTGAGAAATGAAACAGGACAGTAAGAAGACCAGAAACCTGTGAAAATGAGACTGGGAGAGAAATGAATATCTTCTACTTTAAAATTTGCTGTCTGCCAAGCCTTGAGTTGACTATGTGTTTTGTATGAACAACTTAAAATATTATGAAAGTTACATGGAAAATAATCACATGTAAGAACAAGAATTAACAGCAGTGATTTTTGTTTGTTTAATGGCAAGTGCTTGAGATATGCTAGAAACTTTGTGCATGATGAAGAGAGTACAGGACTCAATCAGGGACATGGGATAATCTACTTATTTCAAGTGGGCTCTAGAATTAGCTTCTGTTTTCTCCTGGCAGCCAAGGCAATAAGAAAAATACTGTAAATATAGATTTCATTGTTGGACAAATGGGAATATTAAAGTGCATTTTGAAAGCAAATACATTCTTTGTACTCAAGTCCGTGCAGCACCCACACTGTGCTTCCTAACATCATAGTGAGTAGGGTTTTCAGATACGATTTTGTAACAGATACAGAATCATTTCTAAAAAGGCCATGTCTTCTAATAAGCACTGATAGATAAAGCTCAGGACATGAAACTAAGTGATAACTCAAGAACGACTTTGTATGAGCAACTAAAATAGTATCCAGGTATTTTAATTTATCATGATCTAAATTAATACAAGGGATGTGTTTAGGAAAAAACTACTTTCTAAAGAGGATAACATAATTGACCTGTTTTTTACATTCTTTCTTTCAGATATCACATGTTTACAGAGGTTTTGGCAAGCACTGGATTACATAAGATTTAAAGTTCAAATTTCTATTTCTATAGCTTTCATGGAAAATGGTTGCAATAATCATATCTTATATTTTCATAGTTCTTTAAATTTTACAAAACACTTTCTTTTCTATCATCTCATCCAAAACAAACACACAAAAAAACAAAACAAAAACTCCTTGGATTACAGACATTTTTATTTTCCATTTTACAGATAGAAAAACTGAGGCCTTCAGTAAAAGGTGGATTGCCCAAGATCAGTTTATTTATTAAATTGACATTAAGAATCTATCCACTGCCTTCTTTTTCTCATCCTAGGCACGGTGTTTGCAGTGGGGATACATTAATGATGACAAGACAGACGTGGTCTCTAAGGTGGACCCTCCATGCAGATCTCTCATTCATCAACCACATTATCTGAATTCCCTCTGCAAGTCTCAACACAACCCTTATGTAAAGGCCATGCTCAAACACCTACAGAGAGATCGGAGATAAAGCACCAAGGGACATTTACTGAAAGTTTGTCTCTTTTTTTTCCATCTAAGATCAAGTAATTATTTTTTATTGGTAAGGACCAATAAAAGTCCTGTTTTTCACCTAATTTCTTCACAGCCTTGTGAATGTGAACAGCAAATCTTTACAGGAAGATTCTTCTATTCAAGTCTGAGGTAAGCCACTCTTACCAACTTTCCAAAGTATGAGAATATGATTTTATATACCCAAGATTCAATGACCTCAAGTAAAAAAGCAGATATTAATACTATCTTTTTCATGATCAGATCTAATATATTTAAAACTTAAATCATCAGGCACACAGTAAATGCTCATTAAAACTAAATGCTTATATTAGCCTCTGCCTCCATCACAGCAGTACCTGTGAATCTTAGCTCATGTTAGAATTTAATTTTCTCCAATTCAGCTTAATTGTTTACTCCAAATCCATTCTGCTCAGATGGCTAAACACGTTCTCCTTCTCACCCCTACACCAGCATTGTGCCAGCGGCCTAGAGCCATCTGTGGGGGCGGGCTCTTGGTTAAGGGAGAAGGCTGAGGATATAAGGTCCTCTGTCATCAACTGTCTATATTAACTCTTTTGTGTTATGCTTGTGGCAGGGAAATCATGGTCACGGCTGCCTTGGATTCTGACATTTTCCCTGCCACCATCCCTCTCTTGGGTTTTGTTACCTCTCTGTTCTAGGACCTACGTATTTCCATGTACTTCCCCTTCCATTCTTCCACTACCAAAAGTGACTTTTTTCTAAGCAAGAAAAAATATCGTTTCCATCTCATAACACTAGTTGTAAATTCTCTTCTCACTCTAGGGTTTAATTATTTGGAGAAAAACTATCACAGAGACCACTATTTTCCCGTTTCTTCTAAATAAAGGAAAGAGGGAAAACGTATCCTATAATGCCTCAAAATATTATTTGATCTTATAATTTGGGTCCTTCAAAGTCTGAGACCCAGTGGCTAAGTGTACCACTCTCTGTGGCTAGCTTTCCCTGATGCCTACTGGTACTCCACCTCCATTTAAAAACAGTGTCGAGGGGCACCCGGGTGGCTCAATCGGTTAAGCATCTGCTTCAGCTCTGGTCACAATCTTGGGGTCCTGGGATTGAGCTCTCATCGGGCTCTCTGCTCAGCAGAGCGTCTGCTTCTCCCTCTCCCTCTGTGATCTCTCTCACTCTTGCTTTCTTTTAAATAAATCTTTTTAAAAAATAAAGAAAATTAAAAAATAAAAACAGTGTCGATTCCCAATTGTCTGCCGTATCATCTGCCTGCCTGAGACAAGAACACTGCACCACGCTTGCCTCTGAGAAGTCCGGCTCTAAGCTAAAATTCTGTGTAGAATTTCTCAGGCTTAACCGTGGGCAGTCAGGAGGGCATTAGATGGCAGTTCTCCTGGGGGCACCTTCCCCACCTTCCCCACAGACCTGTGCACAGCCAGTGCATCGCGGTCCCCAGTGCTGCACTGAGGTTTCAGCTACCCCCCACTGCACTCTCCCCGGCCAGCAGTGCTACATTCCTAACCCAGACACCTTCATTCACAGGCCTCTTTATAGGGGCCTTCAGTTGAGGCCTCCCCCAGGTGCATCCACTGAGACCTCCTCATGGGGAAGGGAGTATCTAGAAGCACTTTTCTCCACTCTCAGTGCTCAGTTAGCCCTTCTCTCTCCCTCTGATCAGCCCACAGGTCTATTAAATGGTCTTTTGTGCAGGGCTCCCTTGAAGGTGAATTGATGCACTCCACCTGGGTGCTGATCCACCCGCTTCTCATTTGGTGATACAGCATGAGGAAAAGTAAACACTGTGGGAGCCAGCACCCTCTCCTGTTCAGCCTCTTGCTTATACTGTATCAGTAAGTGATTAAAGGTGTGGCTGTGACTTTCATTTTGGCTGGTTGCCTTAATCAACTACTCTGATACTTGGCAGCTCAGCTCTCTCCAGTTCAGCCAAACTCTTGACAACCCCCATGCGTACAGCAGGTCTGGGCTTCTCTCTATCGCTGTATTCCCTAGAACTACATTTTTTCTACGTTTAAATAACTTAATCTAAATAGTCTTTACACCTGCTACTGTACCTGTGGCCTCTTCTACTCTCCCTATATATTAATCTGAATTTCAGTCCCAGGGTGGTTTGTCCTCTCCTCTGCAGAAGCCAGAGACCTCACCAGTGCTGCCATGAGATTACAGTATGTGGGAGAATAAGAGGTTCTCTTCCAACTCCACCATTTTTCATCTATAAAAAAACACATATGCTCTAGATATCATAAAGTCCCTTTATGTCTTGAAAGCATAGTCAAAAATTATATGGGCCTATTCTCTGTAGGAAATAATACCTTTTTTTTTTTTTCCTCCAGGGAATTTCTCATGTAGTCTCTTGGGTTGAAATTTATATTTGCTTTGGAATCAGAGCAATGTGGATTCTGATCTCAGCTCCTCCACCTCCTGGAGTAACTTTCTTGAGTCTCAATTTTCTTAAATGTAAAAATGATTAATACCCCTTCCGTAGGATTGCTAAAACTAAATAAAAATAAAAATAAATAAAATCAGTAGCATATGTAATATACCTAGGAATGCACTTAACCTTAAGTAAACACTCAACAAATGTTACTAACATTTTGTTTCCTTAAATTGCAAGTAAATAAATATGTATAAGAGAGATGATTAGAATTTTTATATGAGGAGAGGAAGTTTTATTAATTTATTATCTTATCAATAAAATAACTTGTTGAACCATTGTTTTTTTTTTTTAAGATTTTATTTATTTATTTGACAGAGTTAGAGACAGCCAGCGAGAGAGGGAACACAAGCAGGGGTAGTGGGAGAGGAAGAAGCAGGCTCATAGCGGAGGAGCCTGATGTGGGGCTCGATCCCGTAACGCCGGGATCACGCCCTGAGCCAAAGGCAGACGCTTAACCGCTGCGCCACCCAGGCGCCCCGACCCGTTGATTTTTGATGGTGCTCTATCCTAAAGTGTCCATAAGGATGAATTAACTATAAATACACTCTCAAATGCACTTTTGAATTAACATTTTAGATAGATTATTTTTCACTGATGCTCACCTAGGTGTTGAAGAATAACTGCCCCCAAATTTTTTTAGTGGAGTTGACTTGAATTTTCTCTCTGATTGTAATATGGTCACCTCTGTAGTTACGTTTTAAGTACACATTTAGTTCTTCATGATAAAGTATGTCTTTAGTACACAGGGGGATACATGTAATATCTATATACATGCACTTTCTATATATAATCATATGGAGAAATCATTTTGGTTCTTTTAGTAGTTATCTCAGAATCTGCAGATACAAGTTAAAAGAAAGAAAGACTAAGGAACCACCCAGTTCCATACCATGCTAAATTAAAGCATAAAGTCTCAAAGACTTCTTTCCAACTCTCGATCTTGATATTATGGTACTTGGTTTGAAGAATAATTGAACCCTTATCCAGGACCATAAAGCTTGACCAAAAGACAGGCCCAATATATGGAATTGATGAAAAAAAAAGTCAAGAAATATTTTAAATATTCTTATCTGGGACACCTGGGTGGCTCGGCCAGTTAAGCATCTGCCTTTGGCTTAAGTCATGATCCCAGGGCCCTGGGATCAAGTCCTTCATCCGGCTTCTTGCTTAGCCAGGAGCCTGCTTCTCCCTCTGCCTGCTGCTCCACCTGCTTGTGCTCTCTCTCTTTTTCTCTCTGACAAATAAGTAAATAAAATCTTTTTAAAATTTTTAAAAACATATTCTTATCTGCTTTGTGGTTGAGATGAGATGGAGTATGATAGTCACTCTTAAGTAGAATTCCACCTATAAATATATTTGCAATCAACAACAATTTAATAAACTTCTTAATAAAAATAACTTACTAAGCAAAATGATATTTTAATGGATATACATTTTAAAGTGGTTCTAGAAGTTAATGCAATGTCAGATATGTTTTGGCAGTTAACCCCACACCAGGCCTTCAGATCCAGGGAGAGAATGGGCTTTCTACAATTACTGAACTCTGGATCACACTTACCTCTTATTTTTTCAGCAATAGGCACAGTAAGGGCTTCCTGTAATTATTAAAGTCTAAAGTCTCATCCTCTCTTTTGCTTCTCATACCCTTCCAATACTTTTACAACCAATTCTCCATGATAAATTTTTCCATTTTTAATTTGTATAATTGTTTTTGTTTTTCTATCTGGATAATGACAGATGTACTGTGGTAGTTGGTGGGCAATATATAACATCACATCATCTATATCTACCATAAAGGGATTACATGCAAGAGGTTAGGAATAATGTTTGTCAATGTAAAATTAAATGAATTTAGTCTTGTTGGTTTATAAAGTAATTCTCCAAATATTATTTTATTTGTTTTTTATACTGTTTGGAGGATATGATAATAAGTAATATTTATAAATAGGCAAATTGATATGTATGACCCTCAAGAGATTAATTGACCTGCTGATGATCATACAGCTAATTCATTTATGAAATAACTATGGCATCGAGCACTTTCTACCACCAGACATTGAATGCTTCCCTTGGCATCACAGCACATCTGCAACTGGGAACAGGTGGCTGCCCCTCCATGACCAAGTTGAATGCTCCACCTTCCCTGTCCCCATACAGACCTGAGAGCTAGTAACAAGTCCTATATTCATGTTTCAGCTGCCATAAAGTTTGAAGGGTCTTGCTTAGGTTGCAGGTGGGCTCTACCCAACTAAGGCAAATAGAGTAGAAAATTCTCCAAACATAAGAAAGGGATTCATATACTGAATTGAAAAAAAAAAAAAGAAGTGAGAGAGGGAAGGAAGGAGAGAAGGAGGAGAAAGAAGAAAGAAAGAAAGAAAGAAAGAAAGAAAGAAAGAAAGAAAGAAAGAAAGAAAGAAAAAGAGAGAAAAGAAATGGACAATTGTCCTCTATAGCTATTTAACACCAAAGCCTGGGTTTTTCATCTGAAGGTGAAAAGATGAGTAAAACATCATTGCTACATCAATGCTTTTAGCAAGCATTTGAGGGTGGGAATGTTACCTTACTCACCTCTTATATTACCAAACAATTTAATCCTAGGACCAATCACCATACTTAGGGATTTCCTATAGAAATGATATCCAAGTTCTGTTATTCTGTATGAGGATAAACTTTGAACAGATTAAACTGTATTTATCTTCTTTTTTTTTCTCTTAGCATCTAAGTCTACTGAGTTTTTCTGTGTTTCTAGATTCTAATAAAAAAGAGCTGATAAACATAGTGAGTCAAAATAGAAAACTTTTTTTTTTCTGTCATGTAATAACCAGCAAACTAAGTGTTTCAGATGTAATCGTTGGGTAATATATTATTCTTGCCTGGAAAACTGTTCCTCCATGTCACCATTATCAGTCTAGCTGAGTTTTATAGCACATAAAAAGGACTTAACGTCTCTCCCTTCTTTCATTCTCTTTTCATCTTTTCTTCCAATACATAAAATAAATAGGGAGTATTTTGCACAAAATATTACTCTGGAAAGATGTCTGATTTCATTGCAAACATAGTGGGGATTTAAGTACAAACAAGTGCTCTCTAACAGTCATTGAAGCCTATCCATTATTTTAATGATGTTATTTATATTCAATCACACCTGGAATTCCTCATTCAGAAACTGTCATCTCAATAGGTTTAGAGCCTACAATAGTTATTTTCTTTTCTCTAAATTACATTTCATTTTTGTACTAACCGTATAAACATATTACTAATAATAATATAATAATTAGACTTGATTGTTAATAACTTTTGCAATAGAAAATTCCAATTCATATTATAAAAATAATTTTTTGACTAAAACGTATTTTCTTTAAACAGTATTGGCTTTGGAAATAACTCCTAAGTACATATTTTGTTGTGTGGTTTTTAAAACCAGTCTCATTTGATAACACTGTATATCATGGTTGTAGTATTCAAAATATGTAAAATGAATCTCTTAGCTTTAATATACATCTAATCTGAAACTGACTTATTTAAGGTCATATTCCAATCCTGTCTAATTGATTCTGGTCCTGTTTCTAGTTATCTCAAAATACATATCTACCAATAAAAGACAAATATAAATATAGCAAAAGAGAAAAGAAAAGAAAATGGAGTCAAGAAAATAAATGATATAGTCCTGCCATTACATAGACAGCTATTTAACCTCAGAACCTTCACGCCTCCTGGCTAGATTTCTCCGAGAGACAACATCTTGAAAACTAATTCCATTTCCTTAGAACTCTCTAAAAGCTTCAATTAAATTGTGTACATATGCAGAAGCTGAACCAAAGGTCACCTACCCAAGCAAACAGGGAAAACACATAATTGTAAAACATTCGATAAATGTGTTTTAAACAACTGCGGAATGTGTCAGGTTAACTTCCAAATTATATAGTAGAGTGAGGGGCTAGCCTAGAAAACCAGCACATATTTGGTTTTCCCCCTTTCTAATTGAGCCTAGGTTGTTTCTCAATCATTAAGAAATTCCCATCACTATTTAATGTGCTTCTTCGAAATCCAATGAATCATGTCCATTAGCTTCATCTAGATAAGCTCATTAATGAATATATTATCATTATAATTGGCTTTGGACTCCTGAAACAAATAAGAGTGAAACATTGAATCTTTAAGTACCTGGTGTTCTATATTGTGCTGGATCGCTGAAATATGTACTGTTTCATAATCAAACAAAAACTCATTTCAACAAATTCAAGAAGGAGGAAAACTAAATAGATGGGCAGAAAAAACATAACAATCTCTTTCCACAGCAACTGTTTTTACAATATTTGGAAGATCAGAGAGCTGTCACTTTCTCAAACTTTATTTGCAATTTTCTGTAGCCAAGCCTGTTTTATCTACTTTGTTAGTGAAGTATTTGTTTTTGCAAAGCCACGGCAATAAAGACAAAATATGACTAAATGCATCACATTGCAGGCCTACTGTTTTGTCATCTCACACATGTGACAACAGAAATAGAGTTTATATTTTAGAAAGTTAATTTTTCAAGTTGTGTAAGTATGGGCAGTTTTACAAGCAAATTTTACACAACTCTCATTGTTCAATAATTAGGGGCAAAAATGTGAGAAAATGTTGTTTTGGGAAGGGAGTTTAAACAAAACTTTAAAAATATGGTACATCTGGATGGCTCAGTCGGTTAAGCGTCAAACTCTTAATTTCAGCTCAGGTCATGATCACAGGGTCATGAGATCCAAACCGGTGTTAGACTCCACACTCAGCAGGGAGTCTGCTTCTCTCACTCTCCTTCTGCCCCTCCCCCCACTCATGCTCTCTCTCTTTATCTCAAATAAATAAATAAGTCTTTAAAAAAATAAAAATAAAATTGAAGCGTGAATATGAAAATGAGAGATCACATTGCCATGAATAGATATAATCAGTTTAGAATGCATTCCTTGAGGATTTCTGAAGGCCTATGGACTTCTATATGTTAAAGAGAACTGGCATGAGCTACTTATTTCCTTTTAAATCAATCTGGAGAAGCTACAGAAACCAGAGAAGAGCTTGGACTTAAACTCGGAATTAAAGTTATGGACAACAACAAAAACCCAGCAACAACAGAAATGACAAATCCCTATGGAGACAGACAATTTTCTTCAACTGGTATGTGCTAGATGCAACA
Source organism: Ailuropoda melanoleuca (assembly GCF_002007445.2). Classification (NCBI taxonomy): domain Eukaryota; kingdom Metazoa; phylum Chordata; class Mammalia; order Carnivora; family Ursidae; genus Ailuropoda; species Ailuropoda melanoleuca. The sequence goes on along the minus strand of NC_048228.1, from coordinate 63,203,252 downwards.
AGAATGAGGGCCAACCCAGAGGTAAGGACAATCATAGATGGCAGGAAGAGGTTGAAAACAGAGTTTTACATTCTGTTTTTCCCTCTCCCCAGCACAGACTTTAGACATTCATACCTGGCCCTTTCCATCAGAGCAATCAACAGCAGCAGTACAGACAGAGGCACAGAAGTCCATGGGAGAACCATGAAGTGAGCACAAGTCCTGCTCCCTACTGAGATGAGAAGTTGAAGGAAATATGAGAGGATTGATGAGAATACCATGAAAATTCATTCCTCCACACTACTTCCCTTTGAAATATCTGGTATGACTGATTTCAGCCTGGAGACAATACTCCTACAAAGCTGCTTCTCTATAAGGATTTATAATGATAACTTCACTCAAGGCAATTTGGGGCATGTTGTGGCTTTGGAGTCAGGAGTCAGCCACCCTGGCACTCAGTGTTCACTTCTCCCTAAACTCCATGTGACCAACATAGATAATTCCTGGCTTTAGTCCTTTCTAATAAGCTGATATTTCTCCCTAGAAGGGCATGAATCCACCAGCCAAAGTAATTGAACCCTTGAGGTATATGACTACCTTATATATAAAACAACTTACTGGAAAACTTTTTATTCAAAACAGAGTTACTGAAAGGGATGCATAAACACTTTAAAATAATAAATTTGTACTTAAGAAAAGATCAGTGAAAGTAATCTATTGCATAAGTAACAAGATGGAATCTGCTGAAGAACAAATTAGTGAGTTAGAAGATCAGATGCATGAACTCTCCTAAAGGTAGCAGGAAGGGCTTAAGAGACATAGAGGACATACATGGCGAGATAGACAGGCCAATTATCAGATAACAGGAGTCCCAGAAAACTAAAAGCATAAAAATAGACAAATTAAAGATGAAAAATCCCAAATTTAAGTGTTCTATACATTGACAAAGAGGATAGATAATGTGAAATGTGAAAACACTAAAGACAAAAGAAAATTCTGTAAGCCCACAGAAAGGGATCACCTATAAAAGTGCAAGGATCAAAGAATGTCAAATGTCAGTGGATACAGGAAGACAGTATAATATTCCTAAAATAGAAAAGGAAAATATTATTGAGCCAATAATTTGTTATATACCTTAAAAATAATTTAAATGGGTGGCATAACAACAGCAACAGCAACAACAACAAAAATCCCTGACATACAAGGCCTTAGAAAATGTGCCATACAGAGACTTGAACTGGAAATACTTTGGAAATAAACCCTCAAATAATAAGAAAACTTAGAAGACTTAAATATTTGCGCTGGTATTTGAACCTCAGTCAGCCTGCTTATAAAGTTCTATTCTTTTCACTCTATCATACTGACTCTATATTAATAGTAATATTATCTATTTTGAATGTCTTTGTATTTAAAGCATGGTGCAGATGCAAAACTCTAACAGTGGTTTTAAATTCTTACTAGGAGTTACATAATTATTAAAATTAAATTCACTTAAATGACATGACTTCTTTACATATTAATTAGAACACCTTTCACTATATTGATGGAATTATAACATTATGATCATACTGGCTTATACAGACAGTATGTGTCTGAGAATGAATGTGAGATCCCCAAAATCATTAGGCGGAGAAGCAGACTTTCCTATTGAATTGACTATACCGTGTGTGTAGCCCTGATCATGTGCAAGACATTGTGGTGGTATATAATGTGACTGAGAGGACATGATGGTTATGATGGCATAGTGATAAAAAAGATGGTCATATTAACTCTTATCTGCCAGCCCACATAAATCCTATTTGTTCACCATCAAAATATATCCTAAATATAATCACTTCTTACAACTCCACTGGCACCATTTTGTTTTTCACTGCTTCTATGGTAGTAATCTTCTAACTCTTCTCCCTACATCAACACATCTCTTTCTTCTGTATATTTTTCCAGTATCAGCTTGAGTGGTCATTTTAACACTTTGATCAGATGACAGCATTCTCCTACTCAGTCTTCTCCAGTGGCTTTCCATACATTAAAATAAGTACTTTCCACGTACACAGCACTGCTCTCCGTGCGGACATGCACCAACTCATTTGTTCCTGAAACATACCTAGGATCCTGATAAGTAAATTAAGGTATAGAGAAATTAAGCATCTTACCTAAAGTCATCTAACCAGTAGGTAGCAGTCAACTTTGGAATTCATGGTCTTTCCTTCTACTTCATTCAGCTCTATCCAGTCTGCCTTATTGATGAATATATTCTCCTCCACCATCCCATTCCTGTTACTGCTGCTCTCTTGGTATTAGACTCCCACTTTTCTAGACCCGTGGATGCTTCAGATAAAGACCACACTGCCTAGCCTCTCGTGGGGCTAGTTATGGCCATGTGCCCAAGTTATGGCTGAAAAGATTGTAAGAATAAATTTTCTGAGGAAGCTAAATGAGAAACTTCCTCACCAGATGTCAAGAGGGTCCCTTTGACTCTTCTTTTCCATCTCCTCATCCTTTCTCATCTTTTGAGTGCCGACATGATGGCAGGTGCTTGAGTAGTCATCTTGGAGCTGGTAGAAGAGACCTAGACTTTGAGGATTAAAGAGAAAGTCAGAAAGGGCCTGGGCCCTGGATCATAATCAGCCTTGGATATCCTACCTCCAGACTTCTCTTACCTTAAGACAAAAAAAAAAACAAACAAAAACATAAACAAACCCCTATATATTGCTTATGTACTGTTATTTATGTGGGGTTTTTTTTTTTTGGTCACATGTGACCAAATCAACCCTAACTAAAGAATATTCAAATGGAAATGTTGAATGTTGAAGTTAGATATAAGAGAAGTTGAGGCCATTTACATTAGATATGAGTTAGCTGTGTAATACTGAGATATAAATAGCACATAGATACTATTCAAAGTCATGAAATGGATGAACATTTAGAATCCATACAGACATCATTATGACATTTCCTAAACTAATGAAATAAATACATGGATGAGGTTATTATGTTCAAGATATTATGATAAATCAGGATGTTTATAATATCTTTTTCATTTCTGAGATGGTTATTAAATCTAATAAAAATAAAACATATATTAAGGACTTACTTGTGCTGGGTACTTTTACACTGATTATAGGGATTGAGTTTTTTTTTTTTTTTTTATTTACAACAACCCATTGAGGAAGGGATGACTTTTATCTCCATTTGAAACAGGAAACGGAGGCTCAGAGAGGTGAAAAACTAAAAATTACAGTGTTTACAAATACTGGAAGTTGCGGTTGAGCCCCAGCCATCCGACATTGTGTACATACATGTTTGATGCCTCTGTCAGAGAATGCGTAATTCTGGTTTATCATAATTACTTGTTCAGTGTCGGTTTCTCCTTAGCGTGTGATATTCTCCTAGCTAAGAAACAAGCCTTATGCAGCAGCAACTTCAGAACCAATAAAGTACCTGGCACTCAGGAGTCACTGAATAAATGGCTTTGAGTGAATGAAGGGGTTAATTGAGGCAAGTATCCCAATTCTCCCTTTATTAAATATAACCAAAAGAATAGGTTCTAAAGCCATTTCTATTTCCAATATTAAACAGTTGGATTTCCAACATTTACATTGGTTTTTTGGGTTTGTTTTTCTTTTTTTTTTTTTTTTAAGACTGCAGTAAGTCTATTCCTTACCATCAGCGAAGTGAACTAACACGTAACTCACGTAGCACCCTGCTTGACACAATCAAAAATTATCCTGGAGTTTTCATTTAAGAATGCAAATCTGTGTACACTAAGCATTAAAGTCTGATTTCAATTAAACTATGCAACTTGATTACAAGATAGTGTAAAGGAAAAGTTTGCTCCAGATAAAAACCCTGTCAGTAGCATCTCTATGATGCTTATTGCTTTTAAGATAAGAGCAGCATGATAGACGGTCATACATTCAGTTCCGGTTTTGTGGATTTTTAGACATTGGCTTTCTTCCTCTTCTGAATCCTTTTTTTTTTTTTTCAGTCCTGCTTCCTATGGAGGCAACTCCATTAATCTAGCGAAGATCTGAAAGATGCTGAGATTTTTGTTCGTTTTTGCCCATTTGCTCAGTTTTATACCCACTTCCATGCATATATCCACAGAGTCACACAGCTAGATTTTTGGAGATGCCAGTTAATTGCACGGTCCCCTCATAGTAAATAAGAGGCGACATACCACTCATTACTTCCCTCTCTGCCTTTGTTCACAGACTTGCATATGTGGAAGCAAAAACAGCCAGTCTGTGTTGTCAAAAGTCAAATGCTTTCAAGCAGTTGCCCTGGCTCAATTCCTACCTCCCAGCAGATGTAGGAATATTTTTCCAGCCCTCCATTACAAATCAGAAACTGCATACTGCCAAACGGAGCCAACAAATTCCAGACCCAAATTCCAGAAACTGAAGAATGAAAGAATCACGAAATTGAATAAAGCGAAAGTGGGGTTCCCAGCAAGATGGTCTAACCTTTACCATGGTTCACCTGACCCATTCCAGGTATAAACACCTCTGACTAGTGCAGAGGCCAGGCAAAACACAGGCAGAAGTGAAATAAAAAGGCCTTCCATGACCCATTCAGAAAATCCTAATAAAATCTTCATGACCCCCATTTGCCAAAACATGAACAGGATGAATAAACGCAAAGTATTATACGCACTTAGACTAGCAGCATTTTCAAATGTGAGCACTAAAGAAAAAAGAAAAGAAATGGTTCCCATGGCAAGATTTCCATTTTCTTTCTAAAATGAGTTGTTTGAAATTGTGAGGATTCTTAGATCCCCAGATAAAAGACACTGATTTCATTCAGGCTTGGACTCTATTTTTTTTTTTTTCTTTTCTCGATTTGGACATTGAATAAACACCAGCAAACCTCCACTGGTATCATCACACACATACTTCAGGTTCCCCAGTAGGACCCTTTCTAAAGTTTTCTTGGCAGATCTATACCTAATCTATAGTAGCAGTGATTCTTTTAACGCCAGTTCCCTCCCACTATTACTGTTTAGAGGCCGTACTCACCACAGTTCCATACTTTTCCACCAGCCTTTGAACAATCAAAGTCATGAAGTATGGACAAAGGGAGCCCAGGTCACATCTGCCAAAAACAAAATCGAGGAAGGGACTTTTTATTAAGCACCTACAATGCATACCAGTATCATTCTAAGCATTTGGCATTATATTAAGTAATTAAATCCTCTGAACAATGTCCTAATATGTTTGTCATTTTTATTGTCATTTTTTTTACAGATGAAGAAACTGAGCCCCAGAAAGTTTAAGCTAACACCCAAGATCACAGCAAGTAGTAAGTGTATGTCAGGATTCAAATCCAGGCAGTCTCTTTCCAGAACCAAGACTTTTAACTACTATCTATGCTACTACCTCTCATTAATGATGATAGCTAACATTAGGTCAGCACTTTCTAGGTCTTTCCTAAGTGCTTTGTGGAAGTGGGGTCATAAGGAGCTATCTCTATTCAAGGTACTCAGCAGACTGAGAAAGAACCTTCCTGGATATTCAAGTCATGTTAAAATAGTGGAAACTGGTGTAGTCACCAATATGTTTTTCCATAATGGACTTTAGGAATAGAAAGGCAAAAATGGGGCATAGCTGTACGAAAAAAGTGTCTTTGGTTTACATCCCCAAACCTTGACTTAACCATGTCCTTTACAAAGCTAAGAAAAATAGTTTAATATCAATATTTCGATTCACAATGATTTGCGATTTTGTTAATAATTGCTGTATACCACGTGGCAACCCCTTCTTATATGCCCAGTTTAATATTTAAATATGAAGAGAAAACTACTTTGGGCCATCTGAAGGAAAATTAATCCGAATGCAATGTGGTTCCTGTTCACTGCTTTTTAAACTAAGATTATTCAAAAATGATTTAGATCATTGAGTTCAGAACTTTGATTAAATTATAATTGGAATGAGGATGTGGCTAAGAAATCTCAACACATATGAGAAAGAGGTAACTAGAGATGTAGCAGGATTAAGTATTGCTCTTAAGGAAAGAAAACGGTTTTCATTGCTTTCACTATATTAAACACTTAGTAGAAACTTGCTGAATCCACAACATTAGGAAAGTTGAGATTCTCGTGTCTGAGCATGAGTGAGAGCAAGATAGGAGAGAAAATTTTTCTGCATGAGAAAGTAATAGCAATGTGGAGGACTTGAATTTGGTAGCCTAGCAGAAGTAGCAAAGGATATCAGCTTAGAGAAAGAGGCCCAAGGAGACGGTGACAAGCTGAGGTCTAATGAAGTGATATAGTCAGCAAGAAATTCCTTATGGCATGAAAGACCTGATAAATTTTTAGGTTAGTGGTTTCTATTTGAATTTGAATTTTTTTCTTCCTTGGGCTCTAATTACCCTTTGCTTCCCTGTTGGTAAGTATCGGTAATGGGCAATAACCTCGTATGAGTAATTATGTAGGAAAATGAAGGGAAAAATCAGGCCAACTGGGTTTGGCATGATGGCAGTGACAGAAGTTGACAATGAGGATGAGAAAATGATGAAAATGGTAAACCTGGATGAATGAAGCATCTTGTTAGTGGAGCATTGCAAGCCCCCTGCAAGTGACCGGGGACATAGACATGGCCCCAGAGAGTTAGATCAATTGATCTATATACCTATTTGAGAGGAAAGAAGAAAGAAAGAAAAAAGAAAGAAAGAAACAAAGAAAGAAACAAAGAAAGATGAAGGAAGGAATGGACGAACAAAGGAAAGGTAAAGAAAGAAAAGGAAAGGGTAGGAGAGAATGTTATTTTGCCTAGAAAATTTTAATTATTTTAACAAAGGCACTACAAAGGATGATACACATTCCCCTACCACATGCTCACCCCCAGGATGATACTGAAATACGAAAACACCCCAAAAACAATTACACTCACAGAGCAGATGATTCCCACAGTAGTTACTGCATCAAAACAGAGATCTTGATCCTAAGCTAGAAATATAATTACATTATCATCTTTTCTCTAATAAAAACAATGACCTCAATCTACTGGTTTTATTCAAAACAGTGGAAACAATTATTGCATTAGGCCTGTAACTGTTCAGTTTTGTCTGCCAATAACAAATAATAGTATCATATACGTGAAGGAAAGGAAACAAATTTTAAACAGAGTTGACACTTTTAAAGTCTGGCTGTGCACCAGCTTTCATTTAGTGACTACCATGCCTATGAGCACATGCATAAATAGAGTAACAAGAATACATTTTTGAACTGATGGTGGGGATCTTTTAGGCATGTTAGATAGAATAGAACCATACAGAGCAAACAGTTTCTGTCTAGGAGATAAGAGGAAGGAAGAAGTATATACTATTAGATTTACAAGGTCATGAAACCAGGGCATATAGACAAAAACCCAGCTTTAAATCACTGATGGAAGAAAGAAAAAGAAAGAAGAAAGAAAGAAAGAAAGAAAGAAAGAAAGAAAGAAAGAAAGACAAGAAAGAAGGAAAGAAAGAAAGAAAGAAAGAAGGAAAGAAAGAAAGAAAAGAAAGAAAGAAAGAAAGAAAGAAAGAAAGAAAGAAAGAAAGGGAAAGAAGAAAAGAAAAGAAGGAAGGAAAGGAAAGGAAAGGAAAGGAAAGGAAAGGAAAGGAAAGGAAAGGAAAGGAAAGGAAAGGAAAGGAGGAAAGGAAAGGAGAGGAGGAAGGAAAGAGATTTTTATCTGCAAACGTCCATTTTTTCAGGGCTCATAGCATGGTAAAGAATAGGCCAAGATAATACACAGAACTTGCTGAATAGACTTGCTGAATTCTACATATGTATTAGAATTGCATAACTTAGACTCTAACCACACCAAGGTGGATTGTGTTTTAGTCTGTTCTGGCTGTTATAACAAAACTACTATAGTTTGGGGGCTTAAACAGCAGACATTTGCTTCTCATGGTTCTGGAGGCTGGAAAATCAAGATGAAGTTGCCAGCAGTTTCCATGTCTGGTCAGAGTCCAGTTCCTGGCTCCCAGATAGCTCTCTGCTGCTGTGTCCTCACATGGCACAAGGGGCAGGAGAGCTCTCTGGGGTGTCTTTTACAAGGCACTAGATCTTTCTAACCCTCCATGAGGGTTCCATTATCATGACCTAATCACCTCCAAAAGGCCCTGGCTCCTCGTACAATCACACTGAGGGTCAAGGTTTTAACATGTGAATTTTAGAAGGACACAAACATTCAGTTTATAATAAATGACACATGAATAGACATGAAGTTATCAGTCAGTTTCTAGCGAAAGAACATGCAGATGAGTCAAAGCCTCACCTACCAGGGATAACGTGACTGCCCATAGCATGGGGGTAAAACTGATAATTGCCTGTAATTTAGCAAGGAGCCAGGCTTTTCCTAACTCACTGAAAACACAAGCAACTCAGTGAATATGACTTTTCCTGCAGTTTCATATCATTTCAAAATGAGGAATTATCTTTAGTCATGTGTCCTGGCCCATCCTTTACTCTAGTGACTGAATGTTACTGAAGATTCAGTTTCTGAATCTTTAAGAGAGTGCTGAGTCCTCATTTCATCAAGAAGATATACAGTCTTTCTTTTCAGGGATTCAAATATATGTCAGCAGTTTTGTGTTCATCAACCCTGGAAAGAGTTTGTGTTTCTTCTCACTATATAAGACCTAAGTCTCACATGTCTCCTACTCATGGTAATTTGGAGATGAAGAATTAGTTCATAATAATTTAAATTTTATTTTACAAATCCATAGCCACAAATGCTAATGCTGCAGGCCTTGTCTCTGCCTCCGTAATATTCAGGACAAATTACGTATAATCACTTAGAAGAAAGATTTGGTTATATATATATATATATATAGATATATCCTATGACACAATAATTCTACTTCTAGATATTTCCAAACAGAAATAAAAATATGGGCAGTATCCAAAAAACTTGTTCACAATAATTATAGTAGCTCTATCCTCAATTCCAAAAAGTGTGAACAACCCATGTGGTACATTCATATGAGAGAGTAGTACGCAACAATGAAATCAATTCATAGATAGATACATTAATAAATCTCACAGACATTATGCAGAAACAAGCCATACCCAAATGAGTAATACTGTATGATTCAATTTATATGAAGCCCTCAAACAGGAAAAATTAATCTATGGTGAAAAAATAAGAAAAGTATATGTCTCAGGGGATGGGTTATATTTGAAGAGGTAAGAGAACTTTCTGAGTAATAAATTCTATTAACTTCCTACCTGTCTTCTTCCTAATAAATCTTTTTATTTTTCATTTTTGTTTATTCACTTACTTATTGTTATCTCTCTCATTCCTAGTTCCAGAGAGTGATCCCAAGGACTGTAATTGTTGAAAAGGCAACTCAAGTGGACCAAACATGCTTAAAAAGGGAATGGTTATCCAGGCTTGGGCTAGAGCCTTCTCTCTTGCTTTTCTACTGGACACAGACAAATACATATTGCCATAGATATTTCTAGCAGCCGTTTTAAGAATATGATGGGAACCAGTATCAAAATGACGTCTACAAGTAGGGTGATAGAATAGAGATGTAGAAAGAACTCGAATTTTTGGTCACAGTCCAAACCATTAACCCAGCCAACTCTGGAGACTGCCCTAGTCTGTACTTCTTATTGGAACCTTTACATTTTCTAAACTTTACAGCAATCTGAATGAGATATTCTGCTGCAGACAGCTAAAGCATGCTAAATGAAATGGCTTCATTTTTTATTTGAGATTCCTGTTAAATTAGTTCACTAAAAATATTCTGGAACTTGGGTTTCTATTTTGTATTGCCTCATGCAAGATTTCCTCAACTTCAAGGAACTATCTACACTTCAGAATTTTAGATTATGGCCTGACCCAACCAATCTTTAGACAAGAATGGGGGGAAATTTATCTTTATAACCCCAAACCAGCTTCTAAATGCAATTTTCCTTGCCTTTGTAAATCATATCTCCATACTTTCAATTGCCTCTGCCAAAATCTCTAGAAATATCTTTGACTTTTGGGCACCTTGAGTGGCTCAGTCGGTTAAGCGTCTGCCTTTGGCTCAGGTCATGATATCTGGGTCCTAGGATCAAGTCCCACATCAAGCTCCTTGCTCAGCAGGGAGTCTGCTTCTCCCTCTGCCTGCCTCTCCCCCTGCTTGTGCTATCTCTCTGTCTCTAGCAAATAAATGAATAAAATATTTTTTAAGAATTTAGAAAAAAAAAAGAAATATCTTTGACTTTCTTTTACATCCCACAGACAACCCATCAGGAAATCTTCCCACTTCTGCATCCAAAATATTTCCATATTGTTATTATGTAGGTGACTGTTCTTATCCTTAGGAGCTGTACACTGAAGTGTTTAGGAGTGACATACTGTGATTTTTCTATAAAATAATGTTAAGTAAGTTGGGCGGAAAAAAACAGTCGAATGTGTATGTATGTATACATACATACTTACATACATACATAAATGGCTGTGCCAGGATTTATGACCTGATTTGTCTGACTTGGAATCCATTATGCTGAATACTTAATAGAGTACTTTCCTGGTCCAGGTGAGATGTGATGAGGCTAGGAATCAAAGTAATAGAAATGTGACTGGAAAGGAGAGGCCTGATTTGTCATTGGCAAATTCTGAAGAATAATTAGATATGGAAATGAAAGATAAGTTAATGTTCAAGATGGCCTTAATGTTTTAAACCAGAGTGACTATAACATCATTGGCAGAGATCACAAGAGCAGAAGGATTAAGAGCATGGAGGTGAGGTCGATAATGATTTAAAACGTGTTTCTCAAAATATTCATTCCTGATGAAGTAGAATGTAAATTATAGTAAGGCAATTGGAAAGAAAATGTGAAATTAAAGAAAGGGAAGAGAATAGCTTGAGATATATTAATAGGTTATATAAAGAAATATATAAAATATAAAATCACTATTGCTCAGATAATGTACTTGTGCTTATGCGAAGAGGAAAACCACAAATCTTCTCTCTGAACGATTGTTTATAAGATGTACTAACTTACAAGTGGCATGAATAGAATAAATGATCAATATAATATTTGTGGTTGATGATGATGCTTTTTTGGAGGAAATATCTATATCCAATATTTTCTTGAAAAAATACCTTGAAGACAAAGCTTTACATTTTTCCCCTCCTCCAAGAAGCTTAAATTCTAGACTTAATTTCTGGGCAACAGATCTGTAGTGATTAGGCTTTACTATTTTAGATTTACAAAGTTAATTTATTGCTCAGCTAGAGTGGTGGATCATATTCCCTTGGCCATAAAGAGCAAGAATGTAAACCAAATGCTATTTCCACACACACTGGTGTCAATGTGCCCTTCTTAGTCAAATATGACATACATTCTGGCTTTTGAACTTGCTTGTCCAGGTCCATCTGCCACGATGGCAGTGTGCCCATTCACGAGATGCTCTGCCAGGTTTATCTGGACAAAGGTACAGCCAAGGAGAGGTTAGACAGGGAGTTTGTTTCACATGCAAATGGACATATGAAGGTAATAAAATGTGCCTGATCTTTGAAGATCCTACATCTGAACTGTGAACACTGAAAACATTTCACACCACTTGATCAATGTAAGCACTAGCTTTCAAAATTCTTGAAGATCCAATTTGTTCCCTAATGTGTTAATCACAAGTCTCTTTATTTAAACTGCAGGAACTAACTGCTGACTCTTCAGCACATCACTTTGGACTTTAAGAGCAGTAAGTCCTCATAAAAGAAAAATCTATATAATAAAATAAAAGTTATTATGTAAAATTAGTAGTGTTGTAGAACAATAACAGAAAACTCAACAATCACATTCTTCTTGGCAGTGTTGAGAGGATAGTGTTTAAACTGGACATTCTATGTTCTGCATTTTTTGGTTGCTCCTTTTGCCATTTACAATTATATTAGTTCCTCACCTTATTTATCTATCATATGAGGTCATAGGAATTCCACCACCATAAATATGTCACAGAATTTCTAATGAAAGTATAACATTCATTTGAGTAATATTTTACTGGAGCATCTACGTTTTCTGAGAGATAATCAGCATCCCCTTTTCTTTAAGGAAAAAAAAAAGGTTCCTTATGGTATTTGGATGTAACAATTATGTAGGTAGCCAGTTACCAGAAATAAGTCATTATTGCTGGCTCTTCTCTGTTTTCAGGATCATATTTTATCAGTTGACTAAATATCCACCAGTTTCTGCCAAGTTATAGGTTTTACTTATTTAACCACTCTTTTATTTAACTATTATTTTGCTAGTAACTTCAAAACTCACCAGAAGTTCTTAGCGCATCAAGCACATTTTCACCTTCAAACCTACAAAAATGCATCCCCCATCTTCCTACTACCTAGTTTCTTTTCATACTTCAGAGACCCTCTTCCGATCTAAGTGGCTTCTTCTTTTATTATATCACTTCATCTTCCCGATTTTCTTCAAAGCACTAATTATTATTTGAGCATATATTTATTTATTCGCTTGTTACTCTCTCTATATAGGTTTTAGCTTCCATATCTAGGGCTGATGTCTATTTTAATTCACCAGTTTATGCGCAGCATCTAACCAGTGTTTTATGCTCAATAATTATTTTGAATGAATACACATATGAATAAAGATGATCTTATATTAAGAAATTTTAATGAGTCTCCTGTCTTTCAATGTTCAAAATTGCTGTATTACTTCAGGATTCTTAGTCGTAGGTAACAAACTCCACTCTATTTGATTTAAGCAGAAGTACCCTTATTGTAATCTGTTACTAACTCTTAGAATTTTGGGGAAGTCCAGGAGACTAAACTTGATACTAAACAGCCAAAATGATCCATCTAGAAAATATGCCTAACACTATCACCAGAGATGTCACTGATGCTACCATCTGCTGCTTGACAGTTATGAAAACCAAATGCTAATACATTCATACAGCAGGTTCTTCTTACAGATGTAGGAATAAAAGCCCTCCAAGACTATTTTCATTTGTCCCAAATGTTTATTTTTGCCTTCCTAGTCTCATATTTGTGTATCTATTTGGTGGAAGAAAGTCTCGTTGGAATCCTGTTGCATTGAAATCTAATAAATATGGTCTTTAGTTTTTTTAGACTCTGGTTTAGAGGAAGGTGTGCTATGAGAGAGACAACAGGCATTGAATGAGCCAATCTACAATATTTTCCACAATCTCTGTGGTTGAAAAGGGTGTAATGCAATCAAAAATGGAAAGAAAGCCAATGTAGTTGAGGCACAATGAGAGTAATTGTGCACTCTACATACATCTTCTCACTAAATTCTCCCCACAATCCTCTAAATCAGGCAATCAACTATTTAAACCCATCTATACTCCAGAACTGAATACCTAGAAACTCACCTGTATTTCTTGTATTATTATTATTACTAAATTGGACAACACACTTAGAAATTACTTCCATGTTATATAAAAATATAGAAAAAATAGATGTCTTGGGACATTAATAACTTAAAAAAATTCCCATTATGTTAGACTTCTTTTTCCAGTCCCCTAGTTGTCCTCTATTTTAGAATCTAAATTTTTAAATCCCCGTTATTGCCCATTTGTAAGCCCTGAGTAGTCCCACATGATTCCAGAAAATAAGCTGTCAACGCTAGCTCGTCTTGTGGGAAACAGTCCAAAAGTATCCTGTTGGTCTACTTAAACTCAGTCATGCATAATTTATTGGATAATCACTAGTGTCCTAATCAATATCTCTATCTACCTACTCACTAATCCAGTTCAAGAACTATATGATTTAACATGCAACAGACTCAGAACTAGCCCCTGGCAAAATTGAAATGTGTCTGTGGTATCTTCACTTTTCTCTTTACCAACCATCTTTCCCCAAACTCAGACTATTACTCTCATAAAACTTAAAGCAAAGAAAAAAGACTTCAAAGGAAATTTTTTCAAGTCCTCTCTCTTAATGTGAGGAAATCAAGGTTTAGAAGGTGTTATTGGTCTAAGGCCATTAAATTAAACAATGACAAGGTCAAAGCTAACAATCTATGCTTAGAGCATTCTTTTTTTTTTTTACTGATTTGTTTATTTTAGAGAGAGTGCATGCACATGTGCATGGGGGTGAGGGTGGGAGCAGAGGGAGAGAATCTTCAAGCAGACTCCCTGCTGAGCACAGAGCCCAACCTGGGGCTCCATGTCACAACCCATGAGATCATGACCTGAGCCAAAACCAAGAGTTGGATACTCAACCGACTGAGTCACCCAGATACCCCTGTCTAGAGCATTCTGATTCCACATTCCATAACACTGCCCCTGGTCCCTCTCTAAAATGTTCCTAGGATTGTCCGTGAGTCCTGGTTGGCTCTTTGACATTGCTCACCAGTTTAAAAAAGAATAAAGGGGAAAAAAGTAAATCCCTGACAGTGGGTGATGGGATAAGTAAAGTTCTACCCATTCCATTTAAGTTCCAGCTGAAGAAATACACATTTGCCTTAATGCAGCCTGGAATACTTGAAAAAAAAGTCATTGAGATTCTAGTCTAGCTCTGGAACTAACCAGCTCTTATCTTGGGCAAGTAATTTCATCTCTCTGGGACTTAAAAGTAAAATATTTTAAAAACAAAATATTGGAATTGATGGCCTCTAAATTCTCTCCCAGCTTAAGAAATTGATGAAACAGTAGCACTGCTGCTATATTCACTAAAAAATGACCTCAGGCCAATGATGGCAAATCCACATTCTATGTCTGAAAACCATTTATCTCAGTTTGATAAAGACAATATTAGTTTACACGTGTTGTCCCCATGTAATCAAACACTTTCATTCTCAAAATTCTTCTGGTTTTAAAGATAAATTATAAGAATAACATTATATGTACATGTAGGAGTGATCTATACCGGGTCAGACCAATGTATGTATGTATCATGTAGAGTACTGATAATAACATAATTTCTACCGTTACAAGAGCAAATGTGATGTCTTGCACAATTTTTGTACATAACCCCATTTCAGAAATACAGTGTTCTTGCTAAGAGGAATAACTCATGTTTCAGACTGCCAAACCATATTACTATTTCCAAACAAGTATATGAGATAGATCATATTAGACCTATTTTTACAGACTCTCCATCTGAAGTTTCTGGGAGGTTTAAAATCTTACCTAAAAGGTGGCATATTTTCCTTCATTCAACTTTCTACTGAGCTGTCTCTTTCTTGTCATGGGACTTACAGATTCCACTCCCATTGCCTCAATCACTCTTCTTGCCAGTTTCCAAATGGCTGCCTCCATTACGATTCAGAGTCTCAAGTTAAATGCCCCTTCATCAGAAAAGTACTGTCTCATCCATTGATACCAACTGAGCTGCAAACCCCAAATCCTATTACTTTCTTTCACATCACTCTATTCTTCATGGCATGGATCTCAATATTCAGTTATATTTATTTGATTGGCTGCCACCTGGTAGCCATCTCTCCACGAGACTGGACACTCAAGGAGGTCAAAATTCTAGTCAATCTCTTTCATTATGGCATATAAAGTATTAAACAGAGTACCTGGAGCATAGTAAGCACTTTAATGAATTTTTAAAGGGAGTTTGGGTACCCATTTGTTCAATGAATAGATAACTTGTAAGTGCCTAATTTAGGGTTTACATCTGCATCTACTCTTCTCAAGTTCTGTCCCCACTATGCAACATGCTTTGTTTAGTGCCTTCATCACACTGCACCTCTACGTTAATTGATTCATTCCAGAAATCCTGTGGAACCATTAGAAAACCATTAGAACTAAGCTTACAACTAGATTCTTTAAAACACAATTCCTATTTAATCCTCTAGTCTGTCCACACACAGGACAAGAAATAGTTGTATTAGGTTTAGCCACATAAAGATGCCATTTTGTAAGTCAATATCAGTTAAATAATTTCTAGCCCAGAAGGATTATTCATCTCTTTATAAAGATGTCTCTTCTTGGGATTCAATTTTCCACTATATATATAGCTAATATGGTTAGAAAAATAAAATGATTTAGAGGCAGAGAATGAACAAATAAATAAGGGCAAAAANAAAATGATTTAGAGGCAGAGAAATAAATAAGGGCAAAAGGAAATTCTGCAGAAGTGGGTATTTATCGCAAGTCCCTGGGAATAAACTAAAGAAATTATTTTTTTCTAAATCTTCTTTGAGATTTTACATTTGTGAAAATAATACTGTTATGAATTATAACTTTTTTTTGCTTTATTCTGATTTATTTAGGTTAGATTAAGAGACAATGTCTGTATTAATATTGCATTCACGTAATAGGAGAATCATTACTACATGAATGACTAAAATAAACTAAGGCAATTATATCTGAATAAACAATATTTAATGACTAAAAATGAGTAATATATGAGATGGTCATGATTTTACCTATTTTTTAGGAAACATTACTTTTGGTCCTCTATTTTTTAGTAGGCAGTTGGCAACCTAGTTTCATGGTCTCCTTGGGACTGGGGTTCTTTAAATAAAGATTAAATTAGATACTGCAGCTGATTCCTGTGTTTAAGACAATTTATTTCTACATTTTCCCTAATTCTCCACATCATACTTAGTTTAGATCCTAGCATCTTGAATGCTGTACATTTTATATTTTAAACAGATAATTGAATAAAATTGCAACTACAAATTAATTAAATCTTTGAAATGATCTCTCTCCTTCCTGTTCTTCCATGAATCATACACCGGAAGAAACATCCTCTGCAGGATGGGAAGATTAGCAGGAGAGACTGTTTAGTCAGTTTTCACATTAACAGGCAGGCCAGTTGAAATTACTCCCCAGACTTGATTTGGCCTGCAGCCAGATGGTTGATACTGTTAATAGAGAAAACATCTGTTTACCCTAATGTGTTAGTTTACTGTGCTTGGAGGCCATCAACATGAGCTGCTGTGCACAGGTCTTATGAAAGGAGTGAATAATATTTTTTCATTTGGAAGTCAATAACAGATAGAAGAATCTTGTTTTATAGTCCCCACATTAGACATGCTCACACTGAAGATAAAGAATTACAGATAAACCAGGGACCACACAGTGTGCTCCTTAATGCTAAATAAGCATTTCCTTTCTTATGATCCTGAGTGAAATCAGAAGACTTTATATTCTTATGCAATTGGGTAAAATAAAGCAATTAATAAGAAAAATGTATACACTACACATATCAGCAAATTCAACAAAATCACCTATTATTTAGTTCTGTGACTTCTTCTGAATTAGCCTTAGAACATCAGCCTGGAATTTTTTTGCATCTAAAAGAGAAATGCCTAATTTAAATGTTTTCAGAGGCCTCCTCAAATTCACTGGTAGTGCCAGAAAGTCATCACTAGGAATAGAGGCAGCACTGCAACTGTACAATTGTGTGAGAAAAAGACGATGAAGCGGAATATCTCCTCAGAAACTTGGAAATAACCTGTTCAAAGAAGTTCTTATGAAGGTCATAATGTGACCAAACTCCTGTGCTATCTTAGGTAATTATGCAAACCTTCATAAATAATTATTAGTTATTGAAGTACAAGGAAAACAAGTTTGAGTTTATATGGAGAAGGTCATTACTTAAATGTAGACCGTCTCATTGCTTTGTGGGATAGGCTAATGAAAAATGTACTTGCTCACCGCAGCAAGAATCAGGGCATGAACTAAAGTCATAAAACTTTTATGGAGCCTTTCCACAGATACCACAGTGCTTTCTTTGCCTTTGCTCTTTGCAGTACACTTGATAGGAAAAAGCTAAGTGCAGTACCAACATTTCAAAAGGATTGCTCAAACTTAAATTATTTTGCTTTGGGGCTGAAGCAAAGAGTCCTTCTGACAGTTTTACTGACTGCAGGTTTGGTGGGAGGTAAAGCCACGCTTCATGTAGTGTTGCAAGTATGAAGTATAAATCAGGTTTCATAAATATGCCCATTTGGTGTACTCAATTGACTGTAAAATAATTATGCTCTGCTGTGTAATTGTTGTGCTGTGGAAGAAAGCAGGACTTCTAAACATTTAATGGAAAATGATTATGCAACCTGAATTAAGACTGTATTTTCTCCCACCATCTTCTGTAGTGCAACAAAAGCATTTTGTAACAACTTCATCTTGAATATGTAGGGTGCAAGTCTGCCTAGGTATTAGTAGTGGTTTTTCTTTTTGTGTCTTTTCATAATTCTTTTTGGGTGTCTATTCATCCTCCTGTCCTACAATTTTAGATCTAGGACACAATTGTAGCACATTTTAGTGAAAGTATCAGAATTTCTTTTCTCTAGCAACAGCTTACTGACCAACTAAAGGGTGAGATGTAAGGTTTGGGGAGAAAATATTTTTATTAGCTAAAAATTTTGTTTAGTCCTTTTGTTCTGCTTTTTAAAAAGATAAAAACCTTATGCTGGAAATTTGATAGCTCGTATTTCAAAGACTACTCTTCCATCTGGGAACCTTTGGACATATTAACAATATAAACATTTCAGATACACCTTGAAATGTGTGCCCAATGATATAGCAACATCTATTTACTTATCATGGTATAGTCTAAGAAATGTTCAAGTTCTGTGCATTTTGTTATTTTTCCAGATATTTCTATTGAACCAGGTAGGAAAAAAATTACAGTAGAAAACAAGTGAGAGTTTTCGATTGTAAAATGTTCTGCCTCTCTTGTATTCTCTTTTTTGATCAATAAGAACTCATTGTACAAGGGGCACCTGGGTGGCACAGCGGTTAAGCGTCTGCCTTCGGCTCAGGGCGTGATCCCGGCGTTCTGGGATCGAGCCCCACATCAGGCTCCTCTGCTATGAGCCTGCTTCTTTCTCTCCCACTACCCCTGCTTGTGTTCCCTCTCTCGCTGGCTGTCTCTATCTCTGTGAAATAAATAAATAAAATCTCTTTTAAAAAAAGAACTAATTGTACAAAACATATTGCAAGTTACCCACAATCCTATTGTTAATATTCCTATTTGCCAAATGTACATTTTAATATGAAGATATTTTTCCCACATCAAATCATCAGGTTCTGAACATTTGCCAGTCAGTATGTGGTCATTTTTCTCAGTACACTGAGCAATGGTCCGAAAGTGAACCATAGTGTAGCATGTCCTCGTTTATAAATGCAATTATATGGGTATATTAAAGTCCCTTTAGAAATGTTATTTCATTCCCTAGCTTTTCATGCTTAAATTTGGCATATGTTTTTATATTTTTCTCATGAATCCAGAACAGAAAATTAGGAAAACAGCAACATGAGAGCTCTTCTGTCCATTACTGTTAGTTTCCTTAAAAAAAAAAAAAAAAAGAATCTCTCCGGCCGAAGTTTATTGACTCTATTTTATGATCTCTGTTATGACCTGCTACCAGTTGCAACCAATATAATATGGAAATCTTAGGGCTTTGACATTTAATTGCTCCATATATGAAAATCCTATCTCAACCTTTATCTTATTCACCTTAAATTTTGAGTGGCTGAAGAACTTCGGAATGTTTAGTTTGAAGCCATTATTCTCATGTCTAGGTTTCTTCAAAGACCATCACAATCTATGGGATGGTGCTTTGAAGTTTATCTTTTTTTCTACTTGTCCTTTGAATCTTCAGAGGCCTAGCATTTAATATTTCTTTAATCTAAAGCCAAAAAGACTTCCTGCTCCAGTGTTGGCCTAAATTATGGTGCTAGAAAATTATCTTCTCTTAATTAAAGGAATCACAGTGCTATCTTGAAGCCCTGAACATTAAATTTCAAGGGGAGGGATGACCATCTTCAGGTAAATGTAAAATATTTTGTTTTTATATGATTTCTGGCAAGGTTTTTGAAATAAAGATCATTTCCGAGTATTTAATATGTAAATAACACATGTAAATATCTAGAAATCATCTAATTAAAAGGACAGAGGCTAGAGATTCAAAAGAGGGTAGAGGCAAAAACCCAGTTCTCATAGTAATAGTTAATTTACTTAAATTGAATGTGTTATTTTTCTGGAAAAAGAGTATAACACTAGACTAAATTTCAGGAAAGTTATTAGAATTATCTGGTGATAATGCAAGATTGCTGCTCATTTGGACATCGTTTGATAATTTATAGAAGGCTTACAATATGCAAAGTAATATCTGGTATTAAATGGTTGGTTCACCAATTTTCCTAAATATTATTCCCTTAAGAGAAATATTTGTCTTTAGAGGCATCTTCATTTTTATAATCTCAGTTCTTCAGTAAAGTTCTATTAAGTATATTCATGTTCAGTATTTCTGTTACAGTAGTATTCTCCAATGAAATTTCTGTGATTATGGAAATGTTCTATAATCTGTGCTGTTCAATATAGTAACCCTTGGCACATGTAGCTATTATGCACTTGAAACGTGGCTATAGTACAACTAAGGAACAGAATGTTTACTTTTTTTTGGTTAACTATAATTTAAATTTAAATAGTCACATAGCAGCTAGTACTATACTGGATAGTGCAGAGTTAAAAGACATCCATACAAATTCTCAGCAGCTCATGCAGGCATGATCCTTAAGAAAAATCAGTAAAATATTTTCTCTGTGTTTAAAGACCCATCTATACGCTGCCTACACATTTTAGATCTAAAGACACCTGCAGATTGAAAGTGAGAGGATGGAGAAGCATCTATCATGCAAATAGATGGCAAAAGAAAGCCAGAGTAGCAATACTTACATCAGATAAAATGGACTTTAAAACACTGACTGTAACAAGAGACAAAAGAAGGGCACTAGATAGTAATAAAGGAGTCAATCCAACAAGAAGATACAACAATTATAAATACTTATGCACCCAACATAGGAGCAAACAAATACATTAAACAGTTAAAAACAAACATAAAGGAAGGAACTAATCGATAATAATACAATAACAGTAGGGGAATTTAACACTGCACCTCCATCAATGGACAGATCATCTAAACCAAACAACAAGGAAACAATGGCTGTGAATGACACACTGAAACAGATGGACTTAACAGATATATTCAGAACATTCCATCCTAAAACAGCAGAATACACATTCTTTTCAAGTGCACACAGAATATTCTCCAGAATAGATCACGTACTAGCCCACAAAACAAACCTAGACAAATTCAAGTATCTCAAAATAATACCAAGCATATTTTCTGACGACATTATGAAACTAGAAGTCAACCACAAGAACAATTCTAGAAAGACCACAAACACATGGAGCTTAAATAACATGCTACCAAGCAATGAATGGATCAATCAGGAATAAAAGAAGAAATTAAAAAGTACATGGAAACAAATGAAAATGAAAACACAATAGTCCAAAACCTCTGGGATGCAGCAAAGTTCCAAGAGGGAAGTTTATAGCAGTACAGACTACTCTAGAAGCAAGAAAAAGCTCAAATAAACAACCTAGCCATATACCTAAAGGAACTAGAAAAAGAACAACAAACAAAACCTAAAATCAGCAGAAGGTAGGGAATAATAAAGATTAGAGCAGAAAGAAATGATGTAGAAACTAAAAAGCAATAGAAAAGATCAATGAAATTAGGAGCTGGTTCTTTGAAAAAACAAATTAATAAATTGGATAAACCTTTAACCAGACTTATCATGAAAAAAAGAGAAAGGGCTCAAATAAATAAAATCACACATTGAAAACTAATGAGGTACTGTATGGTGACTAGGATATCATGATAAATAAATAAATAAATAAATAAATAAATAAATAAATAAATAAATAAATAAAAAGTAAAATCACAAATGAGGGAGGAGTGATAACAACCAACACCACAGAAATATGAACAATTATAAGAGAATATTGTGAAAAAGTATATGCCAACAAATTGAACAACCTAGAAGAAAAGGATAAAATCCTAGAAATATATAAACTACCAAAGCTGAAACAGGAAGAAATAGAAAATTTGAACATACTGATTAGCAACATGGTGATTGAATCAGTCATCAAAAAACTCCCAACAAACAAAAGTCCAGGACCAGATGGCTTCACAGACAAATTCTACCAAATACTTAAAGAAGAGTTAATACCTATTCTTCTCAAACTACTCCAAAAAATAGAAAAGGAAGGAAAACTTCCAAATTCATTCTATGAGGCCAGCATTACCCTCATATCAAAACCAGTTTTAGACCGCTAAAAATGAAAACTACAGGCCAATATTCTGATGAACATGGATGTGAAAATTCTCAATAAAATACTAGCAAACCAAATTCAACAATACATTAAAAAAATCATTCACCATGATCAAGTGGGATTTATTCCTGGGTTGCAACGGTGGTTCAACATTCACAAATCAATCAACATGATACATCACATAAATAAGAGAAAGGATAAGAACCATATGATTATTTCAATAGATGCAGAAAAAACATTTGACAAAGTACAACATCCATTTGTGATAAAAACCCTTAACAAAATAGGTTTGGAGGGGACATACCTCAACATAATAAAGGCCATATATGAAAAACCAATATTTAACATCATCCTTAATGGGGAAAAACTGAGAGCTTTCCCCCAAAGGTCTGGCACAAGACAGGGATGTCTACTTTCACCACTTTTATTCAACATAGTACTAGAAGTACTAGCCACAGCAATGAGACAACAAAAAGAAATAAAAGAAATCCAAATCAATAAGGGAAAAGTAAAGCTTTCACTGTTTGCTGATGATATAATACTATATATAAAAAACTAAAGACTTCACCAAAAAAGTGCTAGAACTGATAAATTCAGTGAAGATACAAAATCAATGTACAGAAATCTGTTGCATTTCTATACACCAATAACAAAGTAGTATAAAGAGAAATTAAGGAAAAAATCCCACTTACAATTACACCGAAAATAACAAGATACATAGGAATAAACCTAACCAAAGAGGTGAAAGATCTATACTCTGAAAACTATAAAACACGGATGAAAGAAATTGAGTGAGACACAAAGAAATGGAAAGACATTCCATGATCATGGATTGGAAGAACAAATATTGTTAAAATGTCTATACTACTCAAAGCAATCTACAGATTTAATGCAATCCCTATCAAAACACCAACAGCATTTTTCACAGAGTTAGAAGAAAAAATCCTAAAATATGTATGGAACCACAAAAGACCCTTAATAGCCAAAGTAATCTTGAAGAAAGAAAGAAAGAAAGAAAGAAAGAAAGAAAGAAAGAAAGAAAGAAGAAAGAAAGAGAAAAAGAAAAGGGAAAAGGAAAAGGAAAAAAGAAAGAAAAAAGAAAACCTGGAAGCATCACAATTCTGGACTTGAAGTTATATNAAAAAGGAAAAGGAAAAGGAAAAAAGAAAGAAAAAAGAAAACCTGGAAGCATCACAATTCTGGACTTGAAGTTATATTACAAAGCTGTAGTAATCAAAACAGTAAGGTACTGGCACAAAAATAGACACATTGATCAATAGAACAGAATAGAACATTCAGAAAGAAGCATACAATTATATGGTCAATTAATCTTTGACAAAGCACAGAATATTCAATGGGAAAAAAATCTTTTCAACAAATGGTGTTGGGAACACTGGGCAGCTACATGTAAAAGAATGAAACTGGAGCACTTTCGTACACCATACACAAGAATAAACTTAAAATGGATTTAAGACCTACATGTGAGACCTGAAATCATAAAAATCCTAGAAGAGAACATAGGGAGTAACTTCTTTGACATCGGCTGTAGCAACTTCTTTCTAGATATCTAGAAAGCAAGGGAAACAAAAGCAAAAGGAACTATTGGGACTATATCAAAACAAAAAGTTTCTGCACAGCAAAGGAAACAATAGTCAAAACTAAAAGGCAACCTACAAAATGGGAGAATATATTTGCAAGTAATATATTTGATAAGGGGTTAACATCCAAAATATATAAAGAATTTATAAAACTCAACACTCCCCCTAAATAATTCAATTAAAAAATGGGCAAAAGACATGAACAGAAATTTCTCCAAAGAAGACATACAGATGGCCAACAGACACATGAAAAGATGCTCACCATCACTTATCATCAGGGAAACACAAATCAAAACTACAATGAGGTATCACCATACATGTGTCAGAATGGCTAAAACCAATAACGTAATAACAACAAGTGTTGGTGAGGATGTGAAGAAAAAGGAACGCTCTTGCACTGTTGGTGGGAATGCAAACTTGTGCAACCATTGTGGGAAACAGTATGGAGGTTCTTCAAAAAGTTAAAAATAGAACTACCTTATAATCCAGAAATCACACTATTGTGTATTTACCCAAAGAATGCAAGAACATTAATTCAAAGGGACACATGATCCCCTATGTTTATAGCAGCATTATTTATAATAGCCATGTTTCAGAAGCAGCCCACGTGTCCACGAATTGATGACTAGATAAAGAGGTGGTATATATACATGTATGTATGTATGTTTACACACACACACACATATATATAATGGAATATTATCCAAACATAAAAAAGAATAAAATCTTGCCATTTGCAATTACATGGATGGAGCCAGAGAGTATTATGCTAAGCAAAATAAGTCAGAGAAAGACAAATACCATATGATTTCACTCATATGTGGAATTTAAGGAACAAAACAAATGAGCAAAGGGGAGAAAGAGAGAGAAAGAGGGAGGGAGGGAGAGAGAGACAAAGCAAGAAATAGATTCTTAATAATAGAGAACAATCTGATGGTTACCAAAGGGGAAATAAGTGATGGGGATTAAGGAGTGCAATTGCTGTGTGGGCATAGGGTGATATACAGAACTGTTGAATTACTGTATAGCATACTTGAAAAATATAATGCTGTATGTTGACTAACTGGAATTTAAATAAAAACTTAAAAAATATTTTGTGTGTTTAATCATAAATGTACAAGTATACTCCACAGCAGTTACATTCTATTTATTTATTTCATATTGTACTATTCTAAACATAAGAATTAATGACAGATTAAGATCCTCATCTATGACTTATACTGAGACTTTCTTAGGAACTGAGTGGCTTGGCAGAATCAGATCAGATTCTGAACACCTGATCAGAACACTTTTGGATAACATTTTAAATCAGAAACCCAGATGACTCATTAAGCTTGGATGAATTTTCATAACATAAACATATATTTACATGTGGTAAAATTTAAAGTAAATGTATTTAAGATAAATTACACTTGAGAGAGACTAAAACATGTCTTATTAATAAAAAAAAGGCAATTCTTAATTGTTCTCCTTCACCTTTCTTGAACATAAAATACAATGACAGGGTCTTGGCACAGGCCATTTGCTCCACCTTTCCCTCAAAGTTCCAAGTCTTACTACCTATCTCTTTTAAATCTGTACCAATATCACCTTCTCAGTGAGGTCAACTCTAACCACCCTATTCAAGAGCAAATCTCACTTGCCCCCCAAATCTTCCCAAGTCCAATATCCTGCTCCATTTTTCTCCATAGCATTTATTACTTTCTAACATACTATATAATTTATTCAATTTATTCATCTACTACTCTATTTTTGTGTCCTCTAAATAACCTCTAAATGAGATTCATAAAGGCAAATAATCTGGGTCATTCTTCCTCACTGACGTATCCCCAGCTCCAGGACATTGCCAGATGGTCTGTAGCCCTCAGTAAATATTAGCTACTATTCAAAAGACTTAATGAATTGTCTAAATCACAGATTGGTAAAGGTGAACTTTTCTATAAAGGGCAGATAGTATATATTTTAGGTTTTACAGGACACACTTGTTGTCTGTGGCAAATTCTTTAAAAATATAAATGCTTTCTTAGCTGGCAGACCATATAAAAACAAACTGTGGGTCAGATTTGAACAATGGGCCATTGTTTGCCAATCTTGGTCCAATTTAATAGAGAGATGCAACAGGACAATACCCACAAGATGATTAGCCATAGAATTGTTTGTGTTTGATATTGTGAAAATTTTTGTGATTATGTGTGTCATGTCCAACTTTTCTTTCAGCTAAAAAGGAAATACCGTTGTGGCAAATTCAGTCAGAATGGCCGGAAAGCAATCTAACTTGGAAACCTACATCCTTTCCTTCCCCAGTCTATCAGAAAATTGTTATTCTGTCTTTTATAAAACATTAATACTAAAGCACTGTTTGGTTCTTAGCTTTTAAATAGATCATGAACCCCACTTAAGAAACCAATAAAGGTTATAAACTCTTTTCTCACGGAAAGTGTGCGTATACCCATAATTTTGCATACTGATTTTAAGGGCTTATGAATTAAGCCCTTTTCTAAAGAACCCCTTTTCTTCTCCCTAGATTTGTTGTCTCTGTGGCTCTGTGGCTCGTATTTGCTTTGTGTATTTAAAAGAATGCACTAATTTGCTTTAAATGGCCTTTCCTTCCAACTTATTGTTAAATGGCATGGTAGAAAATGTCAAAAGAAATTTAATCAAATACAGTACCTAGTAATTCATCAAATACTTAAAAGCATACA
Source organism: Ailuropoda melanoleuca (assembly GCF_002007445.2). Taxonomy (NCBI): domain Eukaryota; kingdom Metazoa; phylum Chordata; class Mammalia; order Carnivora; family Ursidae; genus Ailuropoda; species Ailuropoda melanoleuca. Next base: position 63,176,932 of record NC_048228.1, on the reverse strand, counting down.
TGGCCTGAAATGATATTTCAGACAAATAATTCCTTCAGTAATCAGGATTTCATTGTAATGGGAAAATTTTTTTTTTTTGCTTTTGTTTGATTGTAGTTACTAATCAAGCCCATAGCATCTTTGGACTCCTCCAGGTTGATAAGATCCTCATTCTTTCATTTTGAGAGTTTAAAGTCATAGTATAAACAAAAACAAGAGCATAATGTGTAAGTATTCTTTCAGTACTTTACCGGCATCACCAAAAAGCTTAGGAACTGAACTTCTCTTTTCCCTATTTTCCTAACATGAACCATTACTAATTTCATAACAGCATATTCTATAAAAGAGGTATGTAATGGTAGCCATTTGACCAATCTCTAAGTTTTCAGTGTTGAGGCAGTCTTAGATATCATCTACAGGCACAATTCTCAACCATGGGTAAGGTACTGGTGTGCTACACTGGTGATAGAGGGGCATGTTAATTGTTTACTGATCGTATTCAAAGCATTGCCTTTCCCAAATAATTTACTTTGCAAAAAAGTGTTTAAATAAAGCTATTTGTGGTTATTACAATAATAGTAATTCATTGCCATTTATTTGGAAATTCATGAATGAGTAGGGTGAGTGGACTCACATGGACGATTGAAAGTCCTCCAATGTAACTCCGGGGGAATATTTTTGTCATGAGAGTATGAGCTGTGAAGCGTGTTTCTGCAGAAAATAATAAATGATGAGGACCTCTGATCTACAGAAATTATCTTTACTTATAGAAAATATATACTCAGTGTCCTTGTTAAGGAAAAATGCTACATATATTCACTAATATTAATGGGCATCCTGTTTAATAATTACCCAAGATATAAGAAGTAATCTGAATGCTTAGGCTCAAAAAATATGAGCTGAAAATTATTCTGTTTCCTGATTAATCACAATCTATTTACTAAGGCTATGAGGGAGGAAATGAAGATAAAGTTGTGGCAAAGCACAGCCAGGATTAACGATGCCAAGGTCAAATTCACATGTATTGCTTGGAAATGATGGAAGTTACAATAAGAAGAAAAACTATGACAGAACTAGGATAATGACAATCTTTTCAACAGAAATGGATTGCTGCCAAGAAAGAAAGAAAGAGAAAAAGAAAAAGAAGAAAGAAAAGAAAGCTGATTTTCCTATTTGATGATTCATAAATCCCATTGCCCTTTAGAAAGACATCTCTTAGTCTTCTTTGTCACATTTTTAGATAAAGAAAAAACAAAATATACCCCATTAGCCAAATACTAGATAACATTAAAAGATCAAAATTTGAGAGCATAGCAGTCACAGAAGGCCCAATAAATTATGGGTAGAGGGGATTCTAAACAAGCTATCTCTTCTCTCTTCCAAATATAATAAATTTTTTAAGATCAGAGTATATATCACATGAAGTTAATAAAGTAGAAAATGACACTCTTTACCTTCATCAAATAATATGTCAAGAAATTTATAGCTCAGCTCCTTGGAAATCTGTCTTATTTAGTCTGCTATTTTGTGTAACATTTTAATAGCCAGAAGCAAATGGAGAACATAAAGCATGTTAGGCCAAGAAAAGTTTTTAACACATTATTTACTTTATTTACTGATTTCTTATGAAACGTTATTCTTATTTTTTTCCTGTGGGTGGCACCTGTCACTATCACAAAAATTAACATGTAGTATTGAGTCATTGGAAATGGGAGAGTTGCATGGTAAATAACTAGCTAAACCACCAAAGGCAGAGATAATTGGCACGATGACTTCAGGAATAAGACTTGCCATCATTATTCCAGATCTGTCTGCAGGCTATTGCATGTCCCCAAGAACACCAGGCTAAAGGTCATATCTCAAAGAATGCCTGTTTTCCTGATCATAAAAGGAAAGGATTTGCCATTCCAAATCATATTAATGATTAATTTAGTCTACCATACTTTTTATGGAGGTGGTCAATTTTTAAAAAGGAGTTGGGGAGGGGAAGAGAATCCTACTAATACCATTTTTTCATTGTCTTAGAGGAGTGGATTCTATCTAAACTCAGTAAGAGAAACATAAATTCACTGTTCGTACCATGAAATAAGAGCTATTTCTTGTTTTATCCTGCATTGTGACTTACAGCAACAACAAAAAACAAACACAAAAGCAAACAAACTTAGTCTCTCTTAGTATTATATCAAATCATATAATTATATAATGTTGAACAAATAAAAAGAAACTCATAGTTTACAAATATTTTAAATCATTCCTTAGAAATTATGTGGCATTTTTAAGCTTCAGGATTTTTTCTTTGTTAGTTAATCCTCATTACCTGTTCATGTGGTAAATGCTTTTCAATACCAGTTTTATAAATGCAGACATTGAGATTGAAATGAGTCAGAAAAATCTTAACACATAAATAATATTCTGGCAGGTCCATTTGTACTATATCATTTCAGGATTCTATTAACAGTCATGTGACAGCTAAACGCCCACTCAGTGGTATTATAAACTATGTGTGGCTAAACATCTCTTGAGTTGACCCCACCACCACCACTGCCACTCTGGGCATTCATTCAGTCTTTTGACATAGCTGAATTTTAGAAGCTGTTTTTCTTTATTTAGAACTATATCTAATCCCTAATTATAATGTTGTCTCGTGGTGTCATATACAAGTGTAAACTTGTTTTTAAATAATGTTTTTGTATATTTGAGCTGCCCACATTGGTGAAGTAATCAGGAATTTTCTATAAGATATATTTTAATGTGTACCTTTTTAACATAACAAAACATTTCATTAAAAGTATGAAATTATTTCAAGATACAGATGCCTTCTCTTACATATTTTAGTAACTAGTAGATTGTTTGGTACTATATTACTTAGAGCTGGTTAATTGAAACAAATAGTTCCATATTTAAATAATGTCTCAAACACAATACAAATTTGTTTGTTGCTCACAAGGAATTTCTATGTCAGCAGAAATGTTCTCCTCCACACATTGATTTCGGGACATGGATTGATGGTGTGTCTGGAATCTTCAACTCATGGCTATAAAAGTTGGTCATGGAAAAAACATCCAACTGACAAAAAAGGAAGAGCATGTAAGCCTTAATAGAAAGAACTTTTTTGTTCAAATCACAAATCACTTCTGCTCACACCATATTGGCTAGAACTCAGCCACATGGCCATACCTAACTATAAAGGAGGCTGAGAATTGCAATCTGTCTGCCAAGGAAGAAGAGAACAATAATTCTGGTGTGTAGCTGCTAGAATTTACTGCCACAGACATATGGCAGGCACAGGAATAAAAGAGAATTGAATGGCAAACTAGCCCTTGGAATCAGGATTCTATATGGAGCTTTTTAAAAAAAAAATACAAATTCCTGAACCGCTATCCCAAACCTTTTAAATCTAAATATCCAGCTATAAAGTTAAGGAATCTGTATTTAGTTGCTCAGGTGATTTTGCTGTATGGGAAGGGGAATGATTCTACAGGTAATAACCAGACAACTGAACAGCCCTTATACAGAAATGGCAAGCATTCTATGGCACAGACTTAATTATAAGACAAAAAAAATTTGGTTAAATACTAAACAGAATGCAAAAGTTGATCTATCTCATTAAAAACACAATAAATGAATGTTAGACTCAACACTTCAGAAACTCTTCATTGTTTTGCACATTTTCTTAAACTTCCAACTGTAATAAACACATACTACACATTACTAACTGAAGTATAAACTCTCCGAGGACTTGTTTCTTAATTTCCTTTTCCCCTTTAGAGCATCTCTAGCAATAATTAGTACTTACTTGGGATCAATAAATATCAAAGGATCAAGTTCTATCATTTGCCCTTTGCTTTGTAATAGGTTTGTGTAGAGGACTAAATATAAATATAAATGACTTGAGAAGAAGAATAAGTGGCTTTACTTTTTATATCTCTTTGGTTACATTATTTATGTGCAAATCAGGCCTCATGTTTGTTTCTGCTCTACTCTTGTATTCCTCAATCACTTCAGGGCCACCTAATTGGTTTATAACCTGTAATCAATTTAGCCTTTCATATTCCAATGTGAAAACATTTATTCACAAGTGGCAATAAGTCATACAGAACACTAGACTACACTATATTGCTACTGTGTTCACTGAGTTCTCTGGCCTTCTGTCAGTTAACTGGAATAAATATTGAATAAAGACAGGCATGAATACACAAAAATATACTGTTTTTTTATTTTTTTAAATTCTCTTAAATATTTTATTTATTTATTTATTTGGCAGAGAGAGAGCACAACTAGGGGGAGCAGCAGGCATAGGGAGAGAGAGAAGTGGGCTCCCTGCTGAGCAAGGAGCCCAATGCGGGACTCAGTCCCAGGACGCTGACCTAAGACAAAGTCATACACTTAACCTACTGAGCCACCCAGGCACCCCATATAATGGTTTTTTAAATAATAGCTAATTAAGCATAAGATAAGCCTATGTCCAGTTCAAATAATTTTGTTCACTATACTGAAAACCATGAATCATTACCCATTTTATCTGCAATAGCAACAGTGAGTTATTCAAATTTTCAAAATGATTATTCTATTTTTTTTATTATGATCTCATCTCAAAGCCTTTAAAGTATTTCTGGACATGGAACATTTTACTCAAATCTATACTGCTGTTTGGATTGGTCCCAAGCTTACAGAAAGATGTGGTAGGTCAGGTCCTTTGTGAAAGCACTGTTAAAATATACTTGTTTCATAGAGATGTGGTATTGATTTGTCATTGAAGCTTGAAGAGTTACATGGCAATGGATTTCTACTTTTTGTCTAGATGGAGCTAAAGCCATGGCCATGGAGGCACTTTTTATAAAAGGCTAGATGTTAACAATAATGAAAATGCTAAAGAAAATTGTAAAAAGATTAGTGTAATAGAAGGGAGGAGAACCACAATTATTGTACATCTATGTACTGGGTTTTAGGATACTACTTTTTGTTTTGTTTTTTTTTAAATAATTTTTATTTTGTTATATTAGTCAACATATAGTACATCCCCAGTTTTTGATGTAGTGTCCCATGATTCATTATTTGCGTATAACACCCAAGGCACCATGCAATATGTGCCCTTCTTAATATTTTGTTTTGTTTTAAACATGTGGCAGTTATAATAAAGTGAACCAAAAAATATCTAAGAAGACCAAATAACACTCTTTAAAAACTTCAGGAAGTAAAAGGGCTTTGGTCAATTTCTTCATTTAAGGATCCAGTCTTCAGCTTGGCAGTTTTATAAATTCAATGGTTGAACCAAAGGATTGAACAAGTTCACAGAAATAATTCATGAAAAACAAGTGCAAATGGAAGTTAAGTGAATAATAGAATTGAACAATATTGTTTTCATTAGCTACAGGTGCAAGAATACTTACTATAACAAGGCAATCAGGCAATTAAAAATTATTACTCAAAATACTATATGGTATGCATGGATGCAATATTCTTTCATACATTACTGGTGCATCTACTTACAAAAACTGTCAGTGTCTACCAAAATAATATATGTACTCAGTCAGCCAGCAATTCTGTCTTTAGCTATGTACCCAATAAAAATGTATGTATGTAATCAAAATGACAACAAAATGTATAAGAATATTCAGAGAACCTCTACATGTAAGATCCAAAAACTGAAAACAGTCTAAATGTTCATTAACACCAGAATCAATCAACAAATTATAGTATTCATACAATGAAATATTAAATAGNAATGACAACAAAATGTATAAGAATATTCAGAGCACCTCTACATGTAAGATCCAAAAACTGAATACAGTCTAAATGTTCATTAACACCAGAATCAATCAACAAATTATAGTATTCATACAATGAAATATTAAATAGCAATCAGATGAACAATTTACCATATGAAACATCACAGGGAAATTAATAAACATATAGTGAACAAAATCATTGGAACGTAAGAGAGGACACCCTATGTGATTCCGTTATATAAGTTTAGCTAAAAATTCATGCATGGTATTTGGAAGGATAGAGATTCCTTTGAGAACATGAGTGGTCTTCTGGGGAGCTAGTAATATTTAAATTCTTGATTGAGATTCTGAATATATACAAATATACACAATGAAACATACAGTATAATGTTTTCATTTTGTGAAAATATATTGGGCTAGATACTTATGATTTGTAGACTTCTCTGTATACATCAACAATATGGTTTAAAAATGTTAATAACTTGGCAGTATGAAGAAGAGGGAAGGAATACACATGAAACAAGATTGGCCATGAGTTGATAACTGTTGAAGGGGGGTGATGAATACATGCAGTTCTCTTCTATTGCATATGGTCAAAATGTTCATAATTTAAAAAATAAAATCAAATTTCTAGAAAAAATCTGGAAAAAACATAGTCATCTTTTGAATTTGTGTTAGGCATTTATCTAAGCTTATGTACGTTATCAAAGCACCATCTACAAAAAAATGATAAATTAGATATAGATTTAGAAACTTCTTCTCTTTTTAAAGATTCTGTTAAGAGAATGAAAAGACAATCCACCACGAGGAGAAAATATTTTCTAACCACCTAGTTGATAAAGAACTTTATCCAGAATATATAAATAATTCTCAAAATTCAATAATAAAACTATAGACAACCCAATTTAGAAATGGGCAAAATACGGGCACCTGGGTGGCTCAGTTGGTGAAGGGCTGACCAACTCTTCATTTTGGCTCAGGTCATTTGGCTCAGGTCATGAGATCAAGCCCTGTGACAGGCTCTGCACTCAACACAAGTCTGTTTGAGACTCTCTTCCTCTCTCTCTCCCTTCCCCGTCTGCCCCTTCCCCTGCTAACTGGTACTCACACTCTCTCTCTCTCAAATAAATAAATTAATTAAATCTTTAAAAAATAATAAATGGGCAAAATATTTGAACAGACAATTCAATACAGATGACATAAGGATGTCAAATAAGCTTATGAAAAGATGCTCAACACCACTAAACATTAGAGAAAAATAAATTAAAACCACAAGATGCCACTATGTATCTATTTAAACAGCTAAAATTTAAAATATTGATCATACCAAATGTTGGTAAGGATGTGGACAACTGGAACTCACCTATGTTGGTGAGAATGTAAAATGGTCCTACCCCATTTAGAAAACATTTTGGAAGTATGTTAAAATGTTAAATATATACATAGCTTTTAACTCAGTATTTTAATTCCCAGGCACTTAACAAGTAAAGTGAAAATATAAGTGCATACAAAGACTTGTGTATAAATTTTCATAATTTGTAATAGTCAAAAACTGAAAACACAAGTATCCACCCACAAACAAATGGATAAAAACATTGTAGTAAATCTGTACAATGGACTATTACTCTATTATATTAAAAAATGAAGTACTTATATATGCAAAATGGAAAATCTGAAAATAATTATGAAAAGTTTTTTAAAAAGCCAGGCAAAATGAGTAATTGCTGCATGAATCCATTTATGAAAAATTATAGGAAATTCAAACTAATTTATAGTGACAGAAATCATAAGACTATTCAATGGTTGGGGGTGGGAGGCAGAGGCAGAAGAGAGAGATAATAGACGAGCATGGAGAAACTTTGGGGGTGATGATTATGATCACTATATTGATTGTTGTGGTGGATTCATGGATGTATACTCATATCAAAACTTACCAAATTTAGGGGCGCCTGGGTGGTGCAGTCTGTCAAGCCTCTGACTCTTCGTTTCAGCTCGGGTCATGATCAGGGTCCTGGGATGGAGCCCTGCTTCAGGCTCCACACTCACACTGCATGGAGTCTGCTTGAGATTCTCTCTCTCACTCTCACTCTGCTCCTCCCACTCATGTTGTCTCTCTCCCTCTCAAATAAATAAATAAAGTCTTAAAAAAAACTTACCAAATTTATACTTTAATGTATGTCATTTTTAGTATGTTGATTACACTTCAATATAGCTGTTAGGAAAAATAAATAACTGCACAATGTTACTTACTTTTCTAGTATGAACTTACACCATATGCATTTCTTCACTTGCAATAAAATAAAATAAACTTGAAAATTTTAGTTATTTTACTCAATTACAATGAAGCCTTGTTATCTATCCCTACTTCTCAACAATCTACACATCTTCAAGGCTCAGAATATTCAAATCCATTTTTATGGACTATCCTGAAAAAAAAATGAGGCTAAATTCTTCCTATTTTAATGCTTCAAATAATTCTGTGATGCTTTCTCTGATGTCAGCTTTTCTCTCTTTCATTAAACAAGGGCTAAAAACTGGAGCATCTACAACTTGATAAGAATTTAAATTTTCCCGTATGCTTAACCATTAAATTATCATTATATAGGCATTTCATTTCCTCTGATAAATCTTACTTACATGTGGATTATCCATAATTTTATTCTTAAAATGTAACCTCATCCTCAAGTTTTGAGGAATAGCACATAATGCCCTTATGCACTGTTAAAATATGTATAATTTAAACTTCACAAACTCTAAAGTTGTTATTTTAACAAACTTTTGCTGATGAAGAACTCAGATTCAGAGTTAAAGCAATTTGCTTAAAATTACACACGTTAAGTTGCTAAGCAAGGACACAATCCCAGATATGACATTTTATCATATTATACCTTTCCAACAAATTAATGTTGTGGGACTTCTAAGATGCTAGAAATTTAAAATTTATTTCCTCCTTTATATTATTTTCTCTCTGAACAAAAATTATTTTAAAGTGACCCATATCTAAGGGCACTTATGTATTAGTACATAATCTTTTGCAGTTGGAAATTCAGTCATTGGCAAAAGTAGTGTGTTTCAGAAGAAAAAAAATTGGGATTTTCAAATCAGACATATGCATGTTCAAATCTAGATGCAGCAACCAACAATGAATGTGAATGTTCTTTGGAAAGTTATTTCAAACCTCTAGATTTCTATTTCCTAAATCTGTAATATTGCAAAATAATACTTACCTTGCTGACTACTGTCAAGTTTCCAGGTAATGCATACAAAGGGTGTAGCATGAAAGTGTGTTCAATAAATGGCTGCTCTAAAAAATAGGATTGATGAGTACAGATACTACCCCAAAAGGCGGTCATTAAATTGCTACTACTTTCTAACCATCATTTACATTTCTGAAGACACATTCTGAAAATGCATTATAAGAACATTGAAGAAGATGAAAAACTTAAGCTGGATGAAAAACTTAAGCTGGATGTATATGTATGTGATACACACACACAAACACAAACATTATTTATGGTAAAACAAAAAACATGTTTTCCAAAGAAATATTTGGAAATTTAGAAGACTCCTCAGATGTGAATCACCATACTCCATTAACTCTACATGTTTATTAGGTAAGGCTAAAAAGATAGGATTTATGAAAATCATGTTTCCACAACCTCTCTACCACCTACGCCTACTTTGTGTGGCTTTGGGCAATTTGCAGCCAAGTTTCCACCTATTATAATATGAGATAATAGAGCAAGATATTCTTTAAACTATATTCAAACCCCAAAATTCTATCCTGACTACATTACTCTTTCTAAATAAATAATATAAAATTAGCACAATTTTGACTATTAATTCCATCCCACAAAATTAACACTCTGTAGGATGATAAATTAATCACTGCCAACCACATTCACAGTACTTATTATTGTAGAAATGTAATGAATCACATTGGCTGGCTTTTTAAGGTTAGTTGTTACAGGATTAATACTGTGTTGGATAGTTCTGAGTTTTGTTCTTAATTTTGCATTGCACCAGCTCAAAATTATCAATTCAGCCAAAAGAAATCCCAATTTCCTGGGATTAGATGCACTCTCTAAAATTTAAACTCTGTGATGATTCTCTTTTCTGCAGGAGTACTGTACTTCCATGGTAGAATTACCAGTAGCATGAAAATAATCTTGAATGAAATAAACTCTCTCTGGACCCCCATGTCCTCCTATAATTGCTACACTTCTTCCCTCTTCATTGGTCCTAGGATTGCTTCTCAGTGTTTATATTATATGGCCACTCAACAATATTTGACACTTCTGGCTATCCTTTCTTTCTTGAAACTTGTTTGTTTTGTTGTGTTTTTCCCTCCAAATATGCAAGATAGCTTTCCTAGTTCTCTTCTTTACTGGCTACCATTTCTCAGTCTCCTATTATACTTGTCTACTTCCACTAGACTTCTCACTGTTCACTGATAAGATCTAAAACCTATTTCTCCAAATCTTCCTTGACAATTTCGTTTAGCTCATGGCTTTAAGTATATTTATGCACCTTTGACTTCTAAATGCATGCATTCAGACTTGAGGTCTTACTTGAATTGCGGACTCATATACTGAACTATCTATTTGATATATCTATTTGGGATTCTAATAGGCATTTCATAATTAACATGTCTAAAGAGGAACTGTGTTCATCATCCCCCAACCCTACACTCAAGAGAGTCTGATGAACTTAACCTTTTATCATCTTTGCTGTTCTCACCCAAGGCATTCATCCTGCATCTAGATTATTGCAAAAAATCTTATAATTGACCTGCTTTCAATCTTGCCCCCTTCCAATCCATTCTCAACAAAGCAAACAGAAGGATTTTGTTTCAAAATATAAATCATATTATATTGTTCCCCTGCTTAAAACCAAAAAAAACTTCCCTTTACACTTAGAATATAACATATGTATTTACAGTACACCTCAGTATCTACTCTTGCCAACTTCTGACCACATCCACTACCACTCTGCCCATTTAACTAAGTACACTCTGACTATACTGACCTTCTTTCTGTTCTTCAAATGTATCAACTTCTTTCAAATCTTAGGCCCTTATCCTAGGATATTAAATAGCTGGCTCCTCAAAATTCAGGAATCAGCTTAAATCCTCAGGGATGCATTTCCTGCCCACTTAATCTCTAGCACACCACCCTGCTTGATATTCAAGATATTGTACTGATTATTTTATATTTATCTATTTGTTTATTGTCTACCTTTCCCCACTAAATATAATCTTTAGACAGAACCTTTTCTATCTTACTCAATTTTTTATACCTAATGCTTAAAACGGTGTTTCCTGATAGGAGACTCTCAATAGATGTTGAAGGAACAAAGTGTAAATCTATGTAGATGTAGCTGTTCACAACAGGCATGAAAATGGTATCAGATATTGGAGTAGAGCTTGGATGGTCTCTTCAAGAGACCATAAAATGGCAGCTTAGCTTAGGCTAAGAAGAGATTTATGTAATTTAGTAATAATCAGAAATCAGTAATTTTTAGTACCTCTGAACATCATAGAAGCTATGAATTTTGTGTCCTTAGAATTTGCATATATTTTTTAACTAGTATAGTTCCCAAACCAAAGCAACTCTAATATGTAGGCAACCACTTAAAGCAATAGGCATTAGGACAAACAGTGTCCAAAGGCCAATAATTGTTGGCCTGTTAATACTGGCACATAACTGTGACTTTTAAGTTAAGTCTGTGGCTCTAACTTAATTTGAATAGGAAGAACTAAATAAGAGAAGTCAGTGCACTCATTTCTTCACAAATTACACTAATAAGCTCTGTTTTGGAGAGCTCTAGGCGCTGGACTAACAGTTTCATCATTTCAGAGGTATATATGGACACAACATAAATCCTGGGGTTTGGGATTAGGCCATATTTCCTAGTCCAGTAGCCAGTTTTTCTATTTTTTTTAAAATCTAGAATTGAATCTAATAATTTATACCATTGCAGGTATATTTTTAGGAATTATTGGTATCATAGGTCACTATTTCCTTAGGAATATTCTAAAGAGTTACTACAGTTAACCTTAGGTATTGGAAACCATATGTGTTCAATCCTGAGTGTCTTTAATAAGCACAGACAAACCCCTTCCCTGCTGTGTAATTCATAGCCACACTAGGCAAAGGAAAACACAGGCAGGAAAAGGTTATTCTTTAGTGACCTGCATCTTCTAAGTACTTGCTTGAATGGCAGTCATCCGACAGAGGTTGCATCCCTGAGGATTCAGGGACATTTGCCTATTTGTAGATTCTCATCCCTATGGATAGCTCACTGTTAGACGATCATTTCAGTAAGTGTAATAGGGCATAGATAACTATCTTTTATTTTCATAGAGAAATTATTTCCCTCCTTATTTTTTTCCTCACCAACAGAAGGAAACAACTGATAACAGAGTTCTTGAATAAGTCTAACCTCATTTATCACTATATGTGCTTTCATTTGATTTATTTAATTATTTTCCATTTTGCTAATTGTGATTATCCATAGTACTACAATTCATCATATTTCTCTACTTTTTAAAAGACTCATTTATAGTTCTTGTTCTTTCATGGCTTCTTATTAACATTCATAATTGCAGCTGCTTTAGAGGACTTTTCATATCTCCTTCTCCTTCTCAAAGTATAGCAGTATTTATGTTTAGTGTCCCTAATCATTTTTCCTAATTTTACTTTTTCATGTTGCCTTGATAAATATATTTTAATCCAGGTTTTTCTGCAAGGGAAATTTGAACCAGTCATTGATTTTCTGTTAAGGCAATAATGACATAAATGTTACCTTGTAGAAAAGTAAAAGCAGATAATCTGCATGTGTTATATAAAAATTAATAAAATGCACTGGATTCAATTCAATGATTTGAATTAAAAATAGACCCTAAATAAATATACAAATGACAATTAAATTCTGCAAAAGAAACATAGATTTTCCAGAACTCAGCATGCAAGGTTTCTAACTTAACATTTGTTGAATTTTAACCATATCTATATTCAAGAAACACATATAGTTAACCCACGAGATTTAGGATGCTATTTTAAGTGGTGATAAAAATTAAGGATGAGTTTCTATATTAAATATGTAGTATCTTTTAGATGTAAAAAGATATAGAGCAATTTCAGGAAGATGAAATGTGCATTAAGAATTCAGAAGTTTCTTCTAGTTAGGAAAATCATGGAAGATTTAGGAAGAGGTATCATTTGAGTTGGAACTTAAATAAGATTTACAGTATTTGCTATAACAACTAACACTTGTACCCCAACAAAGCATATAAGCAGAAAAATATAGGACGCGTTCTGAGGATAGTAATATAGTAGGACTAGAGAAAAAGTCTATAGGGTATGATATACAAGCAAGCCTAAGTGTAAGTTGGGCTTCTATTGCAGAGAAACTGAAATGAAAATTTAGCCCTAGTATGCAATAGAAAAGCACTCAACAATTTAAGTTTGAGAGAAATCTGATTGCCTGTATTCCCTTTATAATAGCAAAACTAATCTTATAATGGAAGGCACTCCAGTTATAAGACTATCACAATAGACTAAGTTAAGCTTAAAGAAGGTGGCAGGAGCTGAAATAGAAGTCAGCTTGATTTAATGCTAACTTTAGGAGATAGAATAAATATATTGGTAACTAATGAAATTAGAACAAGGCTTACGCCAACGCAAGTCCAAGATTCTGCACCCAAGTAACTAACAAAAATATAAATGATGATATCAAAAACTTACTGTGAGGTTGCTAAATTCCAAGTGTCCCAAATGTATTCATTTATTTAATCCTCAGACCATTCCTGTGAAGCTAAGGAACCAGACTGCCATTAAGAGAAATTAGAAATTTTGATGGGGCAATAGGTTCGGAATGAATGATAATGAGTTCCATTTAATTTTGTGGTTTTAGATACAGTTTTAGTCAAGACAAAGTAAGTGATGCTGCAGAAAGTTATCTCTCATATTTTAGAAATCAAATACAATAAGGGCTTATTTTTCACACTCATTAAATTTCCCACACAAAATATCTAGGGACTATGCTTTTATAGTTCGAGGCTGATGAAGTTTCTGCCATCTCAATGAGCATTTTCAACACAGTTCCTCTGACAGTTTCACAGAAGGAGAAAATGTGAATAGAACAGGCACATACATTTTACTGCATCGGCCCAGATAGGACTAACATAATTTCCACTCACAGTTCTTTGTACAGAACTAATCACATGGCTTAAACGTAACTGCAAGGGAAGCTAGGATATGTAGGGGAGCACATGGACTATTTGGTGAGCATCACTACCTCTGCCATAGGCATCATCTTCTCATTTAAAAGACATAGTAGTATAATAGAAATGTAATCCAGAACTAAGTATAGAGTTCTAAACTAATTTTTCCAGTCATGCACTAAATTATTTATAGGTCTTAGATTCCACTATTTTTTAATTGTACTTTTGTCTTCTACCATGTACATTTGCTGAAAATTCCTTCCCTTCCTTGTCCTCATAGTTAAATCCTATTCATTCTTCAAAATACAATTCAATATATTCAAGAGACAGTGCTGTGGTAATTAGTTATCTATATTGAAGGGGAAACAATCATCTGAAATAGAATTAGATTCTGGGTAAAATTAACAGTGAACACAATTTGAGGTACCTGGGTGTTCAAGTCAGTTGATCAGCTGCCTTGGCTCAGGTCATGATCTCAGGGTCCTAGGATGGAGCCCCCATCAGGCTGCCTGCTCAACAGGGAGTCTGCTTCTCCCTCTTCCTCTTCCTCTGCTCCTTCCTCCTCCCCCTTCCTCCCCACCTCCACTCCATTCTCTCTATCCCAAATAAATAAAACCTTAAAAAAAAAAGAGTGGACATAATTTTAAAAGACATAAAATACTGGAAGAAACTATAACTTAGTATTTTGAGTAAATGATAGGAATAGTCTCAAGAAAAAGATGAATTGACACAACTACATAAATATAAAATTTCTAGATATAAAATATATTGGAAGATTTTAAAAAACAAGGAAAACACTTGCAAAAAAAGCAAATATTAAAAAGATTTTACATCTCCACCCCAAAACTATCTCCACCCCACAACTATAAAGAACAAACCAATTCATAAAATAAATATAGATAACCACAAGAAAACTTTAGAAATACAAAATTACTAATTATTAAAGAAATATTTTTTAATTATTAAAGAAATCTTAAAATTCACATAGCAATGAGGCTTATTTTACATTTCTAAAATTGACACTCAGAATTCTAAACATAATGAATGAAAACTCAGACACTTTTATGAGTATCATTACTAGAGACTGTTTCTGGAAAATATTTATTAAGTTCATTGATTCATTCCACAAATATTTGTCCACCTTTTCTGCACTTGATGCTATTATAAGGATTTGAGATACACCAATTAAAATATTAACAATAATAATAATATATAGTAGTAATAAAAGAAAAAATCCTCTTCTTCATGAAACTTACACTCTAGTTGATATCTTAGTTTGTGTTACCTCAAAAGCATATCCTGAATGTGAATTCAAATAATTTATTGAGTAGATATTTTGGAAAGCATAATAGTAGGCAACTGAATTAGGGATATAAAGGCAACCAATCAATGATATATTGTTTTGTTTTGTTTTGTTTTGTTTTAAGATTTTATTCATTTATTTGACAGAGATAGAGACAGCCAGCAAGAGAGAGAACACAAGCAGGGGGAGTGGGAGAGGAAGAAGCAGGCTTATAGTGGAGGAGCCTGATGTGGGGCTCGATCCCATAACGCCGAGATCACGCCCTGAGCCGAAGGCAGACGCTTAACCGCTGTGCCACCCAGGCGCCCCCAATGATATATTGTTATGTAAATTACCATGATGAGATATTGCCAGTTGGTATTGTACAGAAACTCTGGGAAATAAAAATTAAAAACAGCCTTGGGAATTATGCACAAAAGGCCTGAGAGAGCTGTCATAGTCATGGAGTAACTCATGTGAGTTGGTTGAAAACTGCTTTTGGTGTGTTAATTTCTCCACACATTAAGTCTGCCACACATAGAACAGTCTTCTACAGATCCAGAGGGAAGTTATCAAGTCCAAAGATACAGAAACTGGCACTTGGGTATGAGCAGTAATATAGTAAAAAGTCTACTATGTGTAGGTAGGGCACTGGAAGTTATGGTAAACTAGGAAAGACAATAAAGAACAAACATTTTTTAAAAAGTTACAAGTACATTAGAAGGTGACAAATATTACTGACAGAAAAGAAGTGGCATAAGGTGAGAGGGATTGGTATATCCAGGCACAGGAAAGACCAGATCCAGTATTAAGTATGATGATCAGGGTAGACCCCATTAGGAAGATGAGATATATGTACAGATTTGAAGGAGGAGGAAGAATCAACCAAACAGATGTCTGTGCAAGATTATCAGAGGCAGAAAGAACATCTGAGCAAAGGACCCATTGGACTTTGCCTGGAAAGTCTGAGGAACAACAGTGAGGCTAATGTACCTGGAATGAGCCGTAACAGGAAGAGAGGTAATCTATTGGCTTGGAGGGATAGTATGTGAATTGTGTAGGACCCTAGACATGTGTAAGGCCTTTCACTGTGGTTGAAATGGGGATCCACAGCAAGGTTTTGAAAAGAAGAAGACATAAAATATTTTCTCTTTTAAAAGGATTATTCTAGCATTTTCATTCCTGCCCATGAGGAAGTGTCAGACTTTTCCTACTGGAATAAACAAATAAGACACAGACAAAATAGATGAGGTAACTGTTTTACATACAGTGGAGAACAGACAGTCCAAGACTGTGGTCCCTGAGAAAAAGGAAATTTACAAGCTAATGTAAAAACACTTAGGAATAGATTTAATGAATGTCAAGCACAGCCTCTACCTCTACAGACTCTAAAACTATAAAACTCTGTAAAGAGAGATTAAAGGAGGCCCAAATAAATGGATAAATATACCATGTTCATGGATTTTAAGACAGTATTGTTGAGATATCAAATTCCCCAAATTGATCCATGTGTTTCAATATAGTTCCAATCAAAAGCCTAATAAAAATTTTGTATCAATTTAGAAACTAAATCAAAGTTTATATAGAAATGCAAAGATCTTGCATAAACAAAATCACTTTTTTAAAAAGTCTCCAGCTTTACTGAGATAAAATTGGTGTATAATATTGCATAAGTTTCAGGCATACAATATGATGATTTAATTTATGTATATGCCACAAAATGATCACCACAATAAGGTTAGTTAACACATATATCATCACAAAAAGTTACAATTTTTATATGTGTGTTAAAAACTTTCAAGATCTACTCTCAGCGACTTTCTAGTGTACAATACAATATTGATAACTATAATCAACACAATGCACATTACATCCCCAGAACTTATTTATCTTCTAACAGTCAAAACCTTTGTAAAAAATAATATATTTGAAGGATTTTCATTGCCTGATTTCAATAATTTCTAAAAAGGTATTGTAATTACAATATAATGTATTGCTGTAAGGACAGAAAATAGTTCAATAGACCCAAATAGAGAGTTCAGAAATAAAACTCACAGAAACTTATTTTTTATCAGAGATGCAATGCAAATACTACTAAGCAATTTACAAAATGAACTATTAATTCAGCCAACGACATGGAAGAATCTTTAAAATAATTAGACAGCTATATACAGAAAAATGAAACTCGACCATTCTCTTATACCATACACAAAGATAAACTCTAAATGGATGAAAGACCTCAATGTGAGACAGGAATCCATCAAAATCCTAGAGGAGAACATAGGCAGTAACCTCCTCAACACCGGCCACAGTAACTTCTTTCATGACACATCTCCAAAGTCAAGGGAAACAAAAGCAAAAATGAACTTTTGGGATTTCATCAAGATAAAAGCTTCTGCACAGCAAAGGAAACAATCAACAAAACAAAAAGGCAAACCATGGAATGGGAGAAGATATTTGCAAATGACACTACAGATAAAGGGCTGATATCCAAGATCTATAAAGAACTTCTCAAAATCAACACCCAAAAAAACAAATAATCAAGTCCAAAAATGGGCAGAAGACATGAACAGACACTTTTCCAAAGAAGACATACAAATGGCTAACAGACACATGAAAAAATGTTCAACATCATCAGCCATCAGGGAAATTCAAATCAAAACCACGTTGAGATACTACATTACACTAGTTAGAATGGCAAAAAAAAAAAAACAAAAAACAAAAAAAAAAAAAACAAGGCAGGAAACAACAAATGTTGGAGAGGATGTGGAGAAAGGGGAACCCTCTTACACTTTTGGTGGGAATGCAAGTTGGTACAGCCACTTTGGAAAACAGTGTGGAGTTTCCTCAAAAAGTTAAAAATAGAGCTACCCTATGACCCAATGATTGCACTACTGGGTATTTACCCCAAAGATACAGATGTAGTGAAAAGAAGGGCCATATGCACCCCAATGTTCATAGCAGCAATGTCCACAATAGCCAAACTGTGGAAGGAGCCAAGATGCCCTTAAACAGATGCATGGATAAAGAAGACATGGTCCATACATACAATGGAATATTACTTATACATCAGAAAGGATGATTACTCAACATTTCCATCAACATGGATGGAACTTGGAGGAGATTATGCTAAGTGAAATAAGTCAAGCAGAGAAAGACAATTATCATATGGTTTCATTCATTTGTGGAACATGAGGAATAGCAGGGAGGACATTAGGAGAAGGAAGGGGAAAACGAAGGGGGGGAAATCAGAGGGGGAGATAAACCATGAGACTATGGACTCTGGGAAACAAACTGAGGGTTTTAGAGGAGAGGGGGGTGGGGGGGATGGTTTAGCCCGGTGATGGGTATTAAGGAAGGCATGTATTGCATGGGTGTTATATGCAAACAGTGAATCATGGAACACTACATCAAAAACTAATGATGTAATGTATGGTGACTAACATAACATAATAAAAAGAAACGTCTTTGGTCTAAATTCCCTTTAATTACAGAGCTTCATGGCCAAAGATGGCCATGAAGTATTTTATAATATTCTTTCAGATCAGATTATTCAAATACATTTTTTTCTCAACTCTGCATTTATGATGTCATAGAAAGTACTAAAGCTGTCTGAAAGAAGGGTAGAGTTACACATTTTTTTGTTGTTGTTGCTTTCTCTCAGCATAACAATACATTCCAGGCTTCTGCAGTGTCTAAAACTAACTCTGCCTCCTGAATGTCGTTTAAGGGATGACTTAAGGGATATCTGTGTTGTTCTGAAGTTTTGGGTGCAAACATAATGGTATTAGAGAGAAACATAGGGAAGGACAAGCTAGAAGTATTAGAGAGAAACGTAGGGAAGGACAATCCAAAGATTCAGAAAAGTGTGGGGTTTCAAAGTTTTTGACTTTCTTGCTTAAGTATATATTATTATTAACTCATTTCACCATAATTCATGTTTGAGATGGAGGTTTTGTTGAAGGCAGAGGAAGGTATAATCTACTTTGCCTCATGAGCCCAAGATTCTTTGGCATATTTCTTATCACAAACCTAAAATCCAGATGGACAATAGGACTTTTTTATAAAAAGAAATGGCTGCTGAAGTTGGAAATAAAAGTCTCTAGTAAAATCTTACTTATTGTGCTCAGACTCATGTTTAAAAGGGGCAACTCTGTTAGGAATTAAAACATCCTTCATATCGTTCTTTCCCATTTGCTCAATATGACCTGAATTGGACTTGGAGCCAGAGTTGATGTAAATGATTCTAAACTCCAGGAACAAAAGCTAACAAGCAAGATCTCTGGATCCTCCCTGAGAGCCCAAACTGAGCATAGTCCTCACAAAGATCAAGAATTCTCCTCCTATTCTGCCTGATTTCAATAACTATGGATAGGGATTGGAAGATAAATGGAGACTGATTCAGGTATACTCTGTGGCTCTTCCTTCTGAGCTCCCAAGTCTCCCACTGAGGATCTTAATTCCTTTTAATTACAGCAACTTTAGTCTGTCCACCATTTCCTGTATTTCCCAATTGCAAACCTTTATTATATAAAGCTTTTAAAGGAGGCCCACATAATCCTGAAATGAAGACAAATAGGACTCAGCTCTCTAAAACTTTGAATTCTTGAAGGAAAAAAACCCTCAGATGGAAAGAAATAAGGACCCAATGCTGCAGCTACCTATAAAATCAGGGAAAGTATGTTAAGTGGGTGTCCTTACAAGGAGTTCGATGGAAACACAAACTGTGAAAACAACAGGGTTTGCTTTCGATTTCCATGTAGTTTTTGCTGTTGCTATTTTTAGGCCCACAGGTACATGCACAGGTGCTGCATCAAGGAGCAGCTGAACCAGAAGGGATCCGAGGTTTACTGGAGTGTATCGGTAAGGATCATAGCTCCATCAATAGATCTTGGAAATTTCAAGGGCTTATGATTGTCAGTAGCCATGCTGACATTGCTGAAGTTTGCAGAGACAAGCTGTTCATCTTCTGATGCATCTCTCTGTTGTTCAATGTCCATTATGTCTTGGGAGTACAAGGCCATTGTCATTGGTGAACAACATTCAAATTGATTTATTGTTTTTCTGCTGATATTTAGACTTTCGCTGCTCTGTATTATTTCCAAAAGCACAGGTTTCTATGTGTCCTGGTGTATTCTGATGTTCAAAATGACCTGAACTGGAAAGGCAGAAAAAGTGGGCAAAGAAGTCTACTGAGCTATAAAAGGCAATTTTAACTTTATGGTAAGGGGCTGCAAAAGTTCATCAAGATCATCTCTTTTTTTGAAACAGAACTTAATCTAAAAAACTTTATTTCTCACCTAATAAAACAGTCTAAGGACTTTTAATAATCAGAAATATCGTGTCATCTCTTGTCAGTGTCAAAGCCTCCACTCCCAGCCAACATTAATTAAATTTCTACCTGTCCCTCCCCTATTGAAAATGTGATACAAGTGATCATCTTCATTCTTTCTGTTTCTCTCCCTTTCTTCCTTTCTCTCTGTCTCTGTCTCTGTCTCTCTCTCTCTCTCTCTCTCTCTCACACACACACACACACACACACACACTCCTGCTCAAAAAGCTTATATTTTCTCTTGAATACTGGTACTATAATAGCAGCGGCACCAACAGCATTGTTCTAAAAAAGGTACATATAGAAATATGCATGTGAACGTATCTCAATAATCTCCTTCCACTATAAAAATTAAGATTTTTCTCAGTTTTTACATGTACAACACCCAATTCCCAAAGGCATTGTTCTGGTTTTCCTCAAAAGGTGGCGGCAAACACAATGCTATTATCCCTTCTGTTAACTGCTCGATTTTGTGCTGGGCTTTCATACTACATGAGGGTGGGGATGGGGAATGGTGCCTAATCTTGGCCAGTGTGGATCCCATTACAGGGGATTAGGTTGACACTAATGGGGTTGATTCTGCAGCCTGTTCATCCTGTCTGCCAATAGTGAGAGTGAGCAGCCAGAGAACAGCACATCTGAGTGTTCGTGCCAAGACAACTGCAGTAACTGAGGCTTGCTGCTATCTATGCCTCTGCAGAATGGAGACAGAAGGGAATGTGGACAAGAGGAGAGCAGCAGCAGGGTTTTCAGATTTGCCTGGCACGAAGGGACCAACAGAATGTCAGGTACCTTATTCTGTTGTCAACACTTCTTGTTTAGGAAGAGTTGATTCTGACTCAAGTATGCCCCTCAGGCTATAAAGGTTGGTTTACAGGCAAGCCCAGGATTATCACAGATTCAATAAATAAGGTTTTCTGCTATGCTCTGGAAGAATTGTTCCTATATTTGGTGTGCTATAGATAAGATTGCTTTCATATTTTTTTTGTTGGCACGAAATCTGGCAAAGAGGTAGAATTTGTGCCCCAAATGGAAAGTTTCTATATATTTCCACATGAGCCTTCTTTGGTGCCAGTTGGTGCAGCCACAGCTGAAATCCACTGCAGATAACAAGAGCCAATTCTCAGAAGCGAAAAAGAGGTAAAATTATGTCCAAAAGCAGACTCTAAATGTTTGGTCTCAAACTTTCAAAGATGTCACAGAATCATTTCACAGTATATAGTCCATGGTTTATTTTTGTAAGACAAAAAGAAGAGGCTTTTTCTCAAAATCAGAGAACCAAGGTAATAGTGCCTTGATTGGGCAATTGGCATTTTAGGTTCAGGTCCTTCAATGTCACGATATTGTCCCACCTATCCAACCTTGATGAGAGAGTTAAAACTAGCACACTGTCATGTTAATATTGCTTCAAATATCAGAAATGACCATCTCTAATCTTTTTTAAATGTTTATTATATGCCAAGTACTTTACAAAGTACTTCAAAGTTTATTATTTTTGCATTTAATTTTGGATCTGAATATTTGTTTATCTTTTTAGTCATTTCCTTGAAACTGCTATACAAATTCGTGAGCCCCCACTCAGTTCTTGGTGTCAGTGATTATGACTTTCTTTCCCTGATATTGAGGGTATCAGTATTATTCAAGGATAGGAGTAAGAAGGTGAGGCAAATTACCAGACTGCCAGAGACTAGAATTTCAAATGGGAATTTAAGCTATACTAATGGTTCAAAATACATATGTCTATCAGCATTTGAGTGTGGAGAGATGATAAATAAGATTTGTAATCCCTGCACTTGAGGTGAGAAAGAACAGACATAGTCAATGAAAGTTTAATTATGTGCCTAGACCCTTTCTTATACAATTTAATTTTTTAAAAATTATATACACTTAAATATTTTATTAATGTAACAATTCTTAGCTCTTAAAATATTTTTATTTAGATGATTTCCTATTTCTGTCAAAAAATACATCATGTAAGTAGGACAAGAATAACTATTTTACTGTTTTAGAAGAAGAAACAATCAAATAGAAATTACACATTTAGAAATACATTTAGAAATAGCCAACAGTACTGATTCCTTTTCTAATACTATAATCTTTTCATCATGTTTTCTTCTGCACTGTGCCCTTATTGTAACATGTCACTCATTACCGTGCCTGGTCTGCAATGAAGAACCTCACCAGGCAATTCAAGAAAATACGAATGTGCGGCTAGAATGAGATCACTATTAAAAAAGAGGATTTGTTTTCTTTTGCTTTTTTAACCAAAGAATTGAAATTTGTGCCTTTGGGATCAAGATCAGAAAGCACTTAAGCCCTTCTTCCCATATCTCTAAGGGCTCTTTTAGAAACTGGAATATAGCTTTAAATATGTCTTGGACATCTTAACTAACCAGTGATTCAGTCCTCCTTAGTTAGTAGGATTGTTAGTCACAATCCAGTCTGGCTGTAGAGGTCACACAAGCCATGATAACTGAGAGAATTAAATATAAATAAGTGCTAACCAGGTAGTAAAGAACTGACATGTTTAAAAGAAACACTGAGGTATCCGGAAGTAGTAACTGAGGAAGCAGACGCTAACCCAGGGCCTGGAGAACAAAAGGACAAAGTTGAAATTATTAACCTTTAGAATCTTAGAGAAGGGGCCCAGTGGGACTGCAACTCAAAGCTCTATAAAGGGAACAACGTTCAGATATTATTGGAGTGTCAGGAGGGACCCTAAAGAGTTGGGATTCAGAGCTCTGAAGAGGATGTCTCTTAATGAGACTGGTTTTGCTATTGCTGGGAAAACCGTAACTTGGAATTGGCTTTTTCAACTGTGACAAACTTCTGCGTTTAGGTGAAAACGTGTTGCGTAGTATCAGAAAGTCTCTTCCTCCACCTCCAACCTTCAAGTCTCCCTGTGGCACCCCCTACTGGCAGAACAGGAACCAGAAGGTAAAGGAGAAAACATGGTGTCCAGGGTTTCAGGACCAGCTTCACACAACAGAGTGTGAAAGGGTGGCTTTGAAGCTGAGAACAAGCAGTTTGAAAATTATCACACATAAAGAGAGCATAAAGAAATAAAAAAGATCTTCTGATACCTTATTTTACCAGTATTTAGTCTCCCAATTTCACAGAGGGAGGCTGAAATCTGAAGTTGTATGTTTAGGAACACAAAATACTTATGAATAAGTTTCAAGTTGTTCTCAAACCTGATAAAACATTATTAACCCCTGAAGCAGTTTTTTTTTTTTAAACCACCACAGCCCACTCTGGACAAATTAAATCAGAATTCTTAGAAGCGAGACCTAGATATTATTTTGTTTTGTTTTGTTTTTTAACTTACAAGGTTATTTTCATGTTCAACCTAAGTTAGAAATCATTGGTAATAGTAGATCAAAAGAAGAAATATAAATTAGCAACAAAAATAAGACCTCAAAAATAAATAATAAATAATTCTACTTCTACAATAAAGAATTCAAAGTGTACAAGATATTATTTTTTATCCAAAAATTGGCAGCATTTCTTTTTAATGTAATTTTGTTTTATTCGATGGGTATTTGAAAAACAAATAGCCTCATCCATAGAATTAGAAGTTAAAATAATATTTATGGAAGAAATTTAATTGTTTGCTTCAGAAAACTTAAACTTTTATACCATTTGATCCAGGGATTCTACTTCTAAGAATCCATTCTAAGAATATCCATTCACTTATTTACAAAATATTGTTGAAAGACTATTATATGCTCACTGCTGTTAGAAGAAATAGGAACAGGCAGGATACAAAAAAGATAATGTCACTAAATAATGTGGAATTCGTATTCAAGAAGGCAGAGACATAAAAAATACATAAGCATATATATAATCAGATAATATAGTACTTTTATGAAAATCAGTTCAAATAATGGGTGCAGAATGAAATTACTTTAGCTAGGGTGGTCAAGGGTGGTCTCTGAGGAGCTGGTGTTTATATGGAGTCAAATCTAAACAAATCTGTTATAGTTGAGATACAGGAAGAAATTCAGTGTGGCCAAATTCAACAAGGGCAAATGAGGTAAGAAAAAAGTCAGAGTTACTCAGGAACCAGTTCAAGTAAACCCTTAAAGACGACCATAAGGAGTTTGAACTTTAAGTCCAATGAGAAGTCATTTAAAGAGTTTTAAGGGTAAGTGACATAATCTAATTTTGATTTTAAAATGTCACTCTCAGTGGTGTGGTGGGGAGGAAAGGAGTGGTTAATACAGAATTAGGGTAACTGGTGAGAACCATATTAAAGTTATCTAGGTACAGGGTGCGTGGCTGGCTCATTGGTAAGGCATGTGACTTTTGATCTCAGGGTTGTGAGTTTGAGCTCCACATGGGGTGTAGAGATTACCAAATAATAAACTTAAAAAAAAAATTATCCAAGTGAGAGTTGAGAATGGTTCTAGCTAAGTAGTAGTTGGGGAGGTGTAATAAGTGGATAAATATGGAACATATATTTGAGGTAAAGAATTGGATAATGAATAAGTAAAAAGGAAAAATGCCTATTTTTTTCTTTACTAAGATGAGATCCCGAGACAAAAAAAAAATCTTTGGTTGAAAAATTTTTAAATGCTTATTGTAGATTTTGTTTTAGAGCATATACCAACAAGATAGGTAGGTAAAAAATCTGCCAATGAAGGGACCACATTATAAGAAGAGCTGGGAATCCTTAGCAAATAATGCTAATCAGAGATACTGACAAATGTCTTCACAAGGTTACTCTGGAAAACTTTTGTGTAATGGAAAACCTTGAAAATAATATGATAAAGATTAGCGAGGGAATATAGTGTAGGTAAAAATAGAATCAGATTGACTTCTGATCTATAGCTATCATCATATTTTCTCTAATTAGGTAAAGTTGTAGTGGAATAACAACCTTGTGTGGCTCTGAAGCTACATATATGATTGCAACTAAGAAAAAAATCTGCGTGGCTTATTAATGGTTCATCCATGATCATATAAAGACTACTTAAACAATAAAAACAGAGACAACCTTGATTTACAGGAAAAGTTTTCTGTAAACACAACAACTATACTCCATGTGTTAATGCATCTGCGTTAGAAAGATTTTCATTCTTTCTGGCACATCTTGGTTGAAGTTATGATCAGTTAATTAATTAGCAGTTAATGTCAGATATTTCAGACTTTAAGTATAAAATATGGGCTCTTCTATGTGTTCATATTTAGATCTAATTATTCTATTCTGCCTTCATTTATTATCCTTTATTTGGAATTTTTGCAAAACAAAAGATTTCAGATGCAAGGGATTCACTATGTAAGTGCCAGTGTATATTTCCTGACACAGAGCATCAGACAATGGAGTTCTCACATGTTTTTGTTTTTTAGGTAGGTTTTGTTTTGTTTTGTTTTAGCAATTTAAAACAATGCAAATTTATTATCTCACCTTTCTTTAAGTCAGAAGTCTGGTTTGGCTCGGCTGGTTTCTCTGCTCCACGTTTCATAAGACTGAAATCAAGGTGTGAGCCAACTGGGCTCCTTGGAAGTCTCTGGGAAGAATCTGCTTGTTGGTAGGATCCATTTCCTTGTGACTGTTTTTTCACCAGCTGTTGGCTCGGAGTCAATCTTTGCTCCTAGAGGCTGCCTACATTCCTTCTAATGCTTTCCATGCAGTCCCTCTTCACCAATCAATTGAATTCCTCTCATGCTTCCAAGCTCTCTAATTTCCCTTTCTTACATATCTCTGACTTTTTTTTTTTTGCCTTTCTATTCTGCTTTCAACGATTCATGTGATTACATTGGGCCCACCCAGATAATTCAGGTTAATCTCCCTATTAAAAGGTCAGTTGATTTTGTTTTTTAATAATAGTACTGTAATTCACCTTTTTTACTTTAAATACACACCTGACCTCAAAAGTAAATTACTTACCAATTTGAAACCAATCTAGTTGAAGTAAATTCGATGACTTCTCAATTACACATTTTTAATGATTTTCTTTCGGCACATGCCAGTAGTTAGTAAGATTTACTCACATCTTGCTACTCATATCTGCTTTTATTTTTATTAAGCCATTCATGTGAGATCACTATTATTTAATTATTATTAATATGGGTGTCACAACAAATTAACAAATAATGTTAAATTCCAGCATATCTTCATCAATGAGAGCTATTGCACATACAAGTCTTATCCTTCCTAACGTTTAGTAGTAGTGGAGGTAGAAATAAATTTGCATACTCTTCCAACATTAGCCAGAAACCATTTGTGGTAAAATACTTTGTATTAGCCTTACTTCCATCCAAGTTGGCACTACCTATTCCCTGAATAAAACATTGATATAGACTTCC
Organism: Ailuropoda melanoleuca; assembly: GCF_002007445.2. Classification (NCBI taxonomy): domain Eukaryota; kingdom Metazoa; phylum Chordata; class Mammalia; order Carnivora; family Ursidae; genus Ailuropoda; species Ailuropoda melanoleuca. The sequence continues at coordinate 63,150,071 of NC_048228.1, read as the reverse complement.
AGGGTCCCAGACCAAATTTCCTTCCTCTAAGCACTAAGACTTCTAAAGAAAACAAGGAGAATATATACCTCCTGCATAGAAGGAAACTTCAAAATTAATAATGAATTAATGACAGCTAGCTAGTAATAGAAATAAAATAAGCATGACATATTGGAATCAATTCAGGATTTAAAAGAGAATGATTTTTTTTTTTTGGATAGCTTTTTATTCCCCATTTTCCCTAAGCTGCCATAAATTAATCTTATTCTCAGAGAAGACAAGGGGGAAACAAGAAAAGTAAGAAGGAAAGAGATAAAGTAAAAGAGAAAGTTTCCTATTTACTTGGTATGTTTTAGATAGCACAGAAGCAAGAAGACAGGACAAATTTGTCCTTTTTGAAAATTGTCCTATTTTAGGAACTCTCATACATTATTGGTAGGAATGTAGAATGGTACAGGCACTATGAAAAACAGTAGGGAGATTTCCTCAAAAAAAAAATAAATAAAAATAGAATTAGCATATATCCAGCAATACCACTTCTGGGTATTTATCCAAAGAAAATAAAAACCCCAATTTGAAGATATAAAAATCCTTATTTTATTGTAGCATTATTTATAATAACCAAGATATGGAAGCAACCCAAGTGACCACTGATATGTGAATGGATAAAGAAGAAGTGGTATACTGGGATGCCTGGGTGGCTCAGTCAGTTAAGTGTCTGCCTTTGCTCAGGTCATGATCTGAGAGTCCTAGGATCAAGTCCTGCATCGGGGCTCCCTGCTCAGGGGGGAGCCTGCTATTGCCCCTGCTTGTGCACGTTCTCTCTCTTTCTCTCTCTGACAAATAAATAAATAAATAAAATCTTTAAAAAAGAAAGATGTGGTACGTATAAAATGAAATAGTACTCAGCCATAAAAACCAATGAAATCTTGCCATTTGCCACAACATAGAGGGACCTAAAGGGTATATGTTAAGTGAAACAAATCAGACAGAGAAAGACAAGTGCCATATTGATACCACATGATTATGTGTAATCTAAAAAACAAAACAAACAACAAAACAAAACAGAAACAGACTCATAGATACAGAAACAAATGGTTGGTTACCAAAGTAGGGAGGGGTTGGAAGGCAGGCAAAATAGGTGAAAGGGTTGAAGAGGTACAAACTTTCTTTTATAAAGTAAATAAGTCATAGGAATGTAATGTATAGCATAAGAAATACTGTCAATAACACCATAATACCTTCATATGGTTACAGATGGTAACTGAACTTATCATGGGAATCACTTTGTAATGTGTAAAAATATCAAATTACTATAATGTACACCTGAAACTAATAGGATATTGTATGTCAGTTATACTTCAATTACAAAAATTGTTCTGTTTAAAGCTATTCTCTTTGTTTTTCACATGAGATTTTTAAAAAACAACAATAGCTTCATTAATTAACTTGAGGGATCATGCATTTTACCCTAGGTATAATATTCCCTCTAACTTAAAGACTAACTTTCTAAATAATGAAAGCACTTGCAACTACAAGCAGTAAAAAAGAAAGAAAGATAGAAAAAGTAACCTCACTATATAAATAGAACTATCCATTTCCTTATATGAATCCTACTTCTCTATCATATATCTGATATATGATAGTCTTCTTAGAGATACTTTTTCACATTCTTACATACATTGAAGAAAGAATGAAAATTCCGTATCAATTGATTTAGAAAAAGCATATGTTATTCTCTTCATTATCAAAATTACTGAGCAATTATCATTCATGTATATGCACAAGCTATACACAATGAATCTCTGAGCAATAGCTCAGTCTCACAATTCTGTAATAGTAATTCTTATCAATCATTGCATAGCTCCCTAAAAATTCTAGATTCACCACAGGATTGTAAAAACACTCTCACAGTTCTCTTAATGTAGTGTTAAAAAGTTCTTGATATCTAAATCTAAAATACTTACAGAATGCAGAAGAAACTGCTTCTGGTATTTTAGAGCTAATTTCACCAACTCACAAATAGAATAAAACAGAATGATTGGGAAAAGAAAGAACTGGAAAACAATTCTTCCTTAACTAAGCTTCCAGCTCTTGATATTTAAAAAAAGAAGAAAGCAAGCTAGCAACTATATAAGTAATTCAGGTAAAATATTTATTTTATTCTTTCACTTGTTGAACAAAGTCAATAGAGACTACTGAGCTTTTTCTGTGCACAATGTATGGAAAACACAAAGTAGAAGAAACGTCCTGTTCTCACAGCTTAAAATCTGGCTGAAGAATCAGAACACTAGAACATAAATGAATCAGCTGGAAAACAAAACAACTGACGCCATAAAAAAAATACACATAAATGTGTAAGAAATATCAGATAAAGGGCGGTTACTGCAGACTAAAATTCAAGTTAAAATGATTTTGGCAGAGGGAAATGTAAGATTTATTCATTCATATAACCTACTTCATTAAGTACAATTTTGATGATGGTAGGGCTTTTGCTAATCCCAGATAATACCAAACTGAAGAGAAAGCAATCTCTACCTTATATATGTAAACTACTTTTTAAGCCATTTTGTTGTGTGCTATATTCAAGTATGAACCAAAGGTTAGAGAAGTTTAGAAAAAGAACTACTTAGTTATGTCAGGAGATGGCAAAGAATGTATCACATAAAAAGTTATGTTTGTGCCACTGTAAACGATGGTTAATGGAGCATCCTTAGCAGATGAAACCACAAGTCAACAAACACACATAAAATATTGGTAATTCCCTTATGGCTGTTTCCTAGGGAAAATGTGCAGAAGTGTTACAAACACTACAAAGATAAGTAAGATTTGGTCATGAATCCCTTTTTTAAAAATATTTTATTTATTTATTTGACAGAGAAAGAGAACACAAGCAGGGGGAGGAGCAGAGGGAGAGGGAGAAGCAGGCACTGCTTCTGCTTCTCCACTGAACAGGGAGCCTGATGTGGGGCTTGATCCCAGGACCACATGATCATGACCCAGGCCAAAGGCAGACTGATCCACCCAGGTGCCCCAAGTCATGAATCCCTTTTATTTGGTATTAAGAAATTTCTAATTTCTCGTATGAGCTTTGTAGAATCACTGAAGGATTTTAAGACTGGATTGGTAGTATTCACAATTTAAAAGACCAGGCTAGAGGCACTGCAGAAAATAGACTAGATAAAGGAAAGAAGGTAAAAGAATTAGAAAGTATGCTAGACACCTCTTATGAAACAATTCAGATCCACTCAGGCTCAGCTCTCTCTGCGTGGCTCTGTCAGACCTCAGATGTTTGCAATCTGACAGCACTTCCCCAGATGGCCTTGATGGTTGAGCCTTCCCTGTTGACCTTTTGTGGTCCCACTTGACACTCACATTTGTGTGACCCAAAAGTGTGAGCCTGTGAAAGTCCTGGGACAAATCTTTGACTAGCAGGATACAAGAACAGATTGATAAATTCTTCCAACATTTCCTTAACCTCTCACCTTCCCAGTCCTTAAACATAGGCTATAGGATCTCAGAGGATGGGTTCTCAGTGTCTAACAGTCATATTCAGAGGCACCCACCTAGATATTGTGCTCACTGATGCATTCTCTTTCCTTCCCTACTTTATTTCTCCTTACTCCCACTCCTTGTATTCCATAAAAAATATTTACTAGGGAATTTGTTTTAACTATGGCAGTGAAGGAGGAAAGAAAACAGGTTTGAGAGGCATTAAGATAGACTCAGGGTGACCTCATGAGTCACTAGATGTGGTAAATGAGTAGTAGACAGTAGGCTAGAGCAGTTTCTGGATTGTAGTCTCGGCAATTTGTTGTAGAGTAGTACAATTAGACAAATAACAAATGGAAAATACAAATACAGGAAGAAAGGCAGGTTTTGAAACATAGAAATATTTTTGTTTTAGACGTTAAGACATTACTTATCATTGAGGAGGAACTATGAAAAAGTCTATTGGAAATATGAGTATGGAGCTCAGAAAAAAAGATGTTTAGTCTAGGAATTATAATTTGGGAGTCATCAGCTTTGGACTATCCAGGTGAATTTACAGATGAGAAGAGGATCGATGATAGAACTCTTAAGTACTCTATTATTAACGGACATGGAAAAAGAAAAGTCAGAAAGAGTCTCAAGTGGTTGCAAATGAGGAAGGACGAAAAGGAGAAGTAATGTAGGCTTGGAAGCCAAGGAAGGAAAGAATTTCAATATGAGAAGGATCAACTGTATTAAATGTGGCAAAGAGATCCAATAAGAAAAAGAAAGTGGAAAGTGTGAACTGGACTGAAGGATGATGTCATTATTGATTTAACAAAAGCATTTTCAGGAGTAAAAACATAGTGAAAGAAAGAAGTCCATAGAATAAAACTAATAACTGGAAAAATGTAATGAGCCAGGGAAACTGTAAAAACATGTAGGTAGATAGGTATGTAACAGGCATTTCTCAGGCTCTCTCCCCCTTGTTCCATCAGGACTTCCTCCATCAATAACTTCCAGATACTCTAAATGAAAGCAGTCTGGCTGGCAAAGCCCCACTAAAAAAGTGTAATATGGACTTAAGCCTTCCATTGTTCTCTTGGAGATTCACTACTGCTATTATTGGCAATTCTTTCACCTTCTATTTTCCACTGACAAGATTCCTTGTTTTAATCCTTTTATTGACATGGTACCATCAGGAAGACTTATCCATTGTTTTATTTTGAAAGAGTACACCATATTTCCATTGAGATATTTAACCATTTCATTTATTTATCCATTTACCCCTGAGAAATATTTTCACAAAATGCTGGGAAACATTTAGCCCCCAGAGCAGAGCTGCACTGAGATAGACAGAGCCATTTCTCACAACTGCACTGGAAATATATACCCAGGATGTACATGATCCTCAAAATACATAAAAATATGCCACCTACCACCACCTCCATATTCCACCCTCTAACATGGAACCCCAATAAGCCCTAGCATATTTGCCTCTTTTCTCTTCTTTTTCCAGGACATGTTTTTCTTTCACAGTTCTAACTCAAGCATTCCTGTCTTATTTAGGCATTCAGTACCTAAGCAAATAAGAAGAGTATAAAATAATGGGAATCACGTTAACATACTTGAAGCAGCCTTGTTCTTTACTAAGCAAAGACTATATTTCTTAAATCACAAGGACTTCAAGTATTTTAACATGATTCAAATTAGAGAGTATCTTTATGCAAAGTGGAGATTATGATAGAAATAATACTTTATAACTCCAAAGTTATAATTTCAATACATTTAGACAGGTTTTTATTTTCTCACTGAATACATTGGATTGATTTGGGACATCACTGTGAGTATAAGAAAGGCAGAAGAACATTAAAGAATTCATGCAGTATCTTTTCCCAAGAAAAGCAAACCCTCAACACACCAATATGTTAGAAGCCATATATAGAACATACAGGATCAAGTTTAGTAATAATTTGTAATGAGTAAAATAATATTGCTAGGCTATTTCAGCAAAAATAAAATAAAGTTGCCCTGATCTATAAGAATATAGTCTAATGTGTTCTGAGACTCTGGCAGAAATGAGAAAGAATATCCAAAGTACAGATAAAATAACAGACGAGGGATACAGGAGAAGAATGATAAAGAGGTTTGACCTGCTCAGGAATGGTGAAGAAAACTAAAACCTTAATAGTTCTGAATCATACTAAAATACCAGAGATCTGTCTGGTTCAGTAAGGAAATGTAGTTCTTGCTTATTCAAGAACAAAGATTGTGACATGGTCAGCTCTGCTCACTAAACTAAAAGTTAAAAAAGAAAAATTGAGGAGCTCTTTTAAAATGCCAGTGTCAAAGAGCTTCTTGTGGAAAGGTCAAGAAAGGGCCTCCTACAATATCTCTGCAAATATGGTTGCAAAAAATATTCAGCAAAATGCTAGCAAATATAATTCTACCAACATGAAAAAGGATTATATACATTGACCAAGTAGGATTTATCACAGGAATGCAAGGTTTGTTCAACATACAAAATCAATCATTGTAATACATCAAATAACTAAACTTAAAAAATATGTGATCATCTCAATAGATACAGAAAAAAAGCACATGAAAAAAAAATCAACATCCTGTCCCAATAAAAACACTGAAAAACTAAAAACAAAGAGTAACTTCCTCAATCTGATTGATAAAAGAGCATTAAGGAAAAACTCACAGCTAACACTATGCTTTATAGAAAAAGACTGCACCCATTTTTTCTATGATTAAAAAAGACGAGGATCCCTATTCTCACAGCTTCTATTCATCATTGTATTGAAGATTCTACCCACAGCAACTGGGCAAGAAAAATAAATAAAAGGCATCATACTGGAAAGGAAGAAGCAACATAACTCAGAGATGAAAAAGTGAGATCTTGCATTTAGAAAATCCTAACGAATCCACACAAAAACTGTTAGAACTAATAAATAAGCATAGCACTTTTGCAGGATCCTAGATCAACATACAAAAATCAACTGAATTTTTATACACTAGCAATGAACAATCTAAAAAAAAAATTAAGAAAGTATAGTTGACTCTTGAACAACACAGATTTGAAATGCACAGGCCCACTTTTATGTGTTTGTTTTTTCCAAGAAATACAGTTTGGTACCATACGTTATTTTCTCTTTCTTATAATTTTCTTAATAGCATTTTTTTTCTATAGTTTTCTTTATTGTAAGAATACAGTGCATAATACATATAACACAAAAAAATGTATTAATAGACTGCTTGTGTTATTGGTATTCCACTCAATAGTGGGCTACTAGTAGTTAAGTTTTGGGGGAGTCAAACATTATACACAGATTTTTAACTGTATAGAGGGTTGGCATCCCTAATGTCTGCTTTGTTCAAGGACCAACTGTAATTCCATTTATGATAGCATCAAAATAATTAAAAATTCTATGTACAGGATCAGACCAAATATTAGTGACTTGGTGTTATGTCTTAAATTATGTCTACCTAAAATTTCTATGCTGAAACTCGAACTCCCAGCACCACAAAATGTGAATTAATTTGGATATTGGGTTGTTGCATACATAAGTAATCAAATTAAGATGAGGTTATATTGGAATAGGATGGGTTCCTAATCCAATAACCTTGATGTCCTTATAAAAAAGAGTGCCATGTGAATATAAAGAAACGAGTGTAGAAGAAAGACAATATGAAGACAAATGGAGAATACCATCTACAAGGAACCTCAATGATTGTCAGCAAATCACCTACATCTGGGAGAGACACATGGAACAGATTTTACTTCATAGCCTTCAAAAGGGACCGATTCTGCTGACACCTTGATCTCAGACTTCTAGTTTCCAGAACTGTGAGAAAATAAATTTCTGTTGTTTAGGCCAGTCAGGTTGTGGTACTTTGTACAGCAGTTCCAGGAAACTACTACAGTTGGAAATACTCCCAAAATTGATCTGCTGATTCAGTACAACTCCAATAAATATCCCAGCTGCCTTTTTTTTGCAGAAATTGACAAACTGACCCAAAAAGTTTATATAGAAATTTAAGGGGTCCAGTATATCCAAAAAAACTTGAGAAAAGAGGAACAAATTTGTTTCTGATTGCAAAACATACTACAAAGTCATAGTAATTAAGAACAATGTGATACTGACATAAGAACAGATGAATGGAATAGACTGAGAATTCATAAATAAATCCTTAAATTTTTGGTCAACTGATTTTGACAAAGGAGGTAAGATAATTCCAGGGGAAAGACCAGACTTTTCAACAAATGGTGCTGTGAAAACTGGATATCCACCTGCAAAAGAATGAAGTTGTATCCCTTCCTTATACAAAAATGACTCAAAATGGATCATGGAATCAAATATAAAAGCTAAATCTAAGAGATGAAAACATAAGAGCAAACTTCATGATCTTAGATTAGGCATTGGTTTCTCAGACATGACACCAAAAACACAAACAATAAGCTAGATAAATTAAACTACATAAAAATTTAAAACTTTTGTACTTCCTTTTTATATTTAGTCCTTTCATATGTATACATCTCTCAGAATATTTTTAATCATAGCCAAAAAACTTATTATGCACAAAATACTTACTCATTATCCCACCATCATAACATAATTATTTTCATCATAACATCCAATTTTAGGTTTATCCATATAAGTGAAATTATGGTACACACAAATTTATATTTTTATTGTATATTTGTATTTATATTATGTATTTTTATTATCATAACAACTACAATGAAGTGGTCCAAGAAATAACAACCCAGTGGATGGGTATTTACAATCATATCTGATAAAGGAGTTGTATCTACAATATATAAAGAACCATTGTAATTCAACATTAAAAATACAAATAACGAATTTAAAAATTGACATTGAATTAGACATTTCTCCAAAGAAAATATGCAATGGCCAAAAGTACTTAAAAGATGTTCAACATTATTGGGGCGCCTGGGTGGCACAGCGGTTAAGCGTCTGCCTTTGGCTCAGGGCGTGATCCTGGCATTATGGGATCGAACCCCACATCAGGCTCCTCTGCTATGAGCCTGCTTCTTCCTCTCCCACTCCCCCTGCCTGTGTTCCCTCTCTCGCTGGCTGTCTCTATCTCTGTCAAATAAATAATAAAATCTTAAAAAAAATGTTCAACATTTTTATTAGTCACCAGGGAATTATATCAATGCAACAATGACATACTACTTCACATCCATTGGGATGAAAAGACAGATAACAACAAGCATTAGCAAGGATATGGAGAAATTTCGAGTCCTCAGACATTGTTGATGGGGATGTATAATGCTGTAGATGTTTTGGAAAATAGTTTGCCAGAAGTACGCACTCCATAAAATTGAAAATATGTGCCCACACAAAAATTGGGACATAAATGTTCATAAGCAGCATTATTTGTAATAGCCAAAAAAGTGAAAACAACACAAATTCTCATCAATCAGTGAATAGATAAATGAAATATGATATATTCATACAATGGACTATTATTTGGACTTAAATAGGAATGAAGTTCATATTTGCTACAACATGGATGAAACTTGAAGAGGGTTAGCATTTAGCATAATTGTTAAATGAAAGGAATGAGACCAAAGGGCTATGTATTGCATGATTCCATTTACACCATTTATATGAAATGTTAGGAACAGGCAAATCCATAAAAACAGAAACTTAGAATAGCAGCTTTCAGGAGCTGCAAGAAGGGAAGAATGGAGAATGACTGCTTACGTGTGAAGGGTTTCTTTTGGGAGTGATGAAAATGTTCTGGAATTAGACGGTCACAGTTGTACAACTTCATTAATATTCAACACATGTACACTTTAAAATAATACAAGTGAATTGTACATTTTAAAATTAATAATAAAAATAAACTCTTAAAAAATTCCAGCATTCAGCACTACCCCAGACCCATGAAGTCAGAATTTCTAAAGGTAGGCTGATTGTTAATATTTTTGGCAGCTCTTATATAAAAACAAAAAGGTATAGTGTAATATTAGTTTCAGGTGTACAATATAGTGATTCAAAACTTCCATACAACACCCAGTACTCATCACAAGTGCTCGCTCACCTTAATCCTCATCACCTATTTAACCCATCCTCCTACCCACCTCCCCTCTGGTAACCATCAGTTTGTTCTCTATAGTTCAGAGTCTGTTTCTGGGTTTGCCTCTGTCTCTCTTTTTTTCCCTCTTTGATCATTTGTTTTCTTTCTTAAATTCCACATATGAGTGAAATCATATGGTGTTTGTCTTTCTCTGACTGACTTACTTCACTTAGCATAATACTCTCTAGCTCCATTCACATTGTTGGAAATGGCAAGATTTCAGCCCAAATGTTCATCCACTGATGAATGGATAAAGATTATATAGATATATATATAGATATATATATATATAGATATAGATATAGATATATATATATATAATGGAATATTACTTAGCCATAAAAAAAGATTATTTTTTATTTTAAGGGGAAAAAAGTTATAAATGCTCAAAAATGTTTAATTATTCATCATTCCACCATTCATTCCATCATTCCAACAGTTATCTTCATTTTAACATTCTCTTTAATCCTTAACCTTTTCCATATAAGGGATATTATGATACACACAAGGTTTTATATTTTTATCATTGTATGAGTATAATGTGCTAAAATTAACAGATGAATTATCCATTACTAATCAAATTAATGATATTTCAATGATAAAGATAATGCTAAAATTAGAATCTCAGTACCCACAAATTTTCTTTCTGCTCTTGACTTTTTTCTTAAGACTATCTTCCAGAAGAGGGATTTTTGAGTTTTAGTATTTGTATGGCATACCACTCTCCATTCCAGAAAGGCTGGTACTAATTTATATGTTTTGGTGTTCATGTAAAATTTTTTTCACATTTGACAAGTGTATTATTTTATCATGGCAGTCAGTTTTTGTTTTTGCTGGTTTAATGTTATAATAGTGTTTAAAGGTCAAATCTCTATTATTTGTTTTGTTGTTGTTTACACAGGAGTAAAGTTAGGCCCTCCTACAGGGTTGGTCATCTAGTGCCAGATGATAATATGCCGACACAATAGTAGGTTAATTAAACTAGCAGTACTCCAGAATAATTTTTAATACCATCTGTTTGAGGAATCATCACAGGTGAACCTTCCAACCTACGTACTAGATTCATAAAACCTTCATTAATGGGCCACACTAAATTTATCTCATAGCCACCCTGTGACATTCAGAGAGCAGTTCTGAGTAAAATTATGAAAACTGTAAGAATGTAAGAATCAATGTCTCCTATAAAAGACCTCTTCCTACTTAATGGCCCTCTTTTCCCCCCACTCTATTTTTAATTTTCATTTTTTATTGTACTTTGTTACAAAAAATACGTATTTATTATGATAAAATGCAAAAAAATATAAATTTTAAAATCACTTATCCATCCCTTTTCATCATGCCAGCCAAATCCCAATTTCATGATAACCAATATTAACAGCCTAGTGTGTATCTTTCAGTTGTTTCCTTGGTGTTCATACAACATCTGTACAAATACTGAAATGTTCAACAACTTTTTTTTTCCCCTCTAAGATTGCTGGGACTCTCATAATCCACAAACTCCCACTAAAAAAAGTCCTCCACTTTTAAAATGTACATGAATGACTAATCATTTAAGGTATTAATCTCCCAACATAATTATTGTTAGCAGGCCAAAAAGCTGTAAACAGAAATCAAATTCTGACAGCAGAATTGCAAGCATCAATCAGTGGAAAAAAGAAGATTGGGGACAGTTGGAATAGTGGACGGGGCAATATGTGCCCTTCCTAAACCTCAGAAATATCTTTGAGTTCTTACCCTTTCTTATATATAAGGCAGTCTTGAAGGAATTCTTATTCATTAAGCATATGTGATCTGGAAGGTTTCAGTTTACAGAAAGATGTTGAAACAACCTCATAGTCGCATGCATACATAAATATGTACCTAGTTACTCCTTCATCGATTGCAGAATATACTAGTCCTTGCATGTTGCTGAAGAGCCATACATGTTCATCAATGAAAAGTGTCTTTGTTGTTTATGCACTGACTTTTTATACGAGGACAAACCAGGTGGAAAATAACATGTAATGTATTAAACAATAAAGATGATATGAAATAATAGAAAATAATGAGGAAAGAATGAGGTAACACAACAGCAATGTTTAGGCAACTCCTCTCACCCCATCTGCCTCAGGCAATATGTGGGTGAAAGGAATGCAAGGAATATCTAAGCTTTGCTTTTGTCTGGATCTTTGAAGTTCACACCTGCTTGTTACACTTCTGTTCATTGAACTGTATAACTTAATTGAAGCACTTACTGGGATTAGAAAAAAGATAAACACTACCTATACTACATACAGAATATTAATAGTTTTCCTATAACAAAATCAAAATTCTAAAATACCATGGAAAAAAATACCATAGTTCTGGAAACTGTAATAAACACAGTTTAAGTACTGAAATGAGACCTCACCAAATGTCATGGGAGTATTGTTTGGAGACTCTCAAAATAGATAATCTTAGAAATGATTAACATTTCATGCATTCCTCTAGGAGTATTTTTACTTACATTTCTCTGGAGAAACCACTGAAACAACTTCATGAAACTAATATTATTGCGCCCTCATAAAATCAACATAAATTCTTGACATTAAAGGTAGCTGAGTTTACTTGAGTTATGCATGTTTTCATTCTAAATATCGAAACAACATTTCAACACTGAAAATCTATGATTTAATTTCATGAATTACTTTGTGTATTATTTCTCTAAAATATTGCTGGGTGTTTCAATCTTGCACCCATTTTCCCATTTTTCTTGCTTAACATAAACCCACTTTGTTTTAAAGAAACTATACAAATCTTAGTCAAAGAGGAAAGCCAAAGCTGAAGACAAGAGAAATAGTACTAAAACTCAAGTTTGAGGGATGAAGTAAAATACAAGGCATTAAAAGTGTTCTCGATATTAGCAACTGAGGATTTTGGAAACAGGTTGGAATGTAGAACACAAAGCAGAATAAGGTAATAGTTAATATTGGTGACCAGGTACATTACAAAAGAACCAGTGGATGGATATTATTGTCTGGCAGCTAACAGCCCCAGGATGGATCTTCAAGGTTAACACAGCTATAAAACTGGATTTCTATGTCAGATTAGGGCATTATTTGTGAATATCCACTATTAAGCTTACTTGACCTAATATTTTACGGTCATTAGTATATTAAAAATTGATTTATTATGTAATCTTTGGAAATGGGACACAAAATATGTGGTAGAGGTAAAGGTTAGAGCCAGAAGATAAATCATACATATGCAAGGTGAGACATCAAAAACATGGTACCTGGGAATTCCCGGGGCAAGCATAATGTAATTGATATCTCAAAGGACAAAATGCAAACATGATTAAAGTCATTTTACACTGAGTAAAAATATATATTTTACTCAATGTACACAATAATAGTTTTCCTTAAATATTTTTAGAAGTGAAAATGTCCTTAATAAAAATCTAATCAGATTACAAAAAGAATTTGGGAAATAATATTTTTAAAAACATAACAAATTTTCAAATATGCTTTTTTAAAAAGATCAAGTACCAGATTTAAACATATCCTCAAAATTTCAATAGAACACATTGCAAAGGTTTTAAATGCTGTCGTGAATTGTTTTTCAAACAAATAAAAACTATGCACAAAATCTAGTATAATTCTACCAAAAATTAGTTCATGATTCGAATGAAGTATAAAATTTAACTAGAAGATACATGTCCACTATCTACATGTACAAAAATATACTAGCATTATGCTTCACAGAAAATAGAAAAAACTATTATTTCCTGATGAAATAGATGTAATTATCTAAATTTTAATTTATTCTGATCCATGGGAGGGAAATGAACACCCAGAGGCCAATGAAGAATTACAACAATTAGAAATGTTAAAGCTTTGACATGGTTATTAGATTTTAGACATTAATGAATGGACCACTATGATGACAAATCTGATTTGTTTAATCTCTGAAGTAAAATAAATATTAATTATACAGACCAATTTTTGACATTGTTAAATATTTCTAGTTTTGATTAGCTAAAAAGTTAGCCTGCATATTTGAATTTATAGTTTCTTAGGTTTAAAATATTAAAGAAATTCAGTTGTTTAACTATTAAGGAAAAATAACAAAAGAAGTTAACAAGAATTGCAACTTATTAAGTTTAAAAAATTGTGCTTAGCATACCAAAGAACCACCTTGTCACTCTTAGGATCTGATGGCACTGAAACTGACCTGAAGTATGTAAAAAGAAGTGGGTTTTTTTCTGAAGGTAAACACTCTCCTTGACATTGCCTCAAGCTATTTGCTTAAAACTCCTCCTCTTCACAGTTGGGTCTAAGTAAACCATAATCTAACCCTTGTTCCTATTACTACAATTAGAGAAGGTTGATGGAGTGACAAGGGTACTGAAAGGAAATGTGGGAGAAACACCCACCTGGGTGCAGGTCATTGCTTATTAGTTTTCTGTAATGCTTTGGTCTCATCACCTAAATCTTCGACTCTTAATTGTTTTCATCTCTACAGTGAGTGAATTAGATAAGAGAATCTATTAGGATTCTTCCAGCCTAACTGGTAAAGTACTAGTTAATAAAAAATAACTGTGATAGACTTCTACTTGATTTAATACTCTATCATACACTGATGTTTTGATAAATCAACCAAGACAGTTGGTAGTAGATAAAATGTAATATAAGACTTATGCTTAAACTTTTAATAGTTGTTTGATATATCTTAACTATATTTAATTGTCAGCTTTTGTTAGCACAATACAACCTTATGCTTTTTAAAAATATCTAAGATAGAGGTTAAAAACCAACAGCCAATGGTGCCTGTGTGGTTCAGTCCTTAAGGGTCTGCCTTTGGGTAAGGGCATGATCCCAGGGTCCTGGGATGGAGCCCCACATCAGGCTTCTCCGCTGGGAGCCTGCTTCTTCCTCTCTCACTCCCCCTGCTTGTGTTCCCTCTCTCGCTGGCTGTCTCTCTGTCAAATAAATAAATAAAATCTTAAAAAAAAATAAGCCAACAACCAATGAATTAAACCTCTTTAGCAGTTAATGTTCAGTGTTCCCTGTGTTTGTTTAAAAGAAAGAACACATCAATATTTTTAAGTTAGGAAACCTATAACTTAAAAAATATGGATATCTGGAAATCTAACTTCTTTAAAAAAAAAGTGGAATATTTGGGAACACTGCTCCACTCATTAGTGGAAAAAACTATTGCCTGTTGGTGAGGAACTGGGGCCCTTCCATGGGCAGGAGTTCCCACCTCAGTCCCCACCCAGTCTCACTTTCTCATTTACATTGTAGGCTCCGGGGTCTTAATCTAAATCTATTTCAGAGATTCATCAAGGGATTAATTTGAGTTGTGAGAATAAAATAACATGAAACTTGGTCCTCGAGAGTTTCTTTGGGGAGAGCTCTGTCTTTCAGGATTTTGAGCAGAATACTTAAAATCAGCAATCCTGACTATTACTATTACATTTTTCTATTAGGCACTAAGAAACATATCATCCTACTCATATGCCATCAAAATTTCTTCCCCCAAATATGTGCAAACAAAAGGGCATCAGCCTATTTTTTTTAATTTGTTGGATAGAATATACACCCAAGCTGTATATAGTTTTGAATTGTAGCTGTAAAAAATTAGCTGTGTGAACAGGAGCCAAGAGACAGACTGTGCACTATATTTCCTGCTCATATGTTGTCTCAGCTGTTTTGCACTTTACAGTTTCAGCTGAAGAATGTCCATTTATCACGTAATGCTAATCAGTTATCATTCTACTCTACATTTTGTACAAAACGTTGCTGGGAAGTCTGTTCTGGATTTGATGGATAGCCAGAACGGGACAGCACATAACCAAAAAAGGCATAAATACTCACAGATGTCTGGTCATACAGATGAGTTAAAATCAAAGAAAATTAGAGCTGGATAAGACGACGTGATCATAGAGCACATCAGGGGAGCATAAACTTGCTTTTTCTTCACCTTTCTCATCCAAATGGGCTTTCTTCTCATTAAAATAAATATTCAAACCAGAAGGTCTTCCATTTGTTTCCTTAAACTAGTAGGTTTTCCCCAAAATGTAAACCCTGCATCAAGAAGACAAAAAGCAGAAGTCCTTTTTACTACCAAAGACTTCTAAAAGCTGTCCAAATCCAAATTAGAGCATATGGTGCAAATTCCCCCTCTTAATATCCTTCAATATTCCCTACTCCATCTTGCTTCCCTCATCCCACTATTGTTCTGGTTTGGGAAATTTGCTTTTATTTCCTTATTCAAGAGCCACTGAATAAATCATTTTTGCTGTACAAAATAATTGGCTAGCTAAAAATAGAGCAGAAATTTTACTCACTTTTCTTATTTTCTTCTATTTCCTAGTTTATTTACTCCATCTATGCTTGTTTGTTTTTGTCAACTGATATCTGATTATTATGTTTCTCACATATTAATTTTTATTGTTGAATATTATTCTTTTCATGTATTGTTATCTGTGTAGCAACATTTTGTTTGTTCATCACTATGGTATCCTTTTCATGCCTACCAACTATTACTCTCATAGCCACCTATGAAAATTATTCCATATTAACTAGACACAGCCTGATCTTATTTCTATAGCTTTAATATTTTTTGTCTATAAACCTAAATAATTTTTGTTGTTTTCTTTTGTATCCCTTTAACTAATAAAAATTTAAAATTAAAGAATGGCAGTTGTTTTCTTCTTCGGAATTGTCCTTTTTCATTGCGATACTTCAAAATACAAAGTAAATATATTTTACTTGGATATTCTGCAATACAATTAATTTTCAATTCACCCATAAATATAAAATGCAGCACTATTGAAGTTGTATTGTATTTTAGATTTTCTTAATTGGTTTATAACATCATAATATTTAACTAAATGGAAGATAATGTCAAAATATTGAATATTTAACAAATATGTCAATATTTCAAATAGAGTGATGATGGCAATCCAAGAAAAAGTGTTGAAGAATAGGAAAGCTCTGCAGATTTGAACTCCTCACACTAGATTTTTAATGGGCAGTCTGGTGACTTCAGCAGACTTATAAAGACCTAGGTAAGGTTGTAACAGAGAAGGCTCAAAGTATTCATCCACTTCAAATTGATGTTTTCTGAAATAATTTCTGAGCATAGATTTTCAAATATAAATTTCTCCATATTTTATTTTGAGTTGGACTTGCTAGCAGGAAATTGACTTTAATTCATATATAACTGTACTTTCCTTCCAAGAAAGAACAATGCCAACACATTTTAAGCAGAAAAAAAAGTGCAAATGTAGCAGCCCACTCCTCACAAAGATGACCACTAATTCTATTTCTATTCTTTAACAGAATCGTACAACTCTTGCCAATAATTTTAAATGAGTTAACAAGTAAAAACCATACCCTTTTCTTCAAATTCTAATATCTAAAAAAAGATAAAGGGAAAATAGCAAATGAAAAACATAGCAATTGAAAAGAATCGTATAAAAATCTAAAATAACCAAAAAATTATGAATTTTAGACTCACCTCTTCAAAATTTAAAACAATCATTTGATGATTTATATATAAATTTAAGACATAGCCTACTTAGTTCATGTATCCATTTAAAATTTCATCTATTCAATACACAATTACTTAGTAACTCTTACGTCTGAAGTACTTCACTAACGTGAAAACGTGTTATTAGTATCTAGTATTGGAGAGTCAAGGCAAATTAATTTCAGCTTGATTTGAAGGCACAGAGAATATACCTTACTGCTCCCCATTTGAGAAAAGATAGGTTTAAGGCAATCAGAAATATAAATTCAAGGTCAGTATTAATTCCCTAGTCCTGGACATGTCACCTATAAAGGCTAACAACACAATTGTCTATGCAAAAAGCAGTGCAATTAATTTCATTTGAAAAAAATTGAAGGAAAAATATATAACCCCAATGCTTCATAATAATGGTTTTTACTGTTTTGACAAACACCTTAAATGTATTAATTCATCATTAATTTTGTTCACAAATGTTTATGGAACACCTAAAATATGGCATATTTCTGTGTTAGCTGTGGTAAATAAGCATAAAAATCCAACAAACTAGAGGGAAAGACAGGCAATTCATTATAAGGTGATGAATTAAGGGAGGCATCCCAGAGAAGATGGAGAGGGGCGCCATGCTTAGGAATTTCAGGAATTATTCTGAACACAGTAGGAAGGTGCTGAGGGTATATAAGCTGGGAAGAAATTTAATATATTTTGCACTTTTAAAAGATCACTCTTAAAGTTTGAAAAAATGGAAAATCTAATAGAAAACCATAAGGCTAGGTGCAAGAAGACCAGTTGTAAGATTCTTTCCAGAAATAAGATAAAAAAAGAATAGTATCTGGAACTAAGTCCGTGATTATAAGGATGGAAAGAAGTGATTTGATAGGAGGTGAATCAAAAGAGATAGAAAGATATGCTAAAGTGACTGATTTGATGTTAAGTTTGGTGAGATTATAGTTGACATTGATGAATCTCCATGTGATTCCAATTCACCATATATAAGACTCATTCATTTTTATGAGCACTCATCATAAATATTTACAATTTCTGTGTCAAAAATTATATTACTAATTTGATATATAGGTACTCCCCCTTTCGGATATTGATCTTCATTTATGCATTCATTCAGTTATTAACTTGTGAAGCATTTATTAAAAATGTTCTGAGTGTTCCACACTGTAATAAGATAAATAGGACATAACCAGTTGAAAGGGGTAGGAGAATGGAGGGAAAACCATGTGTCATTGCGACTAGAGGGATCCAGCATGTACAATGAACTATAATAAGGTAGAAGATTAGAACTGAAACTCAAAGGAAATATGATGCAAGAAGGAGCTGCTTGAGAGACCATACTAAGACTTATATTCAATATATTGATTACTGTTAATCTAAGACAAACTGACAAACTTCAATGAATTTTAAACAGAGGAAGAAAAATAGTGCCGTTACTATATTTGTGTTTTGAAAAGATTATTCTGGCTGCAGTGTGAAAAAATGGATTGGGGTTGTAAGGATATAAATAGGAGAGTGCTTTTTAGGAGATATACTTAAGGGCAATTAACAGCAGGATAATGAACTGAACGTTATGGAGGAAAATAAAGATGTGTAGGAGATAAAAGCTACAAAGCTTGGAAAAAATGTAAAAGGAAGGGCAAGGGGAGTATCTAGATTTCTATCTTATTATTTAGACAGAGGTACCACTCATTGAGTAGGGAACATTGGAAGGAGGAAGTTTTGTTTGGGGAAATGAAACTTCATATTTTTCAAGTTCCTTTGAAAGCTACAAGAAGAAAGGTCGCATAGGCAGTGGATATACAGGTGTGTTCAAAATAGATTGGTATGCTGAACCTGAAAAAAGGTAAGTGATTCTATTTTCTTTGTACAGTGGAAGATAAGGTCAGGAATGGAGCAGAAAATAAAGGAAGTTGGGGTTTGTGAAGAGTAAAAAAAAAATTAAATATTTGAATGAATGAATGAATTGGTGAGGAAATCGAATAAAGTTGACAGGCATTGTGGAGTTAAGTATCACAGATTTACAGTGGAATTTGTGTTCGCTGGACTTTCTCCATGCTGGGATATAGCCAAGATATAACTGGGTTCATCCATGGCTGGGGAGTTGTCATACAGGTATAGTTTTAAAAAAGTGAGAAACAGGACACCTGGGTGGCTCAGTCAGTTAAGCATCTGTCTTTGGCTTGGATCATGATCCTGGGGTCCTGGGATCAAGCCCCACACTGGGCTCCTTGCTCAGCAGGGAGCCTGCTTCTCCCTCTCCCTCTGCTGCTGCCCCTGCTCATGTTCTTTCTGTCAAATAAATAAATAAAATCTTTTTTAAAAAAATGAGAAACAAGGATATTTGGTATATTTGCGTGAGTACAATTGAAATTATTAACCATGAAATCTAATTTGGATAAGGAGAAAAAGGAAGAAGCCTGAAATATTGGAAAAAATTAGAGTTACAAATGTTTTCTCATGATTCTGAGAAAGAGTTTAACTGGCAGTAGAAGAATAAACAAGATGAAAGAGAGCAAAATGACATACTTAATTTAGGATTGTGAAGATAGAGCAGGTATGGGTGATGATAGGGTTTAAAGTGTGATTGTGGGAGAAAGAAACAAGAAATCAAAGAACATAGAAAAACCAGATTATTGGAGGGTGAGACATTGATGTGGCTTTGAAATAATTCAAGATGAGAACAACACTCATAATTAAGGTGTTTACATTTTTGCTAAATAAAGAAGAATAATCGGGTTGGAGATTATCAGCAGCCAAGAAAGAAACATGTAGTAGAAACTTGAAAGTTAGGGGAAGAAAGGGATAAAGAAAGGGGGGGGTAAACAGAAGGGGGAATGAAGCATGAGAGACTATGGACTCTGAGAAACAAACTGAGGGCTTCAGAGGGGAGGGGGGTGGGGGAATGGGATAGGCTGGTGATGGGTCGTAAGGAGGGCACGTATTGCGTGGTGCACTGGGTGTTATACGCAACTAATGAATCATTGAACTTTACATCAGAAACCAGGGATGTACTGTATGGTGGCTAACTTAATACAATAAAAAAACATTAAAATAAATAAATAAACAAATAAATGAATAAATAAATGAAGCTTGAAAGGTGCAAGAATGAATCGGAGGGTGTTATGAACTGAATTGTTCCTTTCCCATCACCAATTCATGTGTTGAAGTCCTAATTCCTAGTACCTCAGAACGTAACTGTATTTGGACGTAAATATTTTAAAGAGGCAATTAAGGTTAAATGAGGTCATTAGAGCAAGTCCTAATTCAGTATGACTGGTGTCATAAGAAGCAGCAATTAGATCACAGATGCCCATAGTGGGAGCAAGATATGAAGATCCAGGGAAAAGGCAGCCATAAATACATCAAGGAGAGTGGCCTCAGAAGAAACAACTCTGCTGACACATTGATCTGGGACTTCTAGCCTCCAGAACCATAACAGTAAATTTCTGTTGTTTAAGCTGCTCAGTCTGTGGTACTTTGTTATGTCAGCAAACGAATACAGAGGAATCGAGGAGGATGGCTGGGAAGCAGCAATAGAGAGCTACCAACCTCTATTCTTGGCCCTGAGGTTCGTGGAATATCGTAAAAGAAATTACACCCACTTAAAAGAACTACAGAGAAAATTAGTCCACAATAGGGGAAATTACTCTCAATATGGGTACCTTTCTATTTCCAACAACTGGAACTCAATTCCAAGAAAGAAAGCAATCAAAAGAAATCAAACTCTGCTAGCATCTGAGGTCAGGATATCAGCTGGTGTGCATCAAGTGCATCAACACTTCTAATAGGCACGCCTAAGTACAAACTAAGTAGTTTAATTAAGTGCACTCTTCAGATCAATCCAGATTTAGATAGCCAGTTTAGATAGTAGCTGGTCTAGCATAGAACAGAGAGAAAACTGACAATCTCCAGCTTTGCATTTCTTCTATTTTCATACTGAGTAAGACACGGGCTATCAAACAAAAAAAATGTTATTATTCTCAATAAGAATAATGGGACAGGGAAATAAAAAATGAATGCAGACACACTGGCATGTGGAAAGACAAATTTTCTTAGGAGAAAGTTGAGAAGTCTTAGATGACAAGCTTGATAGACATGAAAAAGAAACAATGGAATACCCAATCATAAATGTTTTTTAAAAAGAGTATGGAAAAGTTAAGATATCTTAATTGTTTTCTTAGAGAATGTGCCCAAGATTGAAGATGATTTAATAGGATGTGGTAAGATTTCATAAAGGAAACTGAACGGACTTCTCAAGAGGAAGACAAGACGAAGAAAATTTTTAGTCTGCCTCCGAAAGCACAGAACAGAGTTAATAACTGGAGCAATTGGGGAACTTACTCTTCATGAATGGGTCAATTTCTTTAGATGTGAATATATTTGAAAAAGAACGTTAGAAAGATCAGATAAGAATACTTCGGAAACCATTTAGTAACTTCAAAGGGATCAAGGTATTGTACCTGGGCAAGCAGTTCTGCCCTGTGTGAAGGTTCAGGGAAGCTGAAAAGAAAATACAGGAAAGATTAAATCCACACACACACCAAAAAATACCAGATGAAATCATTTGTCAAAGCCCATTATAAAAATCTAACTCCCAAGCAAAATGCCACAATCAGGAAGAGGGTAATAGCAAAGTGTTTCATTTTGTTTCATGCTGTTTGTTTAAATTAACAGATGATTTGGAGAGACCTCGTGGTACTTGGCTTTTGAAGAAACTACAGCAGAATATAGAAGAGTATGATCCAGGAGTAAATATCTAAACCTGAAACAAAAAAAAAAAAAGGGGGGGGGGATTAAAAAAAATTCTACCAGCAAAATGTTGTTCCTCCTATCAAAAACAGAAAAGAAACATGGGCAATTAAAAAGTAGTTTGGACTTTTTTTTTTTTTAAGTTAAACTTTTGGGAGGATTGGGGTAAATCAGGGGAAAATTGAAGACTTAGGGAACCATTGCTTTAAAAGTATAGGAGGTTGCAGTTCTTTTCTCATGCCTCTGAAATAACTAATAAAAGATATTATAGCTTGGAAAATTAAAACTCTGAAAGGAAACACAATATGTGGAGCAGCTAAAAAAATATATTTTTTCATCCCCTGAGTCGCTGAACATGTACATTTAGAAATGTCAATAACAGCACCTTAAATTCAGAAATCTATTGACAGTGGCCCTCTTGCTAATTCAACGAGGGTACCAGGAGAAAGCCTTCTCAGAAAGTACCAGTGGTAGTCCCTATAGCACAATGCAAAAACTGGAAATCCCATTTGTGTAGGAAAAGTACAGACAAAAGCGTAAAGTTTGGTCACGTGTGGAATCAAGACAATTAATGTCATTACAGAGTTGACTGCTATGTAGTCAAATGTGAAGTGCCCTATTCACAAGTGAAGGTAGAAGCGCTGGTACCAGAAGGAGCTCATGATAAACCCAGCTTTGGAGTGGGAAGGTGATACAGAACCGTTTTTATTTCTTATTCGTCCATGAGAATTTTGGAACAGTGAAAAACACAAGTTTGAGATGAGTTTAATTCCCTTTAGGAATGGGAGAAGCCTTAGGGTAAAGCTATGATTATTAGCACACAACAAGCCCTCTGTTGCTGAAAGGGTTAATCAGTAGGCATGAATTCAGGTTTAACATCTTTGAATTTTAATTGCTTTAATTATGAGGGGAAATTCATTTTTATATTCTGATTTCTATCTGAAAATGAAATTGTGAGATGTAAGTCATGCTGCCAATGGCCCTTTTACATGGTATAATTGGATTTATTTCAAAGCTCTCAAATTGGTGGACCAAGATGGGTAGCAAGACTTTTCAAAAGTTGAAATATTGAATCCAACAGAGTTTAAATTTTCAGCCTAATGTACAATATTTCTTTGAATTTGATATAATTAATGTCTTAAGTTCTGTTTCAAAACTTCAGAAAACTAGAACAGAACCACTACCCATGTTTGTATCCTCAATTTGTATATTTATTATTTATATTATTTTATGTATATATTTCCAACAGAAAAAAAAGGAAAGGAATGGACATCTTTGGGTGTGTACTTCTCCAGTCTTTGAACATTCACTGGTATTCCAACATGGATTACATAAAATAAGTACTCAATATTAAAGTACTTTTATAACCTCAGAAAGATGAGGAAATGTATGTAGAACCAGTCGATTTACGAAAGGGTAGGAAAATTGCAAATTGGATAGCCCTCGGTGAAGAAGAAAGAACTACAGGGAGACATATGGTGGTGTTAAGAGAAGCTTTGAGAAAAATTTACCTATGTTCCAATTCTTATTGGTAGCTACGCTTACTCTTTAAATTTTGGGGTGTCTTGCATCACTTAGAGTAACCCATGGCAAGTCAGACTGAAGAAAATAGTCTCCTGATGTGAATAAGCCAATATAGCTCTCACCTATATATCCCACACTAGTGTTAAAATTATGTACATTGATATCTTGTTTTGTACCTGTTACTAGAATGGAGCATCTAATTCCTGGTATTTTTTCTGATATCCAAAGTTAGCACCTGTCATTTCTGTAGGCAATTTCAACAATAAAACAACATCAAGCAATGTAATTGCTGCATAACTGCTGAAAGATACAATTAAGAATCTTACACACAAAAACAAATAAAAGGGGAAAAAACCTCTCCCACTCAACCACCAGCCTCTTCTCACAATTCTGTTCCCCTTCCTTGTTGTTACCTTACTAAGGTAAGCAAAAGTTCTGTATCTAAAACTCAAAGCAAGCTTAAATTAAACTATGTACATGCAACAAAAAGCTAGCCTTTCACTTCCCATGACTTCCATATTTAATGCATTTTCCTTTTTTAACAAACGGCTTGCATTTGTATTAAATGGATAAAATTGAGTTCTCATTATAAATCACTTGATGGAGGTGTATATGTGTACACGTGTGTTTAATTTATTACATAGAGTAGCACTGGGTATGCAAGATAAAGTATTCTGGTCAACATAAGGCTTCTAAAAGACACCAGCTGTAGAGTAAATGTTCAATACTTTTGTCTATATGGCAAATAACTTTGACTAATAGCAATAAATGTTATAAATATCTACTCATGAACTAGTCTTTAAATCGTTTTACCATTCCAAATTGTCCAGATATGCAAACGTTTTCTTATTCGGAAAAAATGGAATACAGTACTGGGTAGCTATCAAACTGCCTATGATGTAGCCAAAAAATACAAATAGTTACACTTACCAAGGCCTCTCATGAGGATTCTAAAGACCACAATTTGCTGCCTTCTAATTCTGGATTTCTGGCATAAAAATAAGACATCTTTGGAATGGGGGAGGTTTATAATCTATCCGTAAGACTATTGCCAGAAATAAAGCTTATTTAATTTCATTTAACATTCAGAGCGACATTGCTTTATGAGAAATTTAGTCTTACTGAAATTATATGGCAATATTTTGTTGAGTTTGAATCCTGTAGGAAGAGATCATTCCACTGTACATTTGTCTAATTGAATATTTTCCACTGACAGTCAAACTAAGATTATATTGTTTGGCCAACAGCCAGATGTAGACTTTTGAAGTATTGTGTCATGTTCAGAACACTCCAAGATTGCAGTAAACTTATGAGGCCAAGTCTTGCAAGACTGACATGGGCTCAGGAAATCCACTGTTGAAACTTAATGATTTGTAGTAACTTCTGTGTTCTCAAGATATGAACTATATGACTCTGGACAAAGCTGTTTGCTGTATCAGGTGATTATCATTAGAAGCACATTCTGATAATTGAAGGAAAATCTGACTTTTTCTCTCAGAAGCATATTTCCAAACCACATACACATACACACACTCATACCCATGTATTCATGGTTGGTGGAGCATTATATGTAAAAATGTGTGTGTGTGTGTGTGTGTGTGTGTGTGTGTGAGAGAGATTCATATTTTTTGATATGCATTACATAATCTATATTTATATATATTACATATTTATATAACAGCATGTATATGCATAGATAATTCTGGAAAGATACACTAGAAATCATTATATAGAAAATACTTTGGGAAGTGTGACTGGGGAATTGGGGATTTAAGAGAGAAATCTTTATTTTTCACCATAGACCTCTGAACTATTAAATTTTTTTGAGCAACATTTACAATCTTATAATTTTAAAAGCTAGTTGTAAATATTTATGTATGAGATTAAAGAAAAGACATTATTAATCTTGACTTCAGATAAATATGCAATTAATTTTTTATAAAAATCAAGAAAAATTAATTCCCAAGAAAAATCTTCACCATATTTATAGATTTAAATGTGCTGAGCAAGAAATTCAGAAATTCAGTTTGACTTTTTATGTTATATACAAACTTAATACAAATGCAGCTTTTATATAAAACTTTTATTTTAACTTTTATAGGCTATTTAACCCAGAGAGCACAGACTCACACAAATGTTTAGACATCCTGAAGACAATGTTCTCCTACTCTTAGCTAACTTAGCCGTATTTTCTAACAGTGAAGTAGTTACTCTTTAAACTTCATTCCTTGCAGAGGATTCACAAATGAATTAATGACAACCAGGAGTGTCTCCAAGATAATGCTATTTTAAGTAATCTAAGGACTGTTCCCATAAGAATTTGGCTCAAAAGGGGTAAATACGGGCTGAGTTGGGCTACAACTGGTGAATTCCAGGGATCTCAAACACTTTAATAAAATACCCTCAAATACCCTCAAGGGTAGACTTCAGATAGAAGTCAAAGGGGTGTGCCTCTATTTCACAGAATACGCTCTTTGCTTTAAGAGATCTGTGAAGAACATAAAAATGATTTCCCTTCAGATAATCTGTGAGGAGACAGTCCAAAGTGCAGTGACAAATATTGGAGTGATATCTCACAAAGACAAGAAACCAGTCTCCATTACGATCCTTTGCAGCAAGATTATAGTCCACCAAACCTCAACCCGGAAACTAACTCTTTTAGTAGACTCCAAAATCTCTGTATCAGTCTAGCTGACCACTAACCTCTGTGGTTAGAACATTACTTTCAACTAGCAAGACTACAAATCTATGAACCTTTTTTTTCTCAGAGAATTCCCATATACCCCTTTCCTCCCTCTTCACAGTTTCCCCTGTTGTTAACATCATGCATAGTGTGGTACATTTGTTACAATTGACAAACCAGTACTGATACACTATTATTAGCTGAAGTCCACAGACTACATTAGGATTCACTCTTTGTGTTGTAGTTCTATGGGTTTTGACAAATGCATGATGTCATTTATCTACCATACAGTATCATACAGAATAGTTTCAGCCCTAAAAATCACCCATGCTGCACCTTTCTGCTCTTCCCTTCTCTCTCCTTCCTCCAAAGCTCTGGCAATCACTGATCTTTTTACTGGATCTATAATTTTGCCTTTTCCAGAATGGCAGACAGTTAAAATCACACAGTAGGTAACCTTGTTAGCCTGGCTTCTTTCCCTAAGCAAATATGCATGTAAGCTTCCTCTGTTTTTTGTGGCTTAATAACTCATTTCCCTTTATCACTGAATAATATTCCATTGAATGGCTTTACTACAGTTTGTCTATCCATTCAGCTTTAGAAGGACATCTTGGCTCCTTATAGATATATGCACTTCTAATAAGTAAACTTTCTGCCAGCCCTCCTCTGAGTTTAACTGGTATTTCGAGTGGGTGATGGACAGCTACATTATTCTTTCTTCCTGCCTTTTGTTGGGAAACTCAGTTACAAATGATATAGCTTTACTTTCTCACATCCAATATGGCCTGTGTTTTCCTTATTGTTTCTGCTTGTTGGCACCTCCTGACTGAAATGGTATCGCTGGAGACACTTGGACATCTGCTTGCTCCAAAGACCACTTTCTGCATCTTGACACTACAGTCTATGCCTGAAATGGGGGTAAATCTGCT
The DNA here is from genome assembly GCF_002007445.2 of Ailuropoda melanoleuca. Lineage (NCBI taxonomy): Eukaryota > Metazoa > Chordata > Mammalia > Carnivora > Ursidae > Ailuropoda > Ailuropoda melanoleuca. Next base: position 63,123,116 of record NC_048228.1, on the reverse strand, counting down.
TTTAAAAGTATTCTTCGAAAGAAATATGAGACCTCTTAATATTACTTTTGGCTTTCCAGATTTAGGTGCATCTATCTATGCTCACTGAAACCATAAGTCTTAAACTTGGACATCTTAAATCAGGAGTGTAGAATTTGGACCCAAAAATGCTGGGAAAGAGAAATAGGGAGAAAAAAACAGCATAAACTTCAAGTTTCTCATATAGATCTTAAGTAAAAGGAGTTTAGGGCTAACACCCTGTAGAGAAAGTGGGTCAGAGGATATTACTTATCCATTTAAGAAATATATATCAAACAAGCACATATTTTAGCACCAGCCAAGTTCTTTAGTAGATAAGATTCTCTTTGAAGGTATAGACCTTTGTTAATATTGTTCTAAAAGGTTACCATGCAAATTAATTTATTAAGGTGTTCTGTAAAGTTATATATTAATAGTAATGTCCTGATATTCTAAAATTAACATATTGCTATAACTAAGTCTTCGTATATATCTAACTTCTACTTTGAAATTTCTCATAGGATGGTGTCAGAGAAGTCATTCAATAAATATTGATGACTTATTTATCCTTAGTCTTGCACTTAAAATCTGCCAAGCAAGTAACAGTAACTTATATTTGTGAATTAAAAATTTCCAAATGACAGGAAATCAGAAAAATCTTAATCTGTTCATATCTTATTTTGGTATGATATAACTCAATAATGGGCAATTACAGACCAAAAAGGAAAAAACCCTACAAAATTGGGGAAAGAGATATGGCAAGCAAAATATGCATAAACACATGCACACATGCCACCCAAAGACGTCATAATATCTTAATCCCTTGAACCTATAAACACGTTACCTAACATAGCAAGAGGGACTTTTCTATACTAAGTTAAGGATCTTGAAAAGGGGAGAATATTGTGATTTATCCAGGTAGACCCAATGGAAACACAAGAGTCCTTATAATAGGGAGGCAGGAGGACCAGAGTTTAAAAAAGAAATGTAAGGATGGAATCATAGATCAGACTGATGTGGTCATAAGCCAAGGAATGTAAATAGCTTCTAGAAGCTCAAAAAAGCAAGGAATATATTCTCCTTTAAAGTCTCTGGGAGAATTCAGTTGCATAGACACCTTTATTTTAGCCCCATAAGACCCATTTTGGACTCTGACCACCAGAACTATAAGATAATAGACTTGTTATTTTAACCCACTAAAGTTATGGTAATTTGTTGTAACAGCAACAGAAAACTAATACAAAGAATAACAGCCTCTACCAATCATTTGCTTGTTTCCTCTCAGAACCATCTTATGGTCTACCCTATCTCCAGCTCTTTTTACTCCAGCTTCTAAAAAAAAAAAAAATGTGGCCAGGGGCACCTGGGTGGCTCGGTTGGTTGAATGTCTGACTGTTGGATTTGGCTCAGGTCATAATCTCAGGGCCCCAAGATCAAGCCCTAAGTTGGGCTCCTCACTCAGTGGGGGTCTGTTTGAGATTCTTTCCTTCTCCCTCTGCCCCTTCCCCCACTCATGCACTCTTTCTCTCTCAAATAAATAAATCTTTAAAAAATAAATAATAAAAGTAAATAAATAATTAATTACAATAATGTAGCCAATGGAAGGGTAGGTGGGTACTAGAGAGCAGGTGGAAGAAAGAAACCAAAGGACTCCACTCTCTGATTCCAGAGAGTTCCATCCAGGGCTTCCCCCTTCTATGATGCCAACTCCTGCTGGAAGGTTCATCCCTACTTATTTAAAATTGTAAGTAACAATTCAAATAGCCTAGAAAGATTGGTATTTTGAGACCAGGTATTTTAAGGCATTTATAGATTTATTTTAGTACTAGCTTACTAGCTATCTTTTAATTGTATGTAAAATTATTTAAAACAAATTTTTATAATTACATAAATTATATATATATGTGCAAATTATAAAAAATTATAATCCCAAACCTATATTCTTGAGCTACCCAGTTTTGGATTTTTATAACTTGTCACCAGTTCTCAGCTTATGTTTTAGCTTGAAATTTCCAACAGCCCCTCCCAGTTGCATTCATAATCTAGTGCATCCCATCTCCTTTCCACTTTAATGCCACCTTTTAACAGACCACATCCTACTCAAATTTGAATTGGCAATACTTTCAGGCTACCAGTCCATTGAATATTATTTCCAGCTTTCATTCTGGTGCTCCATTAAGGCAATTGGTCTTAAAAGCTATGACACATGCAATTTTTTAAAAAGATACAGAGATATTTTTCATATTGTATAAGCTGTTAATAAAGGCTAGAGCAAAATACCCAACAATCTCATAAAATTATGGTATAGTGATGCAAATGTGCCACTGTTTCTTGATATTTTAATAGACAGCTATTAAATATGTATTTTAATAGACATTTTAATAGGAAATAATGAAGAGTAACACCAACAAAAATAAAAGAGCAGTAAGTCTGCAGATGTCAATGAGTTGTCCAGGTCCTATATTTTTCAAGGCAGCTTGCCTGCCCTGATTTTTTAAATACTAAAAAAATTCCTTAGAAATATCAATAATTTTTGAATTTTTATTCTAAATGTTTTCAGAAATTTTTAAAAATGAAATATTTTACCAATAATATAAATGAAATTTTTCTACCAGATTTTTCTACCATAAAAAAGCATTTTTAAAAAGTTAACATTAGGGGCACCTGGATGGTGCAGTGGGTTAAGTGACCGATTCTTGGTTCAGATCAGGTCATGATCTCAGGGTCATGAGATTAAGCCCCATGCTGGGCTTCATGCCCAGTGTGAAGTCTGCTTGAGATTCTCTCTCCCTCTCCCTCTGCCCCTGCTGCTTGTGCACACGCTCTCTCTCTCTCTCTTTCTCTCAAATATACAAATAAGTCTTAAAAAAAGTTAGTATTATTTTCTTTTTCTATTCACAAATGACTAATAACCTTCCCAGATATGAATTAAAATTCTATGTTATCTTCATAACATGGAAGAATGCATTATTCACAGCCTAAATACATCATCAATGCCTTCTCTGCTTCCTCTCAAAGTGAACTGGGATTTCACAGTAGTATACTCTCACAGATTATTTCTTTTTCTAACTAAGCCCATATGAATGTATTACTTGCAGGCAAAAATAAAAGTAACATTGAGCTGTATTCAATTTGAATCCAATTTGAAAAAAAACCCTCCGAACAAACAGTATTGCACAATTTGCATAGTGCTCTTGGAAAAGCAGCAGGATGTCCAAGTATGATTGAGATTGGTCCCCTAAATCACAAAATCACATCAACTCCAGGAGTTATGGTTACTTTCATCAGAAAGGTGAAAGTTGCCTGCTCAGTCAGATTACTTTCAGCAATATGCCAGAGCTTGTTGGCCATATGTTTCAAGTTGTAAGATGTCCTGTTAGAGTTATGGATGCGGTTTTGCACTCAGGAAAATGACAAATTTCTCTCCCTTGAAGACATTAACTTTATTCCACTTTGTTCTAACACTATGTGCAGACAATGAGAATGATATAGTAGTCCCCTGTTTTCTCAATGAATATAATTCAAGATGAGCCTATTTCTATATTCTCACATGGCTCCTCTCTGACCTTATGAATTCCAACTTACTCTCAGCCTTGATTCCCACCAGTGTTGTCTCACTTATGTCATTCTCTTATTCATTTCTTATTCTTTCAGTATTAATGAATTATTATTCATTCAGTAATAAAAAGTATTATTTATTATTATTGATGGTAGCCATAGTAGAGTTAATAAACAAATACATATTAAATAAAAACTTAGACAACTAAAAAACACAATTTATAACTGTTTTCATATAAAACAGTTCACACTGATAATGAAAGTTCAAAATATGTCAGTTGTTTAGTAATATAACATGCATTTATATATTAATCCAGAGAGGCCTCTTTCTTTACAACCTAAATTTTTTTGTTTAATCCAAATGCACCTATCCTTTAACTTACATTTTATGTCCTTAACTATTCATCCTTAGACAAACATGCACTTAAAAATTTCTTGGCCCTAGGATCATGCCAACTCCCCAATCTTTCTATTCTACTTAGACTTTTTTTTTTTGCACTACCTTGCAAATTTTGCTTCTTTGATTCATGTCAATTAACAAATAAATTTTTGTTTTTTGTTTTTTGTTTTTACTAAACTCTAAGTCAAAGATCTATCCCCTTTTCTTTTTCTTCCCATCTTTATTCAGTTATAACTGACAAATGAAAATTCTATATACTAAAAGTGTACAACATAATGTTTTGATATACTCTATTTCTTTTTCTTAAATCATTTCTTTATATTTGTCCGTGCTTTTTTAAAAGATTTTATTTGTTTATTTGACAGAGAGAGACAGCCAGCGAGAGAGGGAACACAGCAGGGGGAGTGGGAGAGGAAGAAGCAGGCTCCTAGCGGAGAAGCCTGATGTGGGGCTCAATCCCAGTACACTGGGCTCACACCCTGAGTGGAAGGCAGATGCTTAATGACTGCTCCACCCAGGCGCCCCATCAGTGTTTGTTTTATCCACTTAAAATTGTAAACAATTGAAGAGCCCAGTCGTATATTGATTTTCCCCAGAGAGTCCTGTGCTTTAGCAGATACTTAATAAATGGAGTATGATGGTGAAATGCCACCTTTGGAAGTAATATTGAGTCATCATGGAGTTTCATTTCATTTATTTAACAAGTACTGTGCACCTACTACGTGTCAGGCACTGTTCCAGCCATGGTAAATATGGCAGAAAAGATGCGTGTCATCACAGAGCTTACATTCCGACATTCTAGTTGTAGAAGACAGGCAATGAACATAAAATGGATTACATAAAATCAAAATGCAAAAAATCGTTCATATACAAAACATGTTTGAAATACATAAAACAAGATGTTGTGCTAGAAAGTGAATGGGAATGGGACACTACATTAGTCTGAGGATGAAAAGAGGTCTTTCTGAGAAGATAACATCTAAGCTGAAGCGTGAATGATAAAAAAGATACCAACTGTGCAAAGATCTTGCACATGAGCATTCAGGTAGCAAGAAAGCTAATATAAAGGACCTAAGGCAGAAAGTAATGCTTTCAAAACAGCAACCAGATACAATATCAATATACAAATATCTGTTGCATTTCTATATACTAACAGGAAGCAGCAGAAAGAGCAATTAAGAAAACACTCCCTTTTATATTTTCATTAAAAGAATAAAATACCAGGAATAAATTTAACCAAGGAGGTGAAAGACCTGTATTCTGAAAACTATAAAACATTGATGAAAGAAATTGAAGACAATACAAACAAATAGAAAGATAGTCCATGCTCATGGATTGGAAGAATTAATATTGTTAAAATGTCCATACTACCCAATGCAATCTATACATTCAGCGCAATCCCTAGCAAAATTCCAATGGCATTTGTCACAGAAATAGAACAAACAATTCTAAAATTTGTATGGATCCACAAAAGACCCCAAATAACCAAAGCAATCTTAAAAAGGAAGAACAAACCTGGAGGCATCACACTCCCTGATTTCAAGTTACATTAAAAGCTATGGTAGTCAAAATAGTACTGTCATAAAAACAGACACATAGATCCATGGAACAAAACAGAGAGTCCAGAAGTAAATCCATGCATCTATGATCAGTTAGTTTATGACAAAAAAGCCAAGAATTTACAATGGGAAAAGGACAGTGTCTTCAATCTATGTGGTGTTGGGAAAACTGGATATCCACAGGCAAAAAAAAAAAAAAAAAAAAAAAAAAAAAAAAAGAAAAGAAAAGAAAAAAGAAACTGGACCACTATCTTACACCATACACAAAAATTAACTCAAAATGGAATAAATAGTTGAAAGTGAGACCTTCAACCATAAAACCCTTAGAACAAAACACAAATAAATCTCCTTAACATCAGTCTTGGCAATGATTTATTGGATTTGATGCAAAAAGCAAAGGTAACAAAAGTAAAAAAAGTGGGGCTACAGCAAACTAAAAAGTTTCTGCACAGCAAAAGAAAACTTCAACAGAATGAAAAGGCAACCTACGAAATAGGAGAAAATATGCAAATTGTATATCTGATAAGGGGTTAATATCCAAAATATATAAAAACTCACTTAACTCAACACCAAAAAAAAAAAAATCCAAATAAAAAAATGGGCAGATGATCTGAATAGATATTTTTCCAAAAAGACATACAGATGACCAACAGGTACATGAAAAGGTGCTCAACATCACTAATTATCAGGAATTGCAAATCAAAATCACAATGAGATATCCCTCATAACTGTTAGAATGACTATTATCAAAAATACAAAAAGTAAGAAATGTTGGCAAAGTTGTGGAGAAAAGAGAACCCTTGCACACTATTGGTGGGAAGGAAAATTGGTGCAGCCATTATGGAAAACAGTATGGAGGTTGCTCAAAATATAAAAAAATGGAACTACCATATGATCCTGCTATTCCACTTGTGAATATTTATCTGAAAAACCATGAAAATACTAACTCAAAAATATATTTGCTTTCATGTTCACTGCAGCATTAGTTACAAGATATGGAAATAACTCAAGTGTCCATCGATGGATGAATGGATTAAGAAAAATGTGGAATACTATTTGGATTACTACTGAGCCATTAAAAAAGAATGAAATCTTACCACTCATGACAACATGGATGAACCTTGAGGGCATTACCCTAAATGAAACAACTCTAACAGAGAAGGACAAATACCACATGATCTCACCTGTATGTAGACTCTAAAAAAAACTGTTTTTGATTAAAAAAAAAAAAAGCTCACTCATCCAAAGAACAGATTCGTGGTTGCCAGAGATCAGTGGGGGAGGAGTTTGAGAGAAATGGGTGAAGAGGGACAAAAATTAAAAACTCCAGTTATAAAATAAATAAGTCATGGGGAGGAAATGTACATCATAGTGACTATAGTTAATAATACTGCATTGCACATTTAAAAGTTGTAAAGATAGATCTCAAAAGTTCTCATCACAAGGAAAAAAAGTTAGTAGCAATGTATTGCCCAAGATGTTTTCTAGACTTATTGTGGTGATTGGTTCACAATATAAATAAATATCAAATCATTATTTTGTACACTGAAACTAATGTAATGTTAGATGTCAATTACAGCTCAATAAAAAATAAATACATAAATACACAAATAAAATAAAACAGCTATTCCTGCAGCATAGGAGACGGGAAGAGTGACAAAAAAGACTGGAAGGGAAAGTGGATAGGGATCATTGCAAGGCTTATAGTCCCATGGTAAACAGTTAGGTTTATTCTATACATAGTAAGAGTCCTTTAATTAAGTGAGGTGACATGATTTGACTGACTGTTTAAAAGGATCACTCTGGAAAATGAAAGATATGCTGGCAAGATTGAAACAAGCAAGTCAACTGGGAGGTTATTATAAGAACCAAAAAGTTCAGTTATAAAAGAGATTGAAAAAAATCAGAGGGGTGCAAATTATATTTCATTGCAATACTCTCCCAAACTGTTTATGTCTTCGGCACTGGACTATATTACTCTCTACCTTGGACGACTTTCATTGGTTAACATTTATCACTAATTCTTCCACAACCCAAATGAACTCTTTTTGGTTGGTTTATATATCCATATCCTTCCCAGTGAAACAGAGTGGAATACATGTGTTATATTAATTGTATTTTAAAACTGCAACATTCTACTGATGTAAGCATTTTTTCCTTTCTGTATCTATATGGAGTCGGTTAAAGAACAGCGAATCATAGGTAAAGACGATTAAAAAGAGAATGTCCCGCTCTGTCTCAGCCTTCAAGTGTACAACTGCTACCATATCTACGAACACTTTAGAGCTATGTTTGAGACCTGATTTCATCGATTTTAATCTGTACATTCATGTATTTTCTATATAAACTGTCAGAACTCTGACTCTGCCTGTTAAGCTAATGTTAGGTTATTATTAAACAGTGTTTTATAAAGAAGAATATTTTCTTAGAAATTTGTGTTTTTGGAAAGAAATGGGTCTGAAAGCAAGATGGGGAAAAATAGCTTTTTTTCATCTAGCAGTCAAGCTAAAGATAATTGTATTGATTTAATGTGGTGACATTCTTATGCCTTCAAAACACAGAATTATTAATTTACACTTTAGAAGAGAAAGGAATTGATTGTTCTTATTGTGAACACCACCCATAATTCTGAAAGAATTTAAATTTTTTTTCTCAACAATTTAATTTTCTTCTGAGGATAGCTTTTTTCTTTGAATTTATTGTCTTAAGGCAGATTGATTAATTAAGTATTTGATCTTGAAACTAGTGTGAAGTATCCAACTTTCATTCAAATCTTCCAATCTCATAGGACAAGACCGGGGAAAGGAGATAAGCCTGTATAATGCCTAATGCCAAGACCCTCCCTGACATTCACAGTAATGACTAAAGCAGAGGAAATTTCACATTCCTGTTAGGAGTGAAACTGAGTAGAGTGGTGTATTTGGGAACTAGGGACAAACTAACAGGAAGAGCCTTTGTAGTGAAGGAACATGCAACTGGATTTAGTTACAAATCTCTAATGAAGGCCAGGAGTCTAGGTGGAGGTCACTTCTAAGCAGTAGTAAGTTATATAGCAAGATTTCCATGTCCTCTTTCCTACTGCTGCAATAACGAATTTGTTGCAGATAAAATTCAAGCAAGAATGAAGTATAATTGACCTTGTCTGAGACCCATCATCACCCCATTTTACCCATCAGATACTCAGAACTGAAATTCTTTCATCCAACCTTCCTAGAGCGTTGACAGAGGGGAGAAGAGAAAACCCCCTTTCTTAAGTTCAACAGTCATATGCAGATCTGGAGGGGAAAAGGACAGCAGCAACCACATGGAACTGCTTTCCAATGTAGCAAGCACACCAAGTTAAGAACTAGCAACTGACTTCGACTCTGCCATGAATTTTAATTAACAAAAAAAATAAGGGGTTTATTCATCTACCAGGGTTTGTATTGTATGCTAATTCTTCTGAAAGAAATAAGAAAGAAAAGTTATAGTAATAGGCTAGTTTTCTTAATATGCCTTATGTAGAAGGAATTCTGGAATATGTCTGGGACTTGATTTTGCTTTTAATTCATTCCTGAGTTGAGGGAAAGAGAAACAAATGCTTCAACAATTTTTCTTTTTTTCTGGTTGATGTTGGTGGGAAAGGAGCCTTACAAATATCTATGGCAAATTAGTTGCTGACACAATGGTGACTAAAGCTGGTCTTGTGTTATAGCAATACAACATAAGTTTATAAAATTACAAAGCCAATATTTACTCGTGGTTAGATGTCATACAAAGGTGCATATAATGTTAAATAAACATTCTCTATCTTCCGTATTTCCTTTGCATGATCTCTAGTCACATAACCCAATGGTAGCCATTAATAACACTTCCTAGTGTATTCTTCCAGAATTTTGCTATGCATGTTCAACATATATAAGGATACTGCTTTTATGAGCACTGGGTGCTATATGCAACTAATGAATTACTGAACACTACACAAAAACTAATGATGTACTATATGTCGGCTAATAGAACTTAAATAAAAAATTTAAAGAATGAAATTAAAAACAGTACTCACTTATTCATTAATAACATTTAGAAACATAAATGTGTCTATGCTTCTATTAAACTAAATTACCAAAATAAAGGCTGCATTTTTATATGGCTGCATCAAAAGGCAATGCTAGAAACTCACAAATTTATTGAAACAGAGGTGTTTTCAATATTTAAACCTATCTATAATTTTTAAGTTAGTAAATAAATTAAAGGAAAAATAAAAGAAATTTGAAATTTTAACCCAGAAAATTACAAAGGAAAAAAAAAAACAAAAATCCAACCACTCACTCAAAATATGTCTAAATATTTGCAAATGTGGAAATAAGGACCAATGTGGAATTTTAAGAGGAATACTATATTTACTGGGTTGAAAAATAGTTAAATAGAGATATTGGCTAAATGAAGTGAGGAAAAGCTAATGACACCATTGGTTAGATTCTCTTAGTACATAAGTTACTCTCCAGAAATTTAAGTGTTTTGACAGAAACATAAACTCAGCATCCTGCAGCTGGAACATAGTCCCAGGAGTGAAATTTACACACAGAATTTCTGGCTCACCATCAAGAAAACTTTTATCCAAATAAATCAAAAAAATTATAGTACTGGAAGGGACAATAGAATTCCCAAAAGAGATATAGTCCATTCCCCTACATTGAGACATTCCATACTTTCCAAAAGCATTTACCTTCCTTGCTTTTAAAAATCACCAGCATCAGTATTTCTCCCATATCTTTGTATGATGCAGTCTATAACCTCACACCCTTATGGTTAGAATCGTATGGCTTTCTGGAAGTCTAATTGCAAATTATTTCAGCTACAATTCAGTCGATTCATCCTCTGTTCTTAATGAAAGAGAACTGAACACAACCTCGCAGTTCATTTAGTTTAAGAAGATTATTAGCATGTGTTAGTCTACAATATTCTCTAGAGAAATATTTTTTCCAGTTTACCATAGTGCACCCAAAAGTTTCAGCAATAGCTTTGTAAAAGCATCTGCACTATTTGCATGTGCTGTACACAGCTGGGTGAAAACACATTTTTGATCACTGCTCTAGTATCCCTTACATGACAGGAAGCAGGAGAGAGTATATAAAATGGGAGATCTCATCCCTTCCTGAGATCTGTTTACTCTGTGGTAGGGAAGAAGTAAAAGTCATTTTGAAATGTTTGTTGCTGCCCCAGAAGAAATAGGTTTGAAATAAAATAAAACAGCAGAAGAGCCTTCATTCTGAATGGAATGTGGATCTGTTGGTTCCAAAACAAAAATCTTACAGAAGGTCCTTAAAGAGCAGCCAAACAAACCCCAGGAGGAAAAAGGCACAGTGGGATAAATGTGTGTTCTGCTAAAGGAAATACATTGAAAAAATGGAGTTGTAAGTGGGATAAGGCCAAGGAGAAAACATAAGTATTCATGGGTTGATTTCAGGGAATTCAAAGAAATAAACTTTTATGTGAAGTTGTAAATGAGCCATATGAAGGACCAGGGAAACGCAGAAAATGATCAAAGACCGAAAAAAAAAAAGGTACATAGGATATTAACCTTGCAGAAACAGCCTGTTTGATTTAAAGAACACATGAAAACGATCCAGAAAGCAAAGGCAGAAAATGAAATGGGGACTACAAAGGGCATCGAGATAGAGAATAAAAGGTTTTACAGATAAATAAAGCAGCAATAAGCCTATGAGAGCCACAGTTGCCTCTTGAGAAACCAAAAGGCAACTGGGTAATGGAACAGGGAGATAGCGTGGGATGAGTTATCCCCCTTTCCTCCATCAGAAAGCAGAAGAAAACATGTTCATAGTAGATTCATTTCTTCCAAGCAAATGAGACACAGGGAAAAAAAATAGAAATTGAGAGTAGCTCAAAAACATGTTAAGAAAATTCTAAAGCCAGCTGAAACTAGAAATCTGAAGGGACTACTAGTAATAGGAGAAGAAATAAATATTTGCATGCACTGACTAGTCCTAGAAAACCAAATGTACAGTTACAGTCCATTTTTATATGGGCTAACAATTTTTTCTGCCATTAAACATAGTAATATTTTTCAATATGGTACAAGATGTGTTAGCAGAACAAAATATAATTTCCTTTCTATTTGAAAGAAATGGAAATAAAAGATTGATCATTTTTTTGAAGTATCCTCATGACATAATTTTACTTCAAATTTAGTACATCTCTAACTTTTTGCACCATAGCAATGGTATAATCTTCTAACAATGTAGAAAATAATTATCAACATAGCTCTTGTAGAGATATCATGGAGCCCTGCTTACCAAATATCTTTGTTAACTGCTTGCTAACGTTATTTCTATTGTGCTATGTTGTTTAGAAAATTTCTATAAATATCTGAATACTTTCTGTCCCTTGATGTTCCACTTTAAATTCATAACAAAGTAAAGGTAGTCATCATTTTAAGTCAGTATGGTGAGTTCTATAGAAGCATATTCACGTTTCTTCATTGTGCTTCATTCCTATCAAATGCACACAGATGACCAGAAAGCAGTTTGCAGTTAAATCTGAATAACAATTGCAAAAGTAAGAATATATACTTTCTATTCACATTGTCTAGTCCACATCTCCATATCCTCCAATTCTCTGTATCTGGTGGCATCATATTTTCCTTCTCATTTCCAAAGAATTAATTGCCTACTTTGAATCTAGTGTTGTGTACAACCCTTGCTTGATCCAGGTCATTAAACCCAGATACGTAAGATTATCTCCATTACTTTTTATCCACCAGAAGCAAGAAAGGGAAAGAAGTTTAGAAGTTTTCAAGTTCTTACCACTTTTTTATATAAAAATTAATTTGTTAACTCATTGTTACAACATACAAGTCCAAGAAGGATTTATTACATGGTATTCTCCTATTTTAAAAGCTTAACACCAATAGTATTCTTTTCGTGACAGCATGAGAATATTGCAGATATACACCAGATTTAACAGAAAACTTGGGAAACTAACTCTAATATATTCTTCTGAGCGTCACCTCACTATCAGTAGAACATTACCCGAATGAGTGGTTTTTCTTTAATAATAAGTTTTACAAGCTGTACAGAAAATGTTTTCAATTGCAGCATAATTGTAATGGAAACACAGATATCAGGACATTAGTCCTTTCGTCTCTCAACCATGAATAATTTCACTAAGGCTTAGAAGTGTTGCATTCAAAGAGGAGACCTCTGTTGACCATTCAATCTTAAATTATTTCCCATCAGTAAGTGCTCTATTAAGGTAATACAGTTTATACAATCTACACTGTGGCACAGTGTTGATTTTAAATTGATTCAACTGTATAATGCATACATTACCATCAAAACAAATATTCCAAAATGGATAGGCTGATATAATGCAATACTCTATTGATATAATTAGCAATATAAACAATTTACCCTGCAATGTCGAGCCATGCAGCTAGTAGATTCTGAAGACATGAACTGATCCTTTTCTGCGATGGATGATGAGCATCTGATTTCTGCCAAATACAGCATTAATTTCAGTGCCAAAGTGACACACAGTGCCAATTCTTCAGTAATCTTTATTTGATAATTAGCTTACTATCAAAAATACAAAATGGTTGAGCTTCTGAATAGCGTCATTCAGACTCCTCTGATCTTACTTTGCCTTTTAATCAACAAGTTTAACTCCACCTTGTAATTCAAATAGCAGAAATGAATTGGGTTGTGAGGTATCTTATTTGCATGTCTTTCTAGCGTCAGTCAATTTAGTAAGGCTGACCTTGTCAAATTACTTAAAGCTTAGGGAAATGACTTTAAAAAACAGGAATTTCTGCTAAAACTAGATTATTTGCTATAAGCAAAAATATTTAATATCATGGTGAAATAAAAAACACAATCATGTCTCCTGTTACATCATTGAAAAGTATATCAGAAACAATATTTTTAGGGAAAAAAGGCAATAGAAATTACCTTATTTTTTTAAGATTTTATTTATTCATGTATTAGAGAGGGAGCACATGCAAGCAGGGGGAGGGACAGAAAGGGAAGAAGAGGGAGAGGGAGAATATCTCAAGCGGACTCCATATTTAGTGTGGAGCCCTGAATGGGGCTTGATCTCACAACCCTGAGATTCCAACCTGAGCCGAAGCCAAGAGTCAGACATTTAACAGACTCAGCCCCCCAGGTGTCCCAGAAACTATCTTACTTTTTTATTAAATTTTATTTTGTTTCACTAGTATCTAGATTACCCTTAGTTTCTAAAAATACATACTTAACTGAAAATGCTATTAATTTAATATCACTATTACCTTTTGGAATGGTTCACCCCCAAATAAGCAAGGCAAAAACATTACCACAATAATATTTTAAAGCCCAGGCAAAAAAAAAAAAAAAAAAAAAAAAAAAAAAAAAGCTCAAGCAGCTTTACAGTGTGAAGCAAATCTAGGATCCAAAATATTATAGATGCTCCCCAACTGATGTGTTCCACGTGCTATGAACTATATTCACCAGGTACTCTGTGAGGAGGCCAAATAAGTATGGACTGAACAGAAGCATATAATTTCTATAAGACAAATTCTAAAGACTTCCTGTGATATCTCTAAAATTAAAATCATTCTCACATGGGAACACCCTCTATTGCCTTTGACATTCCAAAGGCTAAGTTCACTATTTTGCATACTATGCTCAGCATATAAAATTGAGGAGTAGAAAAGACCAGATCTGCTTTTAATACCAGAAGGGAAATTATCTTGGAAACCTGGGTTAGATACATCAATTAAAAATAAGATAAAGGTTGAAAGACACCTAGATAGTTTAGAAAACAAATACTGAATAGATAAATACATATACAGTTTAAATGCATAGAAAATATTTGGCAATGCTATTTTTTCCCCCAAAGCTTTGTGGTTAAAAGTATTCATTTAACATAAGTCCAACTTTTAAATGCCAAACAAAGAGAGTGACATTGTTTCCAGATGTAGCTTTTAGCAGATCATGTCTTGAGTAATTAAGTGCAGTCAGATCTGAAAAGACTAGTAATTGAACCAGGATAGAATACAATTTATTGCCAAACAATTCCAGACACTAGGAAAAAAGTAGAATTAAAGAATTAAAGCTTCAAACATCAGACTCCATGTTCTTGGAAGCTGATTGTATGTCTTCAAGTAACAACATTCATTTTGTTTTAATACACACACACACATAGACAATAAATAAATAATAATGGTAGAGGACGTTAAGAGATAGGGGAAGTTCCTGGAAATATATCATTCACCCCACCCCCTGCCCTGGGGGCTAGCCATTGCTTTCGTGTTATGTCCTTTTATTTTGTCATACATATATATGATATTATTTAGTGCAGTTAATAGCACACATAATGAAAACACCAGATGTTCACTTTACCCTGCCCTACTTAGTCCAATGGACAGACAGTTTGACTCCAAACTTGAACATCATTAGCTCTTAACTCTCAGCTCTGATATACTCAAAAAAGTTTATGCCCATGTATAAACTGAACCATCAGAAATAGGACCTCAATTCATTAAAAGATCAGAAGATCAAGGTCACAGTGAGGCAATGTCCGAATTTCCAAGTGCAGAGCCTGCATCATTGTCAGAGTCTCAGGATTATTTAGGTGAGTTGATTTACTAACATGGCAGCCAACAAGATTTGTGTTCTTGGGGGTTGATTTATAAAATCAGTTCATTGCATGCCACAAACTGTAAATAATATCTACTTAGAAACAAAATTTCAAAAAGACCACTTTTAAATATCAAAGAACTATACAAAAGTCCTCAAATGTATTATTTCTGCTCAGGGATGGATGTGAGAGCCCTAGGCAAAATCTGTTTTAGCATATTTTCCCTGAAAGAACTAAAGTGATGAAAATAGATTTTTCTATTCTTTATAACTTTCATTTCTCACTCTGATTCTTTTTGAAAACACAACTGACCATAATAGAAAATATATATGTATGAGAAAGATTTTTCCACTTTATTATACTCTTAATCTTTACTACATATTTTATAATTAAATACTAATGTCTATCTATAAGCTTCTGGGAAATCTAATCTATCAAAGGTCAATGTATTATTTCTACTTATAGATGTAATGATTTAATTCCAATTGGGTTGAGTCTATATCCAATTTTCTTTCACATTCAAAAGTATTTGGAAAAGGTTAAATTTTAATTTTTGCCTGGTATTTCTGGATATGAAGATACTTCAGGATAATTGTGGGCCAAACCTTATGCATTGCTTAAATAATAAATTTGGATTTGAGAATTTTTATATTTGTCTCTTGTATATAAAAGATGAAGAGGTAAATTCATACTTGTCAACAGAGTAGCCATCACCTACATATTATGACTTGAACATTGCAGGTAAAATGTACATGAGTGGGATAACAAAAACTATCTATTAAAGTACATTTGTCTAAACTGTTAAAGAATTAAATTATTCATTTAGCAAAGCCTTAATTAAAAATGAAACAGCACTAGTTTTGGCAAGAAATAGGTAGGAGAAATATATTTTGACCTTTATTTCTAACATACCTTTGTTTTCATCTAATAGCATTCCTGCTTTTCTAAGGGGTCACCGTTTTCTGTACCTTACCCTTACAAATGACCATATGACCTAAGGCTCAGAGAAGAGGAATATTCCTCGGGAAGGCTATTGGCTCAAAACAGGTGTATAGCCAATGCAAGCCAATCACAATCCTCCCATCCAGACTACCTAAGATATTCAATAAGCTGTTCGTTTTGTTTTGTTTTGTTTTGTTTTGTTTTGTTTTGTTTTGTTTCGTTTCTCCTAAGATTACCAGCCTGGCAGAATGTAAGTCTTAGGAAATCAAAAAATTTTTATCTCATCATGGCAGTCAAGCATGTCCAACAGGTGAGGAGGAAAATGGAGCCCTGCTGCTCTTTGATCCCCAGAGTCCAGGCATATCAGAATTAAATTAGTCACTGGTTTATCTCATTATGTGAAACAATAAATATCTTTTTTTTGTTGTTAATTAGAATTGGGTAATTTTTCTTATAACTAAAAGAATTTTGACTTATACTAATATTAGAATATGTGACATCTAAATATTAACACCACAGTTTAATTGGACTGTCCAAAATTCCTTTTTAATTACTAAGTTTACTGGGGGCTCCTTTGATAATGTTTTTTAGGTAGGATACATTATAGGACAAAAGGAATTTAGGAATTCGTGCATTCCATAATAATTAGTGATCCTTTACCAGAAGCCAAAGAAACTACATCAGCATGGTCTCTAGTTGGACTTTACATTACAGTGAGGAAGATAAACAAAAACAAAAACAAAAAAACAAAAAAAACTATTAATTTTGTAAGTTTTATGAAAGAACTATAAGAGGGCTGGGTGCTTAATTTAAAGAGGAAGATCAGCAAAGATCTCTCTGAAACATTCATATTAAGGATGAGATAGACTCACCATTTGGAGAGAGAAGGAAAAATATTCCAGGTGAAAGGAATGATGTATACAAATACCCTAAGACAGAATAGAGAATGCCTTGTCCCAGACATGGAGAAAAGTCTGGCTTGATTGGACACAGTCAGCAAGAAAGAGAACAATAGCAAGAGATAACTTTGGAAAGAGAATGAGGATTCACAAAACAAGCAGGATTTTGTAGATTATCATTATTATTTTGGAATATTTTAATTTTTACGACATTGCAAAACTATTAAAGATGTTTAAGCTGGGAATAACATGATTAGATTTATGTTTAATAAAAATCACTCGATATTGTACAGATGAATTTTAGTAAGTGTAGAGGGAAATGAGGCAAGTCAGAAAACTGTTACATAATCTAGGTGAAAGATAATGGTTTCTTAGAATAAGGAAATAGTAGTGCTCTATAGGAAACATCTTGAAGGTGAAATTGGTGGACTTGTTGATGGACTTGGATATTAGAAGAGAGGGAAAGGGAAGGACCTAGATTTCTAACCAATGTAATTATGTGGTTGCTCGTATCATATATTCACACAGAGAATAATACTCAGTGAGGGGAGGATATGGGGGACAGAAATGTGTAAGAGAAACATAAGAGTTTTAGACATGGTAACTCAGAAGAATCTATACTTACACTGATTGCTTATTATGAACCAAGTAAGCTCAAAGTGTTTATATTATGGTGAGGAAGAACAAAACAAAAACAAATATACAAAAAATGAAATAACTATGAATTCTGTAAGTTTCATGAAAAAAAAATTAAAATGTGCAAGAGAATGCGGAGTGGACAGATACAGCCTAAAGATATCAATTTGAGGGTCAAACTGAGAGATTTGGCCTGAAGATATCAATTAGAGAATGACCAGCATGAAGATTATGTTTGAATTTGTTGCACTGAATAAAATCACATGGGAAGAAGGGGAACATGGATCAGAAGAAGGGCATAGAGAATGCAACAGGGAGACACTGAAGGAAAAATTAACTTCTTACACTATGCAATCAAATATTTCCAATTTTGTGGTCAATAATTCAGAAAATGCCAGTGAAAAAGTGCAATCTTTTGATACAGCTTTAGTCATATTTCATTGCATTTTCATACTCTTTAATCTTTGTCCATTTGAAAGATATTTCATGTGTATTATTTTATTATTTATGCTTCCTTGACATGTCAGGTCTATATAAATAAGAAGGTAGTCATAATTTGTCTAAGAGTTCTCAGTCAAGGTGTGAGAGATCAAAAACCAAAACAAGAACTCTGACATCTCATTCTAATGTATACATTCCCCAGATCCCATATACTTTTGAGCGCTTTGTCTTGCCTCCATTACAGACAACTAGATGATAAAATTTCGATAAGTAGAATTAAGGTTCACTAAGCCCTTTGTGAAATACCGTTGGGTACTTTGGATATTTATTTAAAATTGATCAAAAGATCAATGGCTTGGTTTCTGAATGTACAATAAATAATAGTAGATTTTTGGAAACATGAGTCTTTTTACTGAGTGGTAAAACCACAATATATATTTATTGCCAATGGGGAGTCACACTTAAAAAAATCTGTGCCTTTCACTTTGAACCATGACAACTGAGGCACAGAATTTTTGCAGACAGGTTTGAGCTGAGGTTATATATGTGGGGAGAAATATATTTAACTTTACAATGTGTCACCATTTAAAATATATGTCATTCTAACTAACACCAAGTTTGAACATAAACTATTTTATATACAAGCATATAATATCTAAGAAGCCATTTAGCAGATAGAAATATGACTGAGGCTTATCCCCTGTATTTTTTTTACAAGATAAAATTTTTTTTCTTCCTTGGTGTTTCTATCTTTAGAAAGCCATTATTATAATCACCTTTAGAATAAACAAATAAATAGTAATGACTTTGGTCTAAAACGCATTCATTTGCTTTCTGCAGAATTATACCACAAAATCTTGACAGTAAATTTTAAACTGAATCACTTATATTAAAATTAATTGGTAGATTCTCATTACAGATAAATCCATAAAACTGAATCCGAATTAAACTATGTTTTCAAAGAATGCAAAGTAAGTTTTTTGGCTCCCATGATGTTGGATGAGGCTTTATAATGATCTGGTCCCATTTTTAAAAGTGCAGCAAAAGATATTCAGAATGAACCTTCAGGGTTTCTTTTTTTTTTTAAGAATAATTTTTATTATGTTATGTTAGTCACCATACAGTACATCCTTAGTTTTTGATGTAGTGTTCCATTCCCTTCCTCCTCCTACCAATCTTCCTGCTATTTCTTATACTCCATAAATGAGTGAAACCATATGATAATTGTCTTTTTCTGCTTGACTTATTTCACTTAGCATAATCTCCTCCAGTCTTGTCCATGTCGCTGCAAATGCTGGGTAATCATTCTTTCTGATGGCTGAGAAATATTCCATTGTATATGTGGACCACATCTTCTTAGTCCAGTCATCTGTTGAAGGGCATCTCGGCTCCTTCCACAATTTAGCTATTGTGGACCATGCTGCTATGAACATTGGGGTGCATATGGCCCTTCTCTTCACTACGTCTGTATCTTTGGGGTAAACACCCAGTAGTGCAATTGCTGGATCATAGGGTAGCTCTATTTTTAACTTTTTAGGGGACCTCCACACTGTTTACCAAAGTGGCGGTACCAACTTGCATTCCCACCAACAGTGTAAGAGGGATCCCCCTTCTCCACATCCCCTCCAACATTTGTTGTTATTTGTCTTGTCAATTTTGCCATTCTAACTTGAGTAAGGTGGTATCTCAAGGTGGTTTTGATTTGAATTTCCCTGATGGCTAATGATTTTGAACATTTTTTCATGTGTCTGTTAGCCATTTGTATGTCTTCATTGGAAAGGTGTCTGTTCATATCTTCTGCCCATTTTTTGATTTGATTATTTGTTTCTCGTGTACTGAGTTTGAGAAGTTCTTTGTAGATCTTGGATACCAGTCTTTTATCCGTAGTGTCATTTGCAAATATCTTCTCCCATTCCATGGGCTGCCTCTTAGTTTTTTTGACTGTTTCCTTGGCTGTGCAGAAGCTTTTTATCTTGATGAAGTCCCACAAGTTTATTTTATCTTTTGTTTCTCTTGCCTTTGGATATGTGTCATGAAAAAGGTTGCTGTGGCCGATGTCAAAGATGTTACAGCCTATGTTCTCCTCTATGATTTTGATGGATTCCTGTCTCATGCCGAGGTCTTTCATCCATTTAGAGTTTATCTTTGTGTATGGTGTGAGAGAGTGGTCAGGTTTCATTCTTCCACCTTCCCCCTAAAATGGAACTGGTAAATGGTAGGCAGTAGTTGGCTATTGCTAAATTTATTAAAAAAAAAAAAAGGATGATGAGTGAATAGTTCTCACTCTTAAAAAAGACTTATAGAGAGTTATGTTTTACTTAGGAAGGTGCTAGATGTCATCACCAATTCATTTTTATTGCACTCTAAATTCTCAGAAAGTCTAACGAGACATTCCAACCAAGCATGTGGCAATGAATGCATTTTGCACAAACATGTCTATGTTTGCTTTCTGATGAATGATATTTACAATTGTTTAACTCCCATTACACGTCACCCAAAAACTTCATCATAGTTTAGATCTGATAAAACATGACAATTGAGTATACTAAGATACGACGTCTATTCCTGAGCCTGATTCTGATAGACTTGAGGTAGAAAACGTTCTTTGATGTGCATCCTGAGTACAAGACAATGTCAAAATAAGTTTCTAAGGCAGATTAGATATTGCCATGAACACCAATATAAAATCCATAATGCTTTAAAACATTATAGCAGCACGCTGTATATTGTTTTTCCTTTCATGCTCCTTAAACACTGGACTCATTTTCTGAGTCAATCTTCTTTACTCCTTTATATGCCTTTGGCAGATATTGTTTTTCTCCATGCTATTTACAAGCTGAATTTCCTTGCTTGTCTTTGAGATTCTCAGTTTTTTTCTTTGGTTTCCCTCGGTCTTTTTATTATTATTATTATTATTATTATTTTAATGTTGAATCAGGTATATTTGAGCTTGTGTAATAAAATCTCTTAAATATCTTGGCTATAAATAGATTGAAACCTAAAATAAAATATGAATACATTTTCAATCTATAAATACATTAATAAGGCACATATTTAGGCATTTATTCTAAATAGCATATAGATATATATCTATACATCTATACATTTTGCTTAATTCATCTTTCTCATCACACTCACTAACAAAGTTTACTTAAAATCTCTTATGCAAAATCCATTTCCTCACTTTATTATCATCATCAACGTAAGCATTACTTATTTACGCTATGTTAATAATTCTAAATTCCACCTATGCCTCTTGTTCCATAGCAGTACTACTCTGAGAACTTTGGCTAATAACATGGGGTCCATGGGAAAATGCTAGATGCTGCTATAGGAGAGAAAACTTTTCAGCAATTGGCACTTTAAAGCCAAGATGAGACCTTCCAGGGGCTTCCCCACAGTAGGTACACAATGAGTATATTATTATTATTTTTACCATAGCTACACTTTATGTTTTAAAATACTATGACAGTTACAATGCATGCTTTCAAAATATGTCTTATTTGTTATTTCATATAATTTTTTGAAACTTTTTTGAAACATAGAGGCCGATTATCTGTTTAGATTTTCTTGGTCCCAAATTAATTCTCCTCAAGGGCAGGGACAATATCATAGCCAAAGACATGGCGCTATCATCTAATCATGTGATCATTTACATGGTAGTTCAAAATCAAGTAAATAAATTTAATTGAGAACACTAACAAATAGAAAAATAGGAGTTTTGCCCAACATCACACTGTTCAAAAAAATGAGAAAGCAAGAAGGTGATTCCAGAAGGTCAGACACCCAAACTTCCCCTCCACTAGAATATAGTTTCAAGGTATGTTATTTATCTGGGGGGAGAGAGCAGGAAGAGTTCACTGCCTAGCATCTGAAAATATATATGTATCCCATGTCAAAATCCAAGCAAAATGAAAATCTATGTTGTCAACCCACAAAATCCAAAGTTGAATGCTTTTGGTGCTATTATCTCCTGCTGAATGAAGAATATCTTACCCAGGAAATAACTACCTGTTTAGGGATTTGCTTCCAGGTAATTCATCAATTCCCAGACTAGTTGACCAAGGATGTGTCTCTAATTGTGAAGCATGACAGCAGTCTTTGACCGCAGTAGGCTGAATCTCTGTGGCTGTATTCACATAACCATTAGGATCCACGCTGCCTCCTCTCATTTGCCCATCCTGGGATCATGAAATTAATTAGAAAGTCGAGACACTAAGAATCACTCTTACTCTTTGAAGGTACAACTGTCATTGGGCATTAGAGAATCTACTCTCCTAGGGTTTGTCTATTTTCTTCTTATTCTCATTGTGACATCTCATTCACCAAAAATAAAGTTATTTACTCTTTTTCTTGCTCAAATGATACCACGACTGCTATTGATTAAAACATGAAATTGACATTTTTAAGGGTTAAAAATGTAGTTCAATCGAATATGTTTACTTAGTACCTGCTAATTCAATATAAAGATTCACTTTATATGTATCATACTGTAATGGTTAAGAGTATAGATATGAAATTAAACTGCCTGGGTTCAAATTCTGGGTTCCCTACTTATCCACTGTGACTTTTAGTAAAGTGATTAATTTGCTATGTGTGTAAATTTTCTATGTATCGGTTTCCTCAATTTTAAAATGAGAATAATAACAGTCTTTACTTAATAGGATTATTTTAGATATTAAATGAGTTCACATTTATAAAGAATTTAGAACAATGTCTGGACAAAGAGTATTTGTTGATTAAAGTGTGTGTGTGAGAGAGACACACAGAGAGAGAGAATATATATATATACATACACACATACACACACATATATATAGATGATATAGTTTTTTTATATATGTATGTTATATATATAACATGTAATTCATTTCTAGACATTTTAAGCTCATTTTATAGATCTAAAATTGGTAAGTTGACCATGAATTAATTAATCTATTCATTCATCAAATTTACACTGACACTTTACATTCTGGATACTGTGGTTACTAAAAGGTTTCTACAGAGTAGTGGAGCAGTGAAGATACGTGTTTTTTTTAAAAGAGTTAGTTTTATGAAGAATATGAGAAAGAAGCACAGAAAACAAAAAACAATCTGAATGGCAGTTCATTAAAAATATATTTTTTTAATAGCAAGTACTGGAATTCATGACCTTTCTATTTTCACACAATTGTCAGAATATCTGCCTATCTATATTTAGGACAATTTAAAAGATTGTTAAACAACACAGAAATTTGAGGGAAAATTGGGCTTCCTGGAAAAGGTCATTTTTGTAAACCATGCCTTTACATGAGAGCAGGGTCAATGACTAGGAGAAATAATCTGGTGACATCCAAACCGTGCTGCTCCAGTTTTTTGTGGTTTTTTAAAGATTTTAAGTAATCTCTACCCCCAACATGGGGCTCGAACTCACAATTCCAAGATTAAGTGTCACGTGCTCCTCTGCCTGAGCCAACCAGGCATCCTTCCATTTTTGCTTTTCTATCTACTCTGATTTATAACTATCAAAAAAATGAGATATTTAAAAATTTACACATTTACAAACAGTGTAAGGATAGAGTGAGAAATTGTATTTTATCTTGAAAGGACCATTTAGCTCTAATTTATTAAACTATAAGGATGAACTCTTATTCCTCAACTTAAAACAACAATGGGCAAGATTTTACAAGAGTAGGTGGGACCAGAAATATTGTTGAAATCATTATTTGGAAACCGTCTACCACAGTCTATTTTCTGGTCATGATAATTCTTATCCCTCTCATGTGCAAAATACAGTTATCCCTCCTTCAAGATCTCCCAAAGTCTTATCCCATTATGGCATTAGTTTCAGGATTGAGGTCCAGGATCTCATGATCAAAATGAGATCCAATTGTAGATGAAATTCATCAGGTGTAATTTGTCAGGTACAGCTTCTAGAGAATAATTCTTACTGATCCAAAGACCTATAAACTAAAGAGACAGGGTATCTGTACCCCATAACCCCAACACACCATGCTATAGATCCTTCAGTTTAAAAGGGAGAAAAATTTGGGGCACCTGGTAGCTCAGTTGATTAAGCGTTGGACTCTTGATTTTGGCTCAGGTCCTGATCTCAGGGTCATGGGGTGGAGCCCCTCCTCCAGCTCCATGCTCAGCAGGTAGTCTGCTTAGGATTCTCTCTCTTCCTCTCCCTCTTCCCCTCTCC
Source organism: Ailuropoda melanoleuca (assembly GCF_002007445.2). Classification (NCBI taxonomy): domain Eukaryota; kingdom Metazoa; phylum Chordata; class Mammalia; order Carnivora; family Ursidae; genus Ailuropoda; species Ailuropoda melanoleuca. The sequence goes on along the minus strand of NC_048228.1, from coordinate 63,098,885 downwards.
GTGCTTTCTCTCTCTTTCTCTCTCAAATAAATAGATCTTTAAAAGGGAGAAAAATGTAAGGCATCAAGGAATCACAGGTCCATATAAATTTTGAATTCCACCTGGGCACACATTACCAGAAATGATTCTCCATAGCTCTTGGCTTTGCATTCTAGGTTTTGGTAGCTTCCTCTATGTTATTCTTCCCTTGCCGTAAAACAACAACAACAAGAAAATGGTTAGTGTTTGTAAAATAATTGTTTTTCTTTTTTTTAGCCTGTCTCCTACCTATATAAGTTTAAGGATTCAAATCATCTTTTTTTTTTAATTTTAGAAACATTTTAAAGTTTTCAAAATAAAACATTCATAGGAGGGCATATATTATAAGTGTACAATTCTTTGAATTGTAACTAAACTAAACTAAACTCACCCATGTAACTAGCACCCACATCAATAAAAAAGATTCCCCATATCCCAGACAGCTTTTCTCATACCCCATCCAGTCACTTATCCCCTTAAGTATATACCCAGTCTCCTGACTTATAACTGAATAGTTTTGCCTGGTTTCATATTTCATATAAAGAGAATCATACAGTATGTACTATTTTGTTTTTTAGTTATTAGGCTCAGCATTATGTTTTTGAGATTTGTCCATTCTGCTGTCTTTAAGTTATATGTGAATTTTCATTGTTTATGATAACTCTTTGCATGAATATACCATGATTTATCTATCTATTTGACTGTTGATGAGTAACTGAAGAGTTTTCAGCTTTATGCTATTACAAAGAATACTTTTATGAATATTCCAGCTCGTGAATATTATGGATAGAATTGTGTCATCCTCCAAAAAAATATGTGAAGTACTAACATCCAGTACCTGTGAATGTGACCCTATTTGGAAAGAAAGTCTCTGTAGATTTAATCTGCCAAGTTAAAATGAGGTCATACTTGATTAGGAAGGGCCCTAATTCATATGACAGTGGTCCTTATAAGAGAAGAGACACAGTGATGGAGGAAACAGGGAGAAGATGGCCACATGGAAACAAGGTATATGGAATAAAGCATCTATAAGCCAAGGAAAGCTAAGGATTGCTGACCATCTCTAGAAGTCATCTTTTCATTTGACAATACCTCTGTGTCCTTTCATCTAAGTTGGCACCAACATTATTTTCTTAAAGAGTCTATGGATTTCTTATAAATCTTATCATGGTTTACTCCATTGGATAAAATCCACAGTCACAAGTCTTCTTAAAATAAGACTTCCTGTATCGTAGATTATCTATAAAGGTATTTTAGGGCCATGTTCACTATAGTCTTAGGATCCTTATTTTTTTAACAGAGGATCAATGAGATATGAAAAGGAATTTTTGCCTGACCAGAGTACTGCCTTAAATCCTGAACACTTAAAAAAGGGCCACAGAGTTATATTCTGTCTTCATTTATAGATTAAGTTTTTATGACAATACACTGATAATGATCTTTATTAAATTTATTGAATTTAGTATTATTTTCATCTGGAGAGCTGGGAATGGGGAACAAGTTAATTTTCAAACTCGACAAATACTTGCTTATTTGTATTTACCAGTTCCTTCTGAGTTTATCTTTTTCCTCTTGAACATTGCAATAGGTAATGAAATGAAGCCAAGAAGTACCTTTATTACTCTGCCTGGAAATTTCCTTAGCTAGGTGATCATTAGTTATATTTTCTACCACATTTCTGCAGGCAACTGCTATAGAACTTTCTATACTACACAAGTTTTTCCTGGTTTCCAGCTTCCAGTAACATTGTACTCACTTTCCTTTAAGCTATCATCAAAAGCCGACTCAAATACCATCAGGCTTTTTGTCTTTTGTTCTTCCAGCTTTTGCCTGTCCCACAATCCTGAGTAAGTTTGAGATTTCCTTACATCAATAATTCTGGTTAAAAAATTGTGTGTGTGTGTGCGTATTCTAGTTATCTATTACTATTCTGTCATAACTTTTTATTTTCTGTATTTTTATGCTTTGACGTCTGGGGCCTTGCAGTCCCTAGAGCCCCTCCCAGAGCTAGTCAATTCCTAGAGGCACTCTTGAGTGTGCCTTTTAAATGCAAATCAAGCAATCTAGAGCCCATACTTGCAACCAGAGCCACTATTCCTGTGCTCTAATCACCCTAGGACCAGGTACCAGACGATTAATGACAGTACCTGTGTTCCAGAGCCCCCTGAAATTATTCAAACTAGCCAAACTTACCCCTGCTTATGTTACACACTCCTTCCTGTGGAACCACAATAAAGTCTCTTGCCCACATTTTCTTCTCGTTCCCTCTGTCTCCAGACAGATCCTGCTGTTTCCCTATGTGCCTTTCTGTGGTATGGTGGGCCCCTTCCTTTTGGAAACTGTGCATATAACAATGTTTTCAATGACAATCCTCTTTTGGTTTTGCCATACCTAGATAAAAATAAAACTTATATATATATTTTTAAAAACTTATATAACAAATCATATCAAAGGTAGTAACTTAAAGCAACACACAGCTCAATTGAATTTTGCAAGGCCCGCTAGGTTTAGCTTTTGAATTAGTAGACAAGCACGTGGGACCAGAATGGTGAGGAAGACATTTCTGAGAAGTAAAATCACTCCCATAGGTCACAATTTGAGAAAGAAAAAAGAAAAAGAAAAGAAAAGAAAAGAAAGAAAGAAAAGAAAAGAAAGAAAAGAAAGAAAAGAAAAGAAAAGAAAAGAAGAAAAGAGAAAAGAAAAGAAAGAAAAGAAAAAAGAAAAGAAAAAAAAGAAAAGAAAAGAAAAGAAAAGAAAAGAAAAGAAAAGAAAAGAAAGAAAAGAAAAAAAACTAAACTAAGGCACATTTTTTTTTCTTTTTCTAATGCTGGTAAGTCTACAGAATAAGCCAACTTAAATGTTTGATACTCACTATTAAAAGCAATGGCATTCCTAAAAACCAGATATGCAAAATATTGTTAAAATTTGAATTAGAGTAAATTATTTTGGTTCATGAGATACTCCTCTTGCAACTACTATTTCATACACTTAGTGTTTCCATTCTGGATGTTTTAGTCCACAACTTTGTCCTGTACAAATGTTAGATCATTTGTATAAACTGGGAAAACTGTCCCTTTGTCATCTACACCCACAAAGTGGGTGACAAGTAAGTTTTTTTAACTGAATCTTTCTACCAAATTATTTTTACATTAATTTTTTTTACTGAATTATTCTACTAAATTATTTTTAGATTTTATTTTTTAAGCCACCCCTATAAATTCACAAATGCTAATTTATTACCCAACTTTACAAAAAAATGGGATTGAATATTATGGAGTCTTTCTGATAATCAAAGTTTTCACCTCAAGTGCCATGCATTCATTTATTCAACAGGTGAGAGTAAATGGTGGCTTTCCTTACAATTTGGTTCCTAGGATCATACAAATTATCATAGATCTTTAATTTAAATTCTGAATTCACATTGAAATTTACTGATGTTTGATTTCAAAAATGGTTTGATGCTGTATATTTTAAATTGAATTTAAATTAATTTTTCCTGTTGAGGTTGGAAATTTTATTCCATCTCTCAAATAATCAAACATCCCCTAGGGGTACTACAACAGCCATCAATTAAGTATTCACAGAATTACTGTTCTAATAAAATTTTAATTAGTTTCTATCTCTTCCTGTCTTAAGTGGTTGCTGGTGTTACCATCAGAATTATCTAGTAGGTTCTGAAATTTTTATTTTTTCATATGTTCAAGAAGAAACATCTGGGAGAAAGCAGTGCCCTGATTAGGCATATGATACATACTTGAGAATTCCACATGTATAAATTGTTTACTTCCAATAATAAATGTTAGAAATATCAATTTAATTTATAAGTTTACCTTATAAATTAATAACTAAATGAAAAATTAATAAAATGAAATAAAATTTAAAAGAAAATAAAATTTAGAAGAAGACTTTTTTGTTATTATTTCTCTAGTCAAGTCTGAAAAGATGGCGATGCAGTACATAAATGCTGATTCTTATTTTGAGTGAATAAAAACACCTAAGAAGTCTTGAAATCATTATAAGAACTCTGATTTAAGGCTATCTACATACAATACCTACATTGCTGACCTGTTATAGGAATTTCCTGGTGGTATATGGAAGGTTGCATTGTTGTTATTTTGAAGTATATACTGAAAAGGCAAAAAGACTTTTTAAACAATAGAAATCAGTTATTTAATTTGTAAAAGAAGGTTACTGTAGGCAGAAAGTGGAATCCTGAACTTCCACCTGTAGAGAGTAAACCAAAGGAGAAAGAAGGTGTCCTACAAGTCACATTCAAGAATTTAGCACAATGTGAGCTCCATGGAAGATAATGAGTGCAAATCATGATAGCTGTTCAAGAAAGTTAACTTACCATGTCAACAGGAGAACATTTGTTCCTTTTATGCAGGATCACCTTTGCTTCGGGCAATTCAAAGCAGAGCAATTGATAAATCAGCATGTATTCAGGCACTGCTTTGAGAGAAGTATTTACATTTTTATTTCTGATGCGGTCAAATGTAGGTAATAGATTTTAAAAGAAAAATCTCATTTCAAGGTATTTGGGAAATAATAGTTTCCTAATAATTTAGAAGATAGTAGAATGATGATTAATCTGTATTTTGAAACACAAAAGAAACATAATTAATGATAATAATTTCAAATTTTTCTTTTTTCTTGAAACCCTCCTTGTTTATGGTTTTCTCAAAACTGCACTTCTCTTACTAGATCCATAGTATCAAGGGCCTATCCTTACTCTGCTGTCCTTTTTCTATACTGACTCTCTTAGCTCACTTATTTTCAAATCCTCAAAGGAGGATATCTTTGTTTTATACTGATATTAGTAGGGAAACCATTCAGGGAGGTAACTGCATGCAACAAATATGGTCTTTCAAGCAACCTACAGAGAAAATCCAAAGACTGAGCAAAAGATTCAAAAAATTCAACTAGCTTACTAAATCTCATGACTACACCAACCAAACACTCTTCAGATCCCAAATTAACATCAATCTAGAACTTAAATCACTTTATATTATGGATTCATAGAATAATGTTTAGCATGAGGAGAAACTATTTCCTAAATTATTTATAAGAAGTCTGCAAAAACTAAAAGCGTAGATATAAAACTGAGGATATTCAACTCAAATGTAATCATATTACTAACCTACAGCTGCAAGAACTGGAAAGAAACGAAAATCTTACACAAGAGACTGGATGGCTTTGAAAACAAGTGCAATGGAAGATATTCTACTGGAACAAAACCAATTTACTGCAACAGATAATCTAAGGAAATAACCATTGAGAACTCTGTCTCTACCAAAACTAGAAACAAGCACAAACTTACTTAAGCCAACTATTCCAGATGTCCAACCACAGGCACAGAGCCGCAAAATCAGATGGTATGACCTGAGTGCCAAAGAAAAACCTTAAAAAACACCATGAACAGGAAAAAAGCGGGGGGCAGTTGATCTTAATGCCATACAACAGATGGCAATAAAATGTAGAAACAATTATTTTTCACACCTTGTGCCAAGGTTGAAGTGGAAAGGAGGCAATAAATATTCTCATTTGTGGTAAGAAGTATATTGTTGTCAGGTCAAATCTAGAATATTCTGCAGTCCTTTTCAAAAAGAGTAAAATACTGAGAATTAAACATTTTAAACTAGATCATACATTTTAATTGAACAAAATTGTAAAGATTTATTTATTTATTTGAGAGAGAGAGAGAGATTGAGCAGGAGCAGGAGGGGCAGAGGGAGAAAGAATCTCAGACTCTGCATGGAGGGTGGAGCCCAACGCTGGGCTCCATCTCACAACCACGAGATCATGAGCTGAGATGAAACCAAGAGTCAGACGCTTAACCAACTGCACCACCCAGGCGCCTCTTGAGCAAAATTATATACAATGAGGTCATATTTCTTTGCCTATAACCAATACATTTTACAGGGTTTGATGATGCTTGGAAAACCATCTCTAAAATGTAACAACTAGCACAATGAGAGGAGATATGTATGGAATTAACTCTAGTCATGGGATAGATGATGGAATTTTTTATCACACTTTATTTCTTTACTTCATAATCTTCACAATGTAGTTACCATTCATCATATGCAGAGCTGGGTACCAAGATTTATGTTTTCCTCAATGTTCACTTCAGGTGGGCAATGCCATAACACAGGTGCAGATGGTGTGAAACTACAGTGGACCAGTTTAACATCATCTTAGAGTCATTTGGTAATATGGATGGACAAGAACATATAACTTATACTTTATGACTCAGATATGAGGAGTCCATGGAATCATTTAATAATGCCCATAGTACTTTGGCACTCAGAATACCACTTTCCTATCATCTCCTGGTACTTATTCAGAGAGGGCAAAATAATGGTGATATTACTCAAAGTAAAATGACAATAGAAAAACATATATATAGAACAACTAGACAAACACATAATGCATACCAAAACAAAATGACAAAGCCTTTTGATTTATCTGTTGCTTTGATTATGTGCCATTGTTTTCCAATGTATTATCTAATTAGAGTACAATAACAGACCCAGCACATGAAGTGCTTCCTACGTGCCATACACATTGTACCTATTCTCTTTATGCTCATACCTCTTTCTAGAAGAGTAAACTGATGTTTATTGAGATAACTTAAATTGACTAAAGCAACACAAACAATAAGTCATATGACAGAAATTTAAAATTATCCATACATGTCATCAATCTAAGGAGAACCCAGGAAAATGTAAGGAAGCTTCTATATACCTAACTCTGAAATAGTGAATGAGATCTCCTATATTCATTCTGTCTGCAGCAGCATGTTGTTGGAAATCTTGAAGATATCCAATGTGAATTATAAATTTCTTCACAAATATTCTAACAGGTATCAATATCAATGATTTGTTAGGATACACATGGTTTTAAAACTGAGTTTTATCCTTGAACACTTAATTAGGCCAGATGGTTGATTCAACTGGACTGAATTTCTAAGCTGCAAGGCAGCTAATATTTTTATTATCAAAAGTATCTCTCTGGCAAAATAAACTAAGAGTGATGCCCCAGAAATTACAGACTATAGGAATAATGTATGTGTAAACAAATGGCTTATGAGGAATTTCATGTTGTAATATTTTGAGTTTTTAATATGTCTTTGCTTATTTCATATTTTGACATCTTAAGTAGCTTTGCAGGTTTGCAAGTAAAAATGCCTTATATTACCAGGCAGGTAATATAAATATATGTACAGGCTGATATCATACAACAAAGAGTGGTAGATAGTCTAAATAATACTATTATTTAGTATTTTGAAATCATTATTCAGAGCATTAATAATAATATAATTTAGGATAATATAATATATATGCACATACAACAAACATTTTACACATTCCATTGGAATTAACCTCATTTTATAGATATAATAATAAATAACTTGACCATGAATTAATCTACTCATTTATAAAATTTATATTAAATTTTTATATCCTAAATTCCATGGTTCCTGAGACCCCATCCAGAAGGATGATTCTGCCTTATATGAAGCCACCACAAATAATTTAAGAATCTGGATATTTTATGGAAATTTCATTGATTACCATTTGGAGTTTAAAATATTATGTTTTCACTATATACTCCATATTGATATAATGCCATGAATACCATAAGTCCCCCAAAATGTGTGATAATTCATTTAAACATTTAATTGGTCATCTACTATGGTGTTATGCTGAGGATCAATATCAAATGTGCAGGGATCCCCGTGATTTATTAACAGTAAGGTGATAATGGCAACATATATTCTTTAAAATATAATTCGTTCAGGGGCGCCTGGGTGGCACAGCGGTTAAGCATCTGCCTTCGGCTCAGGGTGTGATTCCGGCGCTATGGGATCGAGCCCCACATCAGGCTCCTTCACTATGAGCCTGTTTCTTCCTCTCCCACTCCCCCTGCTTGTGTTCCCTCTCTTGCTGGCTGTCTGTATCTCTGTCGAATAAATAAATAAAATCTTTAAAAAAAATAAAATAAAATAAAATATAATTCGTTCAAAGAATTTAATGTCAGTAACTCCATTATAGCTTTGAGCAGGATATATCAGATAACAATGAATAGCAAATTTTGAATGCTGAGGAGGAAGAGAATATAATAAACCAGTCTCATCCTACTAGGCGCTGTTTTACTGTATACTAATTTACAAAGAATTCAGTTCAGAATAGGCACTATAAGGTTAGCAGGATGTGATCTCGCTGTTGATAGCTCTAACCAGTAATTGAAGTCTGCTTCGTTCTGTACCATCTGTATACTCCATTTGGTCCTAGAACATAGAAAGCAGAATCGGACCCTTAAGCATGGATTAATCAATGTTACTCCATGGTCTGTCATAATTCACTGCAGTTACAAATGTTTTGGAGGAAAATTGGTATAATATTACTCTTTCAAATAAAATACAAAGAGCAATATAATCTACAAATTATAAAGACCAATACTTTAGAAGCATTTGTGCAATTTCAAGCATGTTAATGTCTAATCTCTAAATTATTGGAATATTTTCTTCTAGTGTGTCATTTTTGTGTTTTTATAAAGTAATATTTCTTTTTGTTTCCTTCCCCACTCCTCCTCTGTTTCCCCTCAGCTTGGATACCAGACAATGCAACCAAGTCTGATAATTTTATTAGTTGTTGTTTTTGTTGCCCCCAATTTCTGATACCAAATCAGCTGTATAACAAAGGATAAAGGAAAAGGTATCTGGGAAATTGGCTTTTAATCCCTTTTGGGATAGCCGTCATCTACACCTTCACCGTTTCTTAAAAGAATAATCAATTCTCCGCAAAAACCCAGCACTTGTAACTCCTGACGTGTACCCAGAATGGAACAGTTCACAAGTACAGAATTTTACCTGGGAATTTGTGAGAAACAACTGCTCCCACTTGAGCTATTCAGAGATGACTACAATTATTAGTGAGCTTATTGGACTCCAGAAGCTGCAATATGTGAGCACATTCCATAACAACTTGGAAAGTGAAAATATCATGGAAATTGTTTTGCTCCCCCTGCTTTTGAGCCCCATGGGGATTTTTGGTCAAACACCCATTCCTGCTTAAAACATTCCTCCCACAGACCAATCACCTGGATAATTGCATTTCTACTCTGAAACATGCAAGGGGGAAAACAACAAAAAATAACACACAGTAACTCGGAGCCATTAAAAGAAATATTTCTGATTTGGTTTCATATTTACCATACATATTTCTAAAGGCCTTGGATCTTACGTTAAACTATATTGAGCAAGCACCTTTATTGTCATTGGGTGTGTGTGTGTGTGTGTGTGTGTTGCCAAGATACTCAGTATGATAAATTCCAGTAGGTAGACTGAAAGGCAAAAAATGAAATTTTTTTACTTTTTAAGTCTTGGCTAGATAACTATGAATGGAGAATATATCTCTCCCACCCTGAAGAGGCATAAATAATAGCCCTGACAAGGGGAAAGTACACAAGCCACCCTCTCATAGGCTGAATTCCTTCTAGCAAGGTCTTCTTGGTGATTTTTTTCTGAGCCCAGGTGCAAGCTATTACCCTGTTTGTGACAACAAAACATGTGATCTTAGCCTGAATATTTACAAACGAGTACAGGTGGCATTACAAAATAGGCTTTGGAATAGATATTAGAAAGCAGAAAAACAGCAGTCTGTCAAAGAGATCAGCTTCAAAATTGTTTCACTTACAATTACAATTTTTTGTCATTCAAAGAATGTATTTTCTTCCTGAAACCATTATCATTATTGTCAACATTACTGTTACATATTATTATTTATCTTATTACAAGAATGTTCACCAAAGCCACCAATGTTTTCATTATATTTACACAGATAAAAAATGGTAACAAAGTAATAAAATCTGAAATTAAGGCAAACTTTAATGACTAACCCTTTTTCAAGGTTATTAATTGTGAATAGAGTTTGTTTCCACAGAAATGATTTGGGGATATCAACACAGAAGAAGAGATCAACTATCAGTAAAATGATTTGAAAATGAGGATCAGTCAGTAACCTAGATCCTTATATATCTCTTTTTCTCTCTTATTCTTAATCCATTGAACCACATCATAAATATCACATATGACAAACTGCCTGGCACTGTCCCTGGTTAAGAGTCACTGCACTACAGATACTAGTTTTTTTTAATTCAAGCAATTTTGCCCCAAAAGAGTATTATTCACATATATCCAACTTTAGTTTTTTTCCAAAAAAATCCAATCAAATTTTCTTCTTTTAAAAAATTAAGAAAGGGCACTGAAAAAGAGTGTTTTATAGCATTGATTGAAGATTATCTAAAATTAATATGCAGTTGGCCCTTGAACAACACAGGTTTGAACAGCATGAATCCACTTATACATGGATTTCTTTCAATACAGGGCAATAATTGTATTTTCTCTTCCTTATGATTTTCTTAATAACATTTTCTTTTCTCTAGCTTAGCATATTGTAAGAATACAGTATGTAATACATATATAAAATATGTGTTAATCAACTGTTTATGTTATTGGTAAGGCTTCCAGTCACCAGTAGGCTATTACTAGTTAAGTTTTGGGGAAGTCAAAAGTTATAATGGAATTTTGACTGTGTAGGAGGTCAGTTCCCCTAACCCCCATATTGTTTGAAGTTCAACTATATGCTGTCCAACTCTGACCTATAAATTTTTTAAATCTCTTTAGTGTATTTTATAAAATGTTTGTGGTTTTTCAAAGCTACAGTTAACTAATGGAAACAGTTTGGGAGTAAATATGTGGTAGAATACTTTGTTCTTGAATGTCTAAATCAGCAGATTGTACTACTAAAGATTGTCATACCACAGTTTATAAAACTGTTTGTAAAATAAATGACAATGTAAATTAGTCCTGGATTCAAAAATTTGCTTTAAATCATGTTTAATTTCTAGCTAAGAGAATTGTTTTTGAAGATAACCCACTATTCCAAGACCATCATTCAACCTTTGCTTTTAAGATAACTTACCTCAAAAAAGGCATACATTTGAGAAGCTTTAAGAAAAATTACATTATTCTTCAAACACTAAAAAAAAATCAACACTGCAGAGCATTTTATAAAATATTAAATAAAAATAATTCTTAGTACCTAGTAGCAACTCATTAAACATAAATTTCCAAATTTTGTTATATCAAGTAACCACTTTGAGTTTGAACTCATAAATAAGTAATTAAATAAATACATTGATTTTTTAAAAAATCAAGGGTATTGTTTAATTTTAAAATGTCCTAGAACTAGAGCTATTTGTTTACTTTTTCACTATCTATTCATTCTCCTTTTCCATGAAAAATATCTATCAGATGTTTTCTATTTCTCCAACTAGTATGCAAATAAACCTTTCAAAACTCACAGCTATTCAAAATTTTGAAAATCAGCTGAATAACTCAAGATGATAATGTGTGTTCATGTGCCTTTTTTATGATTTTGAAATATAAATATGAACTATTGAGCTATAAGTCACACAACATCCATAAAAATTGAATGCAAATCAGAGGGTAAAGAGTCTTAGTAAACTTGGTTAACTAGAAAGATCTTTTTCCCCATGATACTTAAATACAAAGAACAATTTACTAAATGTGATATTATAAATTATCTAATCCCAAAATGAATCTGATGACCAAGATATTGCATAAAAAGCTAAAATTGGAGACTATTTAAGATATTTTTAAAAGTGTAGAAAGATCTCAATTTATCAAACTATAATTAGTTTATCAATCAATAAATGAAATAAATCTCATCCATATCTCTATAAAGAGAAAGATTATGACTTCCACTTAGATTTGTCTTATTCTTCATTTCATAGATGCATGTGTACACCCACATTTTTACACAAAACCACCACCTTTCACTGTCCCTAGCTCCCTTCCACCACTATCATTTAAAAAATATTTTAAGGGAATATAAACTTACTAGAATTTCAAAAGAGAATGCCATCAGTTGAAAATATCCATATTGTCTGTCATCATTCAAGGATAATGTAAACAAAAGCCAATAGTAGAGTTACATTAATAACAACAAGAGCTATAAAATTATATAAAAACCAGCACATCTCACAAGGGAATTAACATTACCAATTGAATATTTATGGTAATACTAAAAAGATCATTGAATAAAAGCATGAATTATAAGAAACACTGATTATAATAAAAGCAAATCAACTACTCGGTTATAATTTTAGATTGCTTGTGTAAAATAAGTCTTTTTTGATAACTATACCCTTCTGATGTTTAGTAAGTTCAAATACTTCTCAATTTCCTATTTTATATCTTTTGCTGTAAACTATTCTTGTAATAGTATGATGAATTTAAAACCACACCCATGAAAATTACTGGCTGATGGTGAGAATTTTTATGTGAACTTATTTAATATATAATATAGTTCATCTATTTTTCAGTATTTTGCTTTATTATTCCAAATTCATTTTCTCACACACATAAAGATTTTCCCAACATGCAGAGTTTGGAAATGGAATTAAATAATTTTTGAAAGAACTACAGTAGAAAATTTTTAATATCTCATTGAATAAAGTAAACAAGTCACAGTATTGACTTGACATATGCTTATATTGTTAAAAAAAGAAACAGATGGTAAAAAATTTTAACTCTTTTTAATTAATGAATAAAAGTAGGAGAGATAAATATTCCTTGATCTCACAAACTAGAAATAAAAAACAATGGCTGTGTTTTTTTTCCAGAATTGTTGACTAGCACATGCTGTGCTCGCAGTTACAGTTTGAGATGGTGGATTTTGTCCCTGTTATATAAGGAAAACCCCTTCCTGATGTGAGAGAACAGTGGCAAATTCCTGAGGGAAGCAATGCTTTGGTTGTATTAAATTTAATACAAAGAAGAAAATGAGCTAAAATACCTATTTGCCAATTTCTAAATTCACACTCCTACTTGCAGAAAGTAAAAACATTTCAGTAAGGACAATGTAGAAGATCTAGCTACAAAAGTAAAATTATCTAATGAGATATATAGATATATATATCATTTTCTAAAAGAGTCTATCAGTTTTTTGCTGTAAAGCCGACCTCTCAGGAACTCGGTAGCCTGAAACAACAGACTTTAGTTCACTGTTCTGTGGTCACCTAGGGCCAGGTGCTGCTAGGCAGTTCCTTGTATTCCAGTTGGGCTCATTCGCATGTCTGCCGTCAGTGAGGCAGTTGTGCTTTTGAGGGTAGGCTGACTGTTGCATGGAAGACAAGGTAGTCAGCACCATGGCAATCTTATCATCTGGCAGGTCTTTGCTCAGCATTGTGCCTGTGGCCGTTGAACAGGTTTTCCAGGGAGGTCCCTGTGTGTAAGGCATCTGGAGGCTTATTCTTAGAGCTGACGCAGTATTGCTTCTGCCACATCTCTCCTCCAACAAAAGTAACAATGCCAAGTTAGATTCAAGGACTGTAGAAATAGACTGCAACACATATAGAGAAAAGCTACAAAGTTATAGTGCAAGGAACATGGATACAACTACAGAAAATTTTATGGCCCTTTTTTTTTTTTTGCAAACTACTATGGTAGATTGAATATATTAACCATCCCATGATGACTTGTTGATTGAATGAATAAGTACATGACTAAGTGAATAATTGAATACTGAGGGGCAGTATTACTTCTTCTCAGTAAGGTAACATCTTCGTTAACCGGGTTTGCTCCAGGCCATAGAAGTTAATAATATTTTGTAGTCATCTTTACTTATAGAGATAAACTGTCTTGACTAAATTGAGTATTTGTTTGCTTTTTCTAATATTTTTATTGCATAGATTTTTTTCTGAGTTTTACTTTTCTGAACTGTTAATATAATTCAGTTATTACTAAAGAATGTAGTTGTTCAAATTCTTTTTTGAATAAAATGTTACACACTTGTTTTATTGTAATTGACCTCATTGAATTCTCTATGGCCTTTCAGTAGTTTCTTTTTTTTTTTAGTCTAATTTTATCAAACTAAAAACTGAAAATTTATAAAAATTAAAACCGATGTTTATGTATATAAATAAGACTAATTGCTAACAAATATAAGATGTCTTACATTAAAAACCTTACTTTCAGGGAAGCTTTCACTATATTTTCAGTATCTATTCTTCCTTCTACCTCAAAATAAGAATTATTTGAATATGTCTTTTTTTATCTAAATTGCATCTTCATTTCTGCTGGTGTATTTTTGTAAAATGAAGAGGACTCTGATAATGAGTTTTAAAAAAATAACAACTGGAAATCATCCCAAATTAGACATCTGCCCACATGCAACACATCTCAAGAGAAAGGCACAGATCTGTGAGGGCAGAAATGATGCAAAGATAATTCAATATAGAAGTAATTTTCATACGAACTTCTAAAATTTTGTTAATTTGACAATGTAGACCCCAGAAGTATGATGGTAAATACTTGCTCAAATGCAATTGTTAAATGCATTAGTTCAGAATGCATGCAGAATATGAACTTGATTTTGTCTGGGTTTCTACTTTGGTAGATCCACATGGTAAATTAGGTTCAATCTCATAATTGCACTCGCAGTTAGCATAGCAGTACAAAAAGATCAATACTAGGTTACTGTTCAAGCACAGATAAGGTGCAAGGTTTTATGGTCCCTTAGCTTGCTTCACTGTGTGACACTATTAAAATTTCCACAGAGCACAGCATTATACAGAGCTCAATCAGAAAAAGGGTAATGCCCCTTTGAGGGAGTTAGCTCATTTTCTTTTTATTGGTTGTAATGTGTGTGGTGCCAAGCCACTGGTTTCATCTTCATTGCTTTAAAGAAAAAAGCTCATCTAAGTCAACATGTAAATTAAAATGCAACTACATCTACTAAGTTCTTTTGGCTTTTTTCTACAAAAAAATTTTAGGTTTTGTGGTAAAATAATCTATTTGTTTCATTTCATTGCAATGGTGCCTCACAGCTGCCTCCTATGCCCTAGAGCTGGAAGAAAAACAAAATTTGAGATTACAAAGAATCTTAAAATTCTCCATAAATGAATCCATTTGAATTAAACTCAAATTAGGAGTAACAAGACTCTTTGCAGTAACTTTGATACTATATATGCAGTCAATAAATATCATTCAGAGATCCTCTCTGGCTACACATAGGAAATTTGTGTGTAGCATCATGGTGCTACTTGCACATACAAATCATGCAGCATATGTTCATTACTTTGCTACTTTACTATGGTTACAACTCAAGACTTTATTATTACAAATAGAACTCTTCCCTCTAATTCAAGCTATAATAATATATTTTGTTTATGATGTACATTCAAATTAATATTTTTCTACTTGATAACTCCATTGGGAAAGTTGGTAAGTTTGCATAAGTGAAGAAAAACGGCTTTAACGTTAGGGAACTATCTGAAAATACCCACACAGGAAGGTCAACCTGGGAATAATCATTGAATATATGATTATTTTTTTTCAAAGAACTTGAAAAAGTCAATAGTTAATAATTTTTTCCATATGAGGATTCTTACACTCAGAAGCATGATTTCTCAAAGCATCAAAGGATAGAGAATCAAAATTTCCTCTCTCTCTGTCAACTGATCTCTTCACTCAGACTCACTGCAACAACAATTTGAAAGGTTGCTTTATCAATGTCATCTATGCTTTGCTTTTGGGCACCGCTCAGAATTACTTTACAGCAACATTAATTAGCATAAAATATAAAGTAACAGCTTCTTAATAACAAATAAGAGACTATTTAAGATACAATATGTGTTATTTTAATTTCTATAAATTATGATAGTCTTATATTTTATTTTTCTCCCAGCATCATTAAAGTATAATTGATAAACAAAATATAACCTATATTTTCAATATTTATTTTCTCAAGCAGGAAGCGTTTTTCTAAAACTTTTTGGAAATGGCAGGATCTTCAGTGTGGAAATGAACTGTTAGGATTTTCTCCTTGAATCTCCCATTCATTCTAGGATTCCCTTATATAAGACCATTAGTGTTTGCTTTTAAAAATCATTTGGGAATAGGAATTCATTATTTCATTTAGGAAGACCATGCTAACTCTTTTTCCAAGTTCTTATACTGAGTTAATCTTCCTAACTTTAAGCCTAACCCACCATTAATAGTTGTGCCATATGAAATCGGAGCTCTTGACTTTTCTTCCACACAACTTCTTTCTAAATATTTAGTAGTACGTTAAGAACAATAATAAAAACCAAAATGTATTGAGCACAATGCTCCAGGAAAGGTTCTATATGCTTACTGCATATCTTTTAATGAATGCTAACAACAATCCTAAAAATTAAGCCCAGCTGCCAATGCTTTTGTGCAGATGTGGGAAAAGAGGAGAAGGATATTGACAAAATCTACCAAAGGTTAAATAACTTTCCAAGTGGCAATGGATCAAACCCAAGAAGCCTGGTTGCACAGCTCTTCAAGCTAACTATTGTGCTATAATAATCCAACTATCATATTATCTTTCCTTCTCAAAGAAGTAAATTTCATTAAACCAATTTTCAAATATCTTGAATTAGAGTGTCCTCACTATCCTTTGTATTTTCCTATTAGTAAACTCCAACTTTTCAAAACTGAATACAATAGGTCAGATGTGGTATAACTGGGCCATATCCTTGAGGATCAATTTTCCCACTTCATCTGAAGACTATTAATGTAGTATTAATACTAGTATTAAGGTAGCTTAAGTTGGCATAAGCTTGGGTAGACAGTATTACTAATGTTATTGCTCTAGTGAAGCAAAAGAAAAATACAAAAAACCCAAAACTCACTCACATGAACTTTGGCCAATCAGATCTCCCTGTCTTTACTTTGTAGATATATTACAAATTATTACTTTGTAGATATATTATTAAATCTATATATATTAAATATATTAAGTCATACATTTATACACAGTAAATTTTGTTCCATTCAATTTAGCCTGTCCAAGGCCTTTTGAACTCTGTTCTTTCACCCTAGCTATTAGCTATCTTTTTAGCACTGTGTGGTTTATCTTATTGCTATCATCAAACAATTTCTGTTCATTAATATTTCATTTTTGAACTAAAACAATGTTTTCGGTCTAATGGTCAGCCTAAGGTTACCCAAATATCTTTTATTAATTTTCACAAAAGCAGTCAGGCAAAACTTATTAAAACTTAAAATAGTTTTGAAAACTCATTTGCCTTTCATTCATTTTCCATTAAAATTGCAAAGGAATTGCTTACTTGGTAAGGACTCTTCCTTTCTGACTTATTTTTCCTATTTTTTTCCAATTCATGAGATTCCTAGATGAAGAACAAACCTTTCCTAGCAGAGAATAAATGTAGTTTCACTTGAAAGTAGGAAACTCTATTCTCACGTGTGCTCCAATAGGAAAAACATAAAAGAGAATAAAGTCACCGTGATTGGAGAAATTTCACTCATTTTGTTGTTGCAAACTCTGCAGAATTCCCATCGGCATAGTCATTTTTCTTGAAGTCACTTGGAACTTCGATTGTTTCTATGGCTTCCTTCTGGGATTATTTAAAAATGCATATGAGAAACTAAAAAAAGTAATGGAAAAACAATTTAAACTAATCAGTGCCTTTATTGAGTTAGTATTACATTTCCAAAGTTTTCCCAGAATACTTTCAGAAAACACATTTATCTTGTTCCAGTGATAAGTCTTGGTATTCACCAGTTAGAGAAAGAAAAAGTCAAATGTACTACAGGAAAATATAGAATAGTGCAGGAAGACCAGGTTTTTATTTTATGTGAAGCTGGCACATAGTAATTTTTTACCTGATATAGCGGTCTGAAAAATAAGTGAAAATACAAGTCGTAAATTAATGTATACCAAGATCAATCTATTCTTTGGTAGAAGCTGGACTTGTGTAAAGCCTTTAATAATATAATTAAGAATTCAACAATGCCTCTGTATGTAATTCACAGCTCCAAATGTCTACAGCTCTAATTCTGACCTTTCAAAACCCCATTAAGCTATGTAAATACAGTACAAAGAAATGTGTACTGTGCATAAACAGTATTCTAATGTCAACTAGACAAGGACACATTGCTTCACTGTTGTCCCCAGTGCTTATAAGGGCACTGTTGAGGCATTAATACATCCTTGATATTGATTTGTATATGACAGATCTACCATGGGACTCATGTTGTGGCCTTTCTGTTCAATATGTGGTTTGAGGGTGACCCCTACTTATATTATTCTGATATATTAGACAGATTTGCGATGGTTATTTGGTGTCAACCTGACTGGGCTGGGGGATGCTTGGATAGCTGCTAAGACATTATTTCTTGGTGTGTTTAGGAGGGCGTTTGTGGAAGAAATTAGCCTTTGATTCAGTAGGCTGAGTAAGAGATCTGCCCTCACAAACATGGGTGGGCATCATTCAATCTGTTGAGGGCTGAATAAACAAAAAGGCAAAGGAAGGGTGAATTTTCTTTTTCTCTTCTTGAGTTGTTGATGTCCACCTTTTCCTGCCTTCAGATATTGGAGATCCTGGCTCTCCAGTCTTCAGACGCTGGGACCTACATCACCTGCCCCCTGGTTCTCAGACCTCTAAACCCAGATTAAATTATATCACCAGCTTTCCTGATTCCCCAGCTTAAAGATAGCAGACTGTAGGATTCCTGGCTTCCAGAGTCATGTGAGCCAATTCCTATAATAAATCTCTTCTTACATATACCTATTTATGTCCTATTGAATCTATTTCTCTGAAGAACTCCAATACATATATATTACAAATGTTTTTAGAGTTCAATGAAAATAACAATGAAATTTTTTGAAAAGGGAAAGAAAATAAAACTAAAGGTCCAGGACCTCATACTTAATATCATGAAAATTCTGGTAGGACAGCATTTTATTAGCTTCCTATGCATATATTTTTAAACTATACAATATTCACTATAGAAAATAAGAAAATATAAATCACCTCAATTGTACCAATTCTCAAAAATTTCCATTGACATTTTGGTATTTAACTTGCCAAGTATCATCGGTGCATACAGTGTGTGAATGCATATATGCTTGCAATCATATAAACACATATCTAGAATAAAAAGGAATCAAGCCCTGAATACATTTAGAACCTATTTTTCTTTGTTTAACAATATATTGGGACCATATTTCTATGTCAAGAAATACACTAAAATATCTACTAAAATATCATTTTGATGAATAATCAACATTTTATTTTGTGTGCAATCCAAGTAAAACACCTTCTTACCCCTGCCTTAAGGCTTAACCATGTTACATGATGAATTCAAAAAAAGCAAAAGTAGAATTTGTTTAAGTCTTGGCAAAGAATGTAAAGAAAACACCACTTATCCAACTATATTAGTTTTAAGTCTCTGTGGAACAAATTACTATATACATAATAACTTAAAACAACACTGACTATTATCTCAGTGAGATAATAGTTCCTGTGAGTCAGCACTGTTAGCTGGGTCCTATGTTCAGGGTCTCCAAAGCTGAAATCAAAGTGTCAGCTAACCTGTGTTCTCATCTTCACTCAGTAAATATTTGTCTCCAAGCTTACTTGGGTTTTGGCAGAATTCATCTCCTTGCAGCTTTGGGACTGAGGTCCTTGCTTTCTTGTTGGCTTTGCTGTGAGTTGCTCTCAGGCCCTAGAGGCCACACACCGTTCCTTAACACATGACCATCTTAGACAGTTCAACACCTGGTAGTTCAGGTCGTCAGGATCAGGAGGAGGGTTTCTCTCCAACTTCTCTGCTACCTGCCAGAGAAAAGTGTTTGCTTTTAAAGAACTTACTTGATTAGGTTAGGTCCAATCTGGAAAAGCTCCTTTTTACTGTACGATATAACATAATCAGGAAAGTGATATCTTATATTTGCAGGTTCATACGGAGGACATTCACAGGGAAGACATTACACAAGGGCTAGGGTTATTGGGTATAATCTTAGAATTCTGCTTACTATATCAACATAAATGGGACCAGTAGTTACTAAATTATTTGGAAACAAGTCATATACATAAATAACAAATAAGTTATCCACATATATAACAAATAAGTTCATACATGTTTGTAATTTTACCCAAAACAAAAAAAAATCATATTTATTCACCAACATTTTGTTATGCAGTCATATTATCTTTCTTAATAAATCATGCATCTATCTAGTTTTGAATGCTTTACAATGGAGAAAAGCTTGACTCACATTTAAAATTATAATTTGTATTTCTTCTTTTACCCAGTAGATTTTTAAATTTATTATTTATTTTTTCAAAAATTAACTTGTAAATCTGTATAATATAAAACATGACTTACACAATCTTGAATTTGTATAAATTACTAGGACTTTCTTTATGGCCTGTAAAAAAAAAAAGCTTCATAAGTATTGCCTACATGTTTAGAGGGAAATGGAATTTAGGTTTTATAATTTAAAAAACTGATTTTGATAAAAGAGTACTTTTGAATTACATAACTTAGGTTTGTTGCACATAACATAGTGTTATGACCACTGTTATAGATTAAAAAAATATCTCTTCCATCTGGCCAAGCTCTTTCAAAAGCCTCCGTTTCCTTCTTGTTCCTGGTTCTTTCTTTCCCACTTTCTATTTTCAGTCCCTTGTACTCTGTAACAGCAGTTGAATGATTTCTAGGTGTGCAGTTTTTCTTTCTTTCTTTCTTTCTTTCTTTCTTTCTTTCTTTCTTTCTTTCTTTCTCTTTCTTTCTTTCTTTCTTTCTTCTTTCTTCTTTCTTTCTTTCTTTCTTTCTTTTTTTTGTTATGGTTTGGTCATCTGTAAAAACCCTCTTTCTCCTGCTTGGTTTATCCCAGCAGTACACTCTTCTCCTAGGAAACCCCCACCAACTTTGACCCACTACAAATATTTGAGCTTCATCAATATGAAATGACTAATTACTTGCCTTTTTTTCAAAAGAACCATCTCCCTAGCTATATACTATGCGGAAAATTCTCTAAAGGAAAATACAATGTTTATTTTTTTGTAGCTTTTCTCAGTGACTTGTCTAGCTGCATTAATGTTAGTAAGACTCTCCATTTATTTCAACAGCCCAAGAATTCTGAAAATAGCCATGAAGTCAAAGAATTTCATATTCTTATATAGAACTCAATGGGAACAAGTGACTGCACACCTTAAAGTATACACCAGAGAATTCTTGATAATTTCTGGTACTCTCAAGTCAAGGTTTCTTTTGTATCTCTATAAATATAAAGGGAATTTCAAATGCAATGGCTTTTGAATCATCTGCATATTAGGAATATAACTTGATAAATTGTCAATAAAATGCAAGGCATAAAATTGTGTTACTATGTGTATTGCAAGAATGAAGTCTCAGTCAAAACCATTAGAGTATAAAGAGTAAACTCAGGTATATTTTCCATCACATTAAAGATGAAGTAAGAGACATATTTTACCTGTGATTTTAAGGTTAAATATCTTTTTGCCAAGTTCCCAGAAGCAGAACTTGATTTGAAGATCTATATGCAAATGATTTGTAAGGAAATGCTTTTGAGAAAACCAATAAAGTCGTAGGGGAAGCGAGAGAAGTAAGAGTAGGCAGGCCATCTGAGCCTGAGTCCCACAATGGTAGGTAGCTTCAGCCTGACCCTGCAGAGATATTCTGGAGTACAAGCTGTTCTTGAGTCGTCTTGAGCCAAGACAAGGGATCTGGGGCTTGTGGACTCCTGCCCCCACTGGTTATTACTTAAGAAGCATCATCCATATTATTTTGGTAAAGAGGCCTCTAAAATGCAAAGGCAGTCCTCTGTAAATGCCTCAAGTTATTGAAAGCAAAAGCAAACAAAAGGGCACCCTCCATACACAGAAACATGAGGAAAAGGAATGCTGGGAGATCTGTAAAAAGCATGCAAAACAATTCTTATTTCCATTCTAAGATGTAAATTGGATAATTATAACATTTCATATGACTAAAATTAGGCAGACAGAATATGAAAAATGTTGCTGAAGAACAAACTTTTCCAGTAGCTATTTGTCATAGTTGGAATATATATGTATATAGTTTTACTCCCTCTCTTTCTAACAAATAACAAAGCCTATATATCTATTAGAGACTCCAAAAGGAAAGATATGATCATAGTATGATTAAGCTCTCTGAGAAACATGAATCAGTAATGCTCTCACAAAAAATTTGGAATTGTTCATTATGGTCTAGGGTCAAAACATTTTGATGATAAGTCTCAGTTTGAAACTGAAGTAGCCAACTGAGGCAATAACAAGCCAGCAGCTAAAGTATTAGACTCAGTATTGGCCAGAGCATTATAAGTTTCACTTACTTATGTATGTTTAAGTTTTAAAGTTAGCATGGATAATGTTATTAATAACAACAGGGAACTTTATATCAGGCTTCCCCCAGACACTTTCCTGGTAATTTATTTTACACTCTCAGGCTTACATAGACCAAATAAACATAGGTAAACTCTGGCTCATTTTGACATCCAGAGCCAATTTGAAAAGGATGTTGAGTGTATGAAGGCATATTCAGAAGGAACATACTGAGCCTAGGAATGGATGATTTATTTTAGTTGTAGGGAAAATTCTATCTATATTAGTAATTTTTTAAAGATTTACTTTTTTATTTATTTTAGAGAGAGAGAGTGGGTAGGCGGAGAGGGTAGGAGGAGAGGGAGAGGGAGAGAGAGAATCTCAAGCAGCCATCCTGGTGAGCATGCAGCCCAATACGGAACTCAATTCCACAACCCTGAGATCATGACCTGAACTGAAATCAAGAGTTGGAGGCTTAACCAACTGAGCCGCCCAAGTGCCCCTAATTTACTAAGTTCTAAAAAGTATTCTGGGAATTATATTTTCCTTTATTTCCTCTTTCTCCATGACTCCCAATACTCTCCATCCAGTCATTCTGGCCATTCTGTATTCTTTGCCTCAGAGAATAGCTATAATTGCAGATAAAAGAGGATATGTCTCTTTTCCTCTTTTATGTTTCTAATGTGCAGGCTTTAAGAAACCAGAAAGGAGGGGCGCCTGGGTGGCACAGCGGTTAAGCGTCTGCCTTCAGCTCAGGGCGTGATCCCGGCGTTATGGGATCGAGCCCCACATCAGGCTCTTCCGCTATGAGCCTGCTTCTTCCTCTCCCATTCCCCCTGCTTGTGTTCCCTCTCTCGCTGGCTGTCTCTATCTCTGTCAAATAAATAAATAAAAATCTTTAAAAAAAAAAAAAAAGAAAGAAAAAAGAAACCAGAAAGGACACTTGACTGAGAAAAAAAAAATGATCATACAGAAAATATTGTGAATAAAATGTTGAATAAATGAGTAAAGGATATATAATTTAATTTTTTTAATAAAAAATTTGGTTAATAGAAGTGCAGTACATAATTGAGAGGTATAGGAATCTATTGTCATTTTTGTTGGCTTGAGTTCTGGAACTCCTAGCCACACTGAATTTTAAAAAGAAAATGACTCAAAGTTTTCTATTTGCTAATGAACACCCTTTTCAAAGTCATGTATTTATATATATATACAAACATACACACGTGTGTGCATGCACACACATATTTAAACTTTGTATCCTATAGTTAGAGAATACATATTTTCTCAAATTCACATGAAATAAGGTGACAAATTAGCCATAAATATGTTCTCAACAAATTTCAAAACTTGTCATAGAAATCACATTCTATAACCATTATGAAATAAGGTTAGTGTGATGGTTAATTTTATGTGTCAACTTGACTGGGCCACAAGTTACCCAGACACCTGGTCAAACATTATTCTGGGTGTATCTGAGAAGATGTTTCTGGAAGAGATTAACATTTGAATAGGTAGACTAAGTAAATAAAGCAAGAGGCCATCCCTAATCTGGGTAGGCTACATCCAATAAAACAAAAGCCCAGATAGAACAAAAGGCTGACCCTTTCCCTACTAAAGAAGGATTCTTCCTGATTGACAGTCTATAATCTAGGACATCAACTTTTTCCTGCCTTCCTACTCAATTGAAACATTGGTTCTCCGGGATCTCCTGCTTGCTGACTGACCCTGCGCATCCTGGGATTTTTCAGGCTCCAAAATCATATGAGCTATACCTACATCCTATCAGTTCTGTTTATGTGGAGAACACTGATATAATTAGATACTAATAATTTTAATTTTTAAAAATTCTTCATACATTTGTAAAATAAGAACTATATGACTGAACAATTCTTGAATAAAAAAAGAAGTCATAGTGAAAACTAAACTATTTACAACTAAATGATTCTGATAATATCATATATGAAAACTTATGGAATAACTGTGAGGAATTCCCGCTTCCCCTAGCCATCAAAATTCATTATGGTGCAAAAACAGCAATTTTGTTTTCCATTTTAATAACTACATTTGAAATACTTCAGAAGAGCTCCTCACTAATTGAATATTTGTTTATAATTTCCATTGCTTGCTTTGGTAAAGATATTAATTTTTAACTGTGCTCCTATACTACCTTTTATCCCCTGTGTTGTACCTATGACACTAGATTATAAATTGCCTGTTTTATGTATCTGTTTCTCACTAAAATATGAGCTTGATGGGTTTAGAGTTAAGATTATGAGTTATTCAACCTCTTTGTCACAGCATATAACATATAGTAGAAAAAAACTCAATGGATTGGTTATAACTATTTCGAAGTTCTAAAAATAAAATATTTGTCAGTCCTCTTAAGAGAGCTAGAGGAGTAGACTTGCAGAATTTAATGAAATCAGTACCAATTTATGGTCTTAAATGGTTATATTCCAAAAGAAAGATATGGGAAAATCAATAAAATAAATACCCAAGTTGAGATGTCAGAGAAATAACAGAGTATATGCAAAGAAAGTAAAAAGAGGAAGATAGTAAAGCTAAGAACAGAAATAAAATATCTAAAAGCAAAGATAAAATAAAGTCAAAACTTGATAATGGAAGGAATAATATAATAGGCAAAAACTGGGAAAGTCTGATGAGGAAAATAGGAGACATCACCTCTAAACAACATAAGGAAAACAAGAGTATATAGATACAGATGCAGCAGAGAATACAAAGAAAATAAAATGAGATTAACAATTTTATGTCATTCATTTGAATACTTACATGCAATTACTAGATTCTTATATAATTAAAACATCAAACCTGACTTAAAACTACATCATCCTCTAACAATTATAGGCTCTGAAGCAATAGTTAAATATATGCACACACATACAGATAGATATACCCTCCAGGATCATATAGTTTTGGGGGAGAACTCTATCAAACTTTAAAGAAATATGTCTTTCCATCATTATAAAAAGTCTTCCAGAAGGTAAAAAGTGTGACATTCTCCACTAATTTCATAAAAGCAAAATCCGAAAAGGACAGTAAAGAAAGACAGACACAGGCCAAGTTAATTCAAAACATAGCTAGAAATTAATTTCTTTAAACTGATAAAGATTTGTTACCAAACCCTTGCAGCAAATATTCTTAATGGAGAAACACTAAAATCTTTTACATTAATTTCACAAACAAGTCAAAGATGACCCTTGATTCATCTATTCATTCATTTACTGACTAAAAACATGTTGATTAAAACTATAACCAGGCACTCTTCTAGGCATTTGTGATATATAAGTGAATAAAACATAAAGATCCCCAGTTTCAAGTAACTTACATCCTTCTAATGGATAATAGAAAACAAACAATAAGTAAAATTAATAACTACATAGATGATAGAATCTGAAAATGTGATAAAGATTTATAAATGTTAAATAAATATGATAAATGTTATAATCTGAACTATGATTTTAAAAGAGAAAATAGAGCAGATTAAAGAAAGTCAGGAGCACATGGGTAGAAGGGTGGTGTGTGAGACAGCTTGTAGCATTAAATAGGTCATCATGCCCTAAATGTGAGACCTGAAACCCTGAAAATCCTAGAGGAGAACACAGGTAGCAACATCTTTGACATTGGCCGTAGCAACTTCTTACTAGATATGTCTCCTGAGGCAAGGGAAACAAAAGCAAAAATGCACTATCAGGACTTCATCAAAATAGAAAGCTTCTGCACAACAAAAGAAGCAATCAACAAAACTAAAAGGCAGCTTAGGAATGGGAGAAGATATTTTCAAACATATCTGATAAAAGGTTAGTATCCAAAATATATAAAGAACTTAAAAACTCATCACTCAAAAAAACCAAACAATCCAATTAAAAACGTGCAGAAGACATTAACAGACATTTCTCCAAAGAAGACACACAGATGGTGAACAGACACATGAAAGATGCTCATCATCACTGATCATCAGAGAAATCATCAACCTGTCAGAATGCCTAAAATCCACCACACAAGAAGTAACAGGTGTTGGCGAGGATGTGGAGAAAGGGGAAACTATTTGCAATGCTGGTGGGAATACAAACTGGTGCAGCCACTCAGGGAAACAGTATGGAGGTTCCTCACAAAATTAAAAATAAACCTACCCTTTGATCTAGCAATTGCATTACTAGGTATTTACCAAAAGAATATAAAAATGCTAATTCAAAGGGATACACACATTGCAATGTTTATAGCAGCATTCTTTACAATAGCCAAATTATGGAAACAGCCCGTGTCCATTGACTGATGAATGGATAAAGAAGAAGTGGTATATATAGATATACAATGGAGTATTACTTAGCCATAAAAAAACATGAAATCTTGACTTTTGCAAGAAGTGGATAGAGCTAGAGAATATTATGCTAAGTGAAGTAAGTCAGAGAAAGACAAATACCGTATTATTTTATTCATATGTGGAATTTAAGAAACAAAACAAAATGAGTAAAGGGAAAAAAAGAGAGAGAGGCAAACCAAGAAACAAACTCTTAACTATAGAGAAGAAACTGATGTTTACCAGAGGGGAGGTGGGGGGGATGGGATAAATTGGTCATGGAGATTAAGGAGAGCACTTGTGATTAACATTAGGTGTTGTATGGAAGTGCTGAATCACTAAATTTTACCCCTGAAATTAATATTACAATGTATGTTAACTAACTGGAATTTAAAAAAAACTTTAAAAAAATATATAGGTAGTCATGCTAAGCCTCATTAAGAAGAAAATATTTAGGAATCATATGAAAGCTGTGAAGGAAATCAAACAAATATCTGAAGGAAAAGAATTCCTGATGGAGAAACTGTGGTAAGGCAGTAACATGCCCTTATGTTTGAGAAGTAGCAAAGTGGCCAGCACAGCCAAAGCAGTATTCTAGACTGAGTTTCCCTGATATTAATCCCCTTATCAAGGATCTGCATACTCATAGTTTATTTGAGAGGTGATCCTGAGGATCATGCAAAAGAATGGGAAGAACGTAAGGCAGAGGAAAAAATGGCTAATAAAAGGTAAGTTGATGAATCTCAATCCTACTAAGGACTAGCCATGGATGCATGTACATGACATCTTAGAATCCCCCGCAAGAGAGAGGGAAGCGGGAATATTTGCCCACTGATTTCCATCCTCCACAGGTTAAGGGATGAAGTTGGAGCATCATATACCCAGCTCTTCCGGGGTGCCCTGAAGTGGGCCCAGCAATCTTCCGGCTGCCAGAGTCAGTCTATGGGGCAGAGAAACTAAGGTCAAGGCACACAGTATTTGAAGTAGGATGGTATTAGTGGGCATTTGAAATACCCATTACCACAGCTATGAGTGAAGTAGGAGGTAAGTCTATGTGGTATGGGTGGGGAATTAACAGCGTTTGCTGCAAGCAGTGAAAACAAGGGAAATGGAGATAAGGTGAGGGGAAGGGGATTAAGGGAAGCCTGATCTTATAGAGCATTGTATGTCTTGTATTGAGTTGGTTTTTTACTCTATATTAAATGTGGAGATTTGCAAAACCATTAGAAAGTTGTAAAACCACCTGGCTGTGCGATTGAGGGTAAACTGTAGTGACAGACTAGGAGAAAGGTAAGGGCAAACTTTTGGAAGCCATTAAAGTAATCCTTACAAGAAATAAAGATGTCTTAGACCAGACTGCTACTAAGCAATTGAGACAAAGTCAGATTCTGCATATATTACATATGGTGAAGTCTTTTTCTGTCTTAAATTGTGCTAAATGTTCTTAACATTAAGGCGAGAAAAATAAAGACTTAACATTGGAAAGTAAAGAGTCATCTTATGTGATGACTTGACTGTCTATATGGAAAATTCAAAATACTCTGGAATCTAAATAAGCATAGAGTCTGACAAGTTAGATAGCTAGAAGATTTACACATTAAAAACCAATTGCATTTCTATATATCACCAACACATAATTATTTTAAAATAAACACTGTATATTAGCAACTGATGGGGTACCTAGGAATATGTCCAAAAGGTGTATGGAAAAAAAGGCCTATGGAGAAATATCTCGTGTTTATGGACAAAAACATTAAATTCAGGAAAAGATATAAAGTTACACCAAATTACAAAAATCAACTCAATTTCTTTTTTTTTAAGAAAGATTTATTTATCTATTTATTTATTTATTCATTCATTTATTCATTTTAGAGAGCGAGCAAGCATGGCACAGGGGCAGAGGCAGAGAAATCCCAAGCAGACTCCATGGGAGTGCAGAGCTCACACCAGGGCTCCATCTCAGAACCCTAGATCATGACCTGAGTCAAAACCAAGAGTCAGATGCTTAATCAACTGAAGCCACCCAGGCACCCGAATTCAATCAAATTCTAACAAGAATTTCAAATGCAGATCCTAAAATTTTTGTGGAAGTATAAAAAAAGAAAAATTGACACAAAGATAGAAAAATAAAGCAAGGGGAATTCTCTTTCCGGATATCAAAACCCACCACAAAGCTATGGTGTTTGGACATGTACCATATGTGCCAAGAGATAAAAACCAAGCAATGCAACGGCTTAGAGAGCTTGGAACAGGGATACATTCAAACACAGTATCCAGACTGGGGGGAAAGAAGTAAGAAGGGAGAAGAAGAGATGTCAATACATGTTGTCAGCACAACTGGTGAATCCATTTAATAAAAAAAAGGATTCCTACCTCACACTTATTTAGAATCAATTTCGGATGGATTAGGGGAACCTGTGTGGCTCAGTCGGTTAAGCATCCAACTCTTGATTTCAGCTCAGGTCATGAGTTCAGGGTTATGAGATCAAGCCCCAAGTTGGGCTCTGCCCTGGGTGTGGAGCCAGCTTAAGATTCTCTCTCTCCCTCTCCCCCTCTCTGTCCTCTCTTTCTCCCTCTCTCCCTACCTCTCAAAAAAAAAAAAAAAAAACAACCAAAAAACCAAAAAAACCCCAACTCAGATGGATTAAATAATTAAGTGTAGAAAAGAAAAAACAGAATGTTTATGCATAAAACCATAGAATAATATCGTTCTAATTTGAGATGAGGAAATCAGTTTTTAAATATGACCTCCTCACACACACACACACACACACACACACACACAAAATATTAACTTGACTACTTAAATTCAGTTTGTCAAAAATACATCAAAGAATGTGAAAAAATGAGCCATAAAGTGGGAGAAGATACTTGTTAACACATGACTGACAAAAATGTAATACCCGGAATAAAGAATGCTTACATATCATAAGTAAAAGACAAATAGATCCTACTTCATATCAACTTGCTTGGCAAAATTTAATGAAAGGATGTGAATCAATGGAAACACCTATACATTACTCATGAGATGCAAAGCAGCATTATATGGAAAAATTGAGCATTCCTGCTACCCAGTACTTTCATTCCAGGGTATATTCCAAGAAACTCATTCACATGTATACTAAGACACATGTACAGGAAGGATTATATAAGTACTCAAAACATTGAATACAAAGTAAATGTCCATAAACGAGAGAATAAATTTAAAATTACAGTATTATAGTAATACACTGGCATATTGCAGAGCAGTGATAATAAACGACAGCTATATTTCAACAGCACAGATGAACCATTAAGGCATAATTTAGGGTTTAAAAATAAGTTTTAAAAAACTAAAGCTATATGCAAGTATGATAAATCTCTACAAAGTTAAAAAAAATAAGTAAAACAAAACAGTCCTATACTCAAAGTCTACTGGTGCAAACGTTCATTCTATACAAAAATAAAAACTTCACGGACACGGAATGAAATATCTGTGTACTATGACCTAATGAAGTTGACACATAATATTGGCCACCACAATAAGTTATTACCAATATCATTTTGTATGTATCACATACATTATTTGAAAAAAAGCAAACATAGAAAGAAAAATGTGTTAGAGATTAAGGTGAGAGAAGGGGCTATAGTTGAAAAGAAAGTAGAAGAAATGAAGGGGATATTGCAACTGAAAGGAGAATTTTTAATGAGATGGGTCTCTCTCTGGACTATGAATTCAAATGTTCTTAGGGCATATTGAAGTTAACTCATGAATTTTAAAAGTCCAGTATTTCCAACCAGCCACTTAATCTAATTTACTGTGTGCAAATTACTTAAGCTCTCAGTGCCTCCGTTTCTCACACATCAAATGAGAATAATAATAGTTATTTTAAAAAGAAGAGTAATAATACTTATTCATCTATTAAAACTGTTTTCACAATTACACAGGTTTTCACAATTATATCAGGTAATATTATAAAACCTAAACAACAGTGCTTGGAATCTCGTAAATGTAAAATGCTACCATTATCATTAGTAAGATTAGTATTTATATTTATACCTTTATGCATACCATATTTATTATTGTTGCTGTTGTTGTTAAATAGAGGT
This sequence comes from Ailuropoda melanoleuca, assembly GCF_002007445.2. Taxonomy (NCBI): domain Eukaryota; kingdom Metazoa; phylum Chordata; class Mammalia; order Carnivora; family Ursidae; genus Ailuropoda; species Ailuropoda melanoleuca. Next base: position 63,068,224 of record NC_048228.1, on the reverse strand, counting down.
CTGAAGATGGTAAACTTTCTTCATGAATGCTGAGTGGAAGCTTTTGACTTCCTTCTCAATTGGGAGAACCCATTCTACACAGAAAGCATCTATGTACCCAGTAGGTGCTACAAAACAAAGGGTAAGCCATACTAATATGTTTCATTCTTGTTTGCTGTGTGTAGTCACCTTATTCTGTTCACTCTTATATCCTTGGCTAAAATGAATCAAGAGGTTATGGTTGGTGTGTGGGTAATCACTTCCTACCACTCCATATTCCACCAGATGTATATTACATATGTAAAATATTGTATGTATTTCCTTACTTTGTAAAATAAAAGTATTTTTAAAGCCATCACAGAATAACAACCTAAGTAAATATCTTTGTATTACTTAAAATCCAGGATTCAGAAGGTGGAGATAATTTTTAAGATTTTATTTGCAAATGTGTATATAAAAAACTGTGGAGATAAAGAACTCACTTCTGTGATCTCCCAGGTCCTTGAAAATGAGACTGATCATTTAGAGTACAATAATCTCAAAAAGTATTATATATCTTGCTGAATCACAATTTCCTCAGAGAAACCACTAGCCTCAGAAAGAGAAGTTCTTACCCCTTATAAGAATGGTATGGAAACAGTTTCCTCTTTCTCCAAGACATTGGCATAAAAACAGTAACTCTGCTGCATTATGAGTAATTCAGTCAAGTTATCTATATTAATAAAAGGGGACCACCTGTATGACCCTCTTTTGCTTTCAGAAACTGTTTTGAAATCCCCAATGTCCCTTCAGTGGCCCACTTGATATTTTCCCCCCTACAATGACATTGGGAATAATTAAGCTGTTAAGAGAAGATTAATAATGAAGCAACAAAACACAAAACAATTAGGCAAATATTTTATGCTCATTTTATTTCCCTTCATTAGTATTTAAAGGTCAGAAAAAACATTTGTAATTTGGAAAAAATAGAATAAAACATACATGCTAGTTTCCTCTTGGTTTCACTTGGAAAAATATTAACATTTTTCTGCATATAATCCCAAAAGTAATAAAAAAGAAATAATAATATTAAGGATTAATGTATGATATATTAATCATTTGCAGTTTTAGAATTTCAAAATGAGTAGCCATAATGCTAAATTAAAAGAATGGTAGGTTTTAAATCCTTATTCTTAAATAATTCTTAATTAAATAACTTCCCTTAAGTATCATTGAGAATTGAGGTACAAGACCTGTTACATGGCTGATAGGATACACATTCTATATGCCAACCCTTTATTAACCTACTCAGATAAAGGCCATGTGATCTAGAATTACCTTGTTAATCATAGGACTAAAAAGTTCTGATCAAAGTGAAGGTTCTTGGTTAGGTCAGAAAACCAATAATTCCATTACTGATTTTTTAAGTTCATTCCATGATTTTGTTATTTTATTATCCCTCGTAGGAATTGAAATCTGTATTTCATTTGATTTGGGGGAAATTTCTTGAAGAACCATTTCAATTAATATTGTTAAATATTAAATGAGGTCAATTTTTATGGCCTGTTCCCTATAGCAAGCACTATTATCCCTAAGTTAAAACATATTCCTATACATAAGACCAGAACTTTATACAAATTTACATTTTTCCTAATGTATTATTTTTAAACTACCAATAATATCCGTGCCACTATATTTGAAATAAAAGTTATTTGATAAAAAAATAAACCACAGAATTTTACTGTGGGAAAAAAATGTACATTCTAAAGATTAACATAAGCATTATAAATTTTATTAACTACAATCCCTTGAAATTTTCAATAATTTAAAAGGGATTTAAACTGAAGCTTACCTTAGTTTATCTAGCCAATCCTTTTCAGATTCTATAAATGTATGGTATAGACAAAATAGCTCGGAATTTATTTTAAATAAGCAAGTCAAGGACCTATTTTCAAGAGCTTCTCAAATAATTTACATATAGAAATATATTAATTACAGTGTTTCCCTGGTTATTCATTAAAAAAATTGCCCTATGGTTTGTACTCAAAAAAGCATTTTAGGCTAGTCAAATTTTGTCAGTTACTCCTGTTTAGGTAATTGTATGCATCTAAAATTAGAACACTGTGTTTCCTTTAAATATTGCATAATCCAAATTTTAATTTATTAATATGAACTTTACCACTAATAGGCCTCACTGGAGAGAGATTTATCAAAGTAGTAAATACCACTTCAACTTTCTACTAGGACAGTTAAAAGCAGAAAATTTTTTATCCTTTAAGGATGCTTGCAGGTACCATTTATTACTGTTAACTTTATACTGATGATAAGTTTTTCTCAGATTTTTCTTTTGTATTTTTTTTATTTAAATTTTGTTAGTTAACCTACAGTGCAATATTGGTTTCTGGAGTAGAATTCAGTGATTCATCACTTACATAAAACATGCAGTGTTCATCACAAGTGCACTCTTTTAATACCCATCACCATCTAGCCCATTTGTAGAAAAAAACTAACTTCCACCATGAGAAAGAGGGACTGCCACCAGCGGACTGCCTTCAGATTCAAACTGCAATTCTTCCTTGGGTTCCCAGCCTCTGGGCCTACCCTGCAGATTTTGGACTTGCTAGTCTCCACAAACACTTGAACGAATTCCTTAAAATCTCCACCCCCACCTTTCTCTCATTTATATACACATATGATATATATTATGTATATATGGAGAGAGATTATATAAATAATACTGTAATATATGTACTTTATATAGATAGATAGATAGATAGATAGATAGATAGATAGATAGATAGATGATAGATTCTGTTTCTCTGGAGAAAACTAACACAATTTCAGAAGTGGGAAAAACAATTCTGAAGACTGTTATTTTACTATCCTCAGGTGTAATTGTTTCAGTTAAAGAAGTTACTTGGCTATTTTAGATTGTATAGACCTTCCTATAAAAAAATTAAATAAATGGTACTGATTTTGACCATTGTATCTATAATTATTTGTAATTATTTACAACATATGTAAAGTTGGATTTTCATTTTACCCTATGAATACTCACAGCCTCTCTAGAGTCAATTCCATGACAACAATGTGAAAAAAGTGACTTCAAGCTTTTTATAATTACAAAATATCAGAAACAACTAAAATATCCAACAATAAGTGGAATGGTTAATTAAAATTTGGTCCTTCCATATGATGAAATATTACTAAATAATTAAAACTAATATTTATAAAATTATTCATATACAGAAAAATGTTAATGCACTATATATAAAAGAGGTATGCTAAAATGTATATAAAGTATACCCTTAACTATAACCTTAACCTTAACTATAAAATATGTATATGAAATAGGACATAAAGGAAATATGTCAACAATGTAAATAAAGATTATTTCTAGATGGTTGGATTGTATGTTATTATTATTCTACTCCTTTTTTTTTCCAGTTTTCCATAATAAACCTTGTTGTTTATCATTAGGGAGAAAGTTCTAAGCTTTGAGCAAACAAGAAATATGATTTTCTCAATGTTTCTTGATGAATTCTCCACTGACTTCACAGGATTCTTTCTATAGCACTTGTTATATGCCTACTATATATGATATCTTTATCAATTGTGCTGTAATCACCTACCTCTATAACTGCCTTCCTTTATAGTCTGTGAGCTTTACAGGGAAAGTCATTGAGTCCAATTTGCCTGGGCATGCCCTCAGCACATAGCAGAGTTTGTAATATTCAATAAATGTTTTTTCATGATAAGCAATACATATATTTATGGATCTTTAATCACACTGACTATTAATATTTAATAATTGAATCATGGCTGTTATCAACAGCATTATTTATTCACCCAGTGAAAGTACTTTATTATTAGTGTCTACTGTAATATGAAAAGGTACACAATAAAACTCATAGTGGTAGGAGTAACCCTTAAATGGTCCTCCTTTCTCTGCTCCCTACCCCCATAATTTACCTCCCTAATACACAGGACTGAGATTGGAAATTCGATGAGATACAATGCCTATGATTATGTTAGGTTGCAAAACAAAAGTGATTTTGCAGATTTAATGAAGCTTACTGATCAACTGACTTTTAGTTAATCCAAAGGGAGATGATTCTAATGAATCAACCAAATCTAATCACATGAACCTTTAAAAGGCCTGGGTTTTCTTTAGTAACAGAAGAGGAAATCAGAGATTCAAAGCATAAGACCTGACATGCCATTGCTGGTTTGAAGATGGAGGGTACCACGTGAGGAAAAATTCAGGTCACTTCAAGGAATAGAGAGTAATCCCAGGGGGACTGGCAGAATCCATAAGGAACTGGATTCTGCCAACGATCTGGATGAGCTTGAAATGGATTCTTCCCCAGAGCATTCAGGTAAGAGCTCAGATCTGCTGACACTTCAATTTCTGCCTTGGAAGACTAAGTAAGGAACCCAGTTGAGTTTTCCCAGGCTTCTGACCTACAGAACCATGAGCTAATAAATGTACGTTGTTTAAGCTGCTAAATTTGTGATAATTTGTTCTAGAGTGATAGAATCCTAATACACTAATAGACTGTCCTTGTTTTAATGGAGAGGTTCCAAATTATTATGATGTTTGCCGTATGCTATGAGTAATATTTTGCTGTGATTTTAAGACCCAAATGAGTACAGAAATCATATAAATATAAATGGATTGTTACATTTTCTCCCACAATATTCAGAAGTACACAGAAAAATACTGCTCCTTTATGCTATAAATCTGGCCTGATCTTCTACCAAAGACCAAAACTATTCCCACCAAATAACAGTATTTCATTTACTTCTGATTTTTAAACTTAAAAGCCCAAATCCCTCACAGAACTGTTTTAAAGTTTTATGGGGTTTGGGTTTTTTGTGGGTTTTTTTTTTTTTTCTTTTTAGTTTTGTGTTTTTTTGTTTTGGTTTGGTTTGGGTTTTTTTGTTGTTGTTTTTGGTTTTTGGTTTTCGGTGGCTTTTGTTTGTTTGGTTTGGTTTTGGGGTTTTTTGGGGGGGGTTGTTTTGTTTTGTTTTAGGACTGCTCAGGCTTTTCAGGTAGATTTTCCACCTTTACATTCTTATCTTTTTACTCTTCTCTTTCTCAAAGTGCGGTATGGGTATATCAGGGGACTTATTTTATTCTTAAGACTTCAGAGTAGGAAGGGTGCTGGAATGACCTTTGTCCTTTGGCTTCTCTAGTCTCAGAGGAGATTTCTTATCTGTCTGGCTACTGCTCCTCCTGCAGGAATCCCCTGCTGTAGTTTACAGTCAGGGCTCTGCAAGCCTTCACCAAGGCATAGGGGTGAACTCTGACTCACAAGGCCTCACCTCAACCCCTGACAATACTGTCAATCTCCTTGTATCTCTTCTACATCTTCCATCCAGAACCTGGAATAGGCATCCCATCCCTAAACCTCTAATCACTGCAGTAAGGTCACATCACTTCCCAAGGTCCCAGTGGGAGCAGGGTCATACAAGCATTCTACCCACACTTCATAGTCACCTGAAGCAACTGAGAAAGCTAAACCACATTCTCCTTCAAACAATGCTGAGTTACAGAATTAGTTTTCCATGTCCATCTCCCAGAGTTTCAGAGATGAATCCAGGTCAATGTTCCTAGCCTTGGCAATTCCTTCAACTTATATAACACACCTTCTCCTATCCAAGACAAAGTCTGCAAATGGGAGATTCTTCACTCTTTTACTTACCTGTCTTTCTCTCCCTTTATCTCTCGAAATTCCTTGGGACCAAAAATGGCAGGCTTTGAGCTATCTGTCTACTGCTTTTACATCATATCTTCCTACCACAGGTACCAACCCAATAAGGACTATTCATAAAGGTGGAAGTTGTACCCTCTATACTTAAGGAAAAATTTAAAAAGTCTGTGCCATTGATGTATAAACATTGGGCATGTTAAGAAAATCTACAAAATATCCCCTCCAAGGTCTTCTTTCAAACCTATTTTCTTGTGGAAAAACAACTGGGGGGGGATCAGAAATTAAACATTAATTCAATCTTAATATTTGCATACTGCCATAAAATTCCTCACCCCATCTATCCACCATCTGAAAGCAATAGAAACTTCAGTTTAGCTATATAAAAGTCCTTAGAAACAGAAAGTCAAGAGAGAAAATCAGAATATAATCAAAATATCATCTCAGATGTACAAAAATACCATAAAGTTGAGAGACGTCTCAATGTAGTTTTTTTTTTTACTTTTCTCATCTTTGAAAGACATTAACTAGTTGACAGTCATAGAAAAGATTTTACCTAAATCTTACCATGTTACAGGATGAAAAACAAATGCTACTTTACTAAATTACTGCATTAGATGCTGTAATAAGACATCCAGTCTTCAAATGGCATTAATGACTTTATCAATGGACATTTCCATGTGATGACTTATGATAGGTTCAGACTATATCACCATAATATAAAAACAGCCAGCTTAGAAAAGGCTTCCTTATCTACTTGAAAGCAAAGGTAATATTTCCACATATCTGGAACTCTTTAAAACATCCAAGACCACCACTGTGGACAGAAACAGATCTAGCATCATGAGGGGCACTTCCCGGCTGATTCAATCTTGGATTGTAACTAAATCCTAGCTTTGGATGAAATTTAAATGCTCATAAATTAAAACATGTTTTTGAAGGCTTTTCTCAAACTGTAGTGTTTATCCAGCTTTCTTATAGAGACTGAAAATATAAAGTAAGAAATAATCTTTTCTCTACATTTCCAAGGCTCTTACTGTAAGAATAAAATAGAAGTAAAGCATTGTCCTAACTTATTTTTAATCTTTTCCCGTGATTTATTATGTAGGACATTGGACCCTCCTTAGAGAGCCAGAATTCTGCACCACAGCACATTCAACACTGCCATTTATTCATTTAAGTCTATATATCTGAAGTTGCAGTCTCTGATATTACCAGGAAGTTCTCACAGTCATAGGGAGTTTGTTAAATGGAAATTCCACTGTGTGGTCTTTCAACTGCAGAGATTTCCACTTTCTATGGAGAAATGTCAGTAACAACTTAATTTCCTCCTGTTGTGTGAGCTTCTTTTATCAACAAAATGTTCCCAATAATCACATCACATTTCAGAATGTTGCCTTTGGTTTATACAGACTGAGGAGTTAAGTGAGAGAAAGAGCAAAGGGAATTGGAAAAAAAAAATCGTGTGATAAAGAGAGCTCAGTGACTACTAGCTGTGTATGAAAATGAAAAGTGTGCAGATTAACCGATCTGATACCATTTCTATTACTCTCATTTATTAAAGCTATAGCAAACTGTTTACCCTGCTGGTTAGCTCTTGCAAGAGTGACTCTGATCTCATGAATGTCAGCACTTGCCCTCCAGGTTTACTCAGCTTTCAGCATGGATACCTTTCTTGTCCAGCTCTTCAAAGCAAAGCAAAGAAGAAAGAAGGAGGAAAAAAGCATCCAGTGGGAGATTACAACATCCTCCACAGGGAATCCCTCCTGAGATCTTCTGGCTGTAAGAACATGTTGAGATGCAGCTCAGTGTGCCATAATCCATGCCTAATGTGACTGGAACCTTCTGTGCCAGGTGGGCCAAAGGTGACTCTGATGCCAACACAGAGCAGTGGGAATTATTCCATATCTTGCACCTCTGTCAAATAGTTAGTTATCATCTATAATTTCTTATTGTCAAAGCCAAATTCATTCTTTCCTAAAGAATTTCACATTTTGCCAAATTAATAACAGCAGGGCAAAATATTCACCAAAAAATACATAGGCAATTATAATTTTGTTATTTCAATTCATGTTAAATAATAAATTCCAGCCCCAAGAATGTGGGACTAGAGTTTGGACTAATGTTCCAGGTTATCTAAGATAGAAAGAAATCTCTAGAAAACTTGAACAATTTAATAACTACCTTTAGGCAGAATCCATGAAACTACATTCTTACATCATTCAGTCTGGTTATTCTAAGTCTACTCCATCTGAGCCCATTTAACAGCCTAAAGCTTTGTCAGTCTAACAAGAGAGGAACAAAATAATTTTTAGACAAATGTATCTGTGTATAAGACAAATGTAATTGATTGGTAAGTTGAAAATAGGATGTTTATCCAACATACTGAAACATTACAAATTCTTTTTTCTGTTTCTTGTCAGCTCTATGTGTTTATTTCTCTGTTCCAGCTATAATGTCCTTACCCCAAATTCATTTAATCTCTCATGTTAAGTATTTCCATAGTCTCCTATTGAGTCTCACTTCTTTTTCTCCTCTCTGCTATCTATTCATCTCCCACACCTCCACTCTGGCACCACATTTACCTTTCTAAAATATAGTTGTGATCATATCACTTCCTTCTTGGACGTTTTACAGATTTTCATTTTATACAAGTTCAAACAACTTACCATTCAAATATATTTGCAGTCTCAGAACTATTTTTTCAGGCTCATCTACTCCTTCACTGTCACCCCCACTTACAAATTCCACTCGCACAATGTTCACTCCTTATACAGACTCTGACTTCTTTCAGTTACTTCACATAATCTTGTAAAAGAAGGTAATTTCTATCTCTATGCCTTTGCACATACCCCATATACCCAAAATATCAGCTACCTCTCACGCTCTTATTACTCTTAGCACCAATGTTACCGCAACCCACTCTGACCACACAATGTGGAATTTATTTCTCCCACAATTATGTCCACCTAGAAGATAACTCTTTGTTTAGGGACCCCTATCCCTATAGACCCTGACTCCTTAAATCAAGGGCTTATTCAGGTTTTTTTTAAATAGGAATTATAGAAATTTTGTAAATGTCTATTGAATAAAAGCATATTAGAGTCTAGTGAACTAATATCTGCTATTCTTTCCTGTGGATCTATCCACCCCAAAATATCAATACAATTGGCTCATTAGTTCTAAGGCAATGTAATCTTCTATTAATACCTGTGATATAATTGCTTAGTCTATTATAATTTCATCGATATATATAAATTACATTCAAACCAGCTGTGGTAAACAGACACCACGGCTTTACTCGGATATTATTATTTGGTTGTAAATGAATTAGGCTGTGATGATACAATACGTAGACTCAGTTAGCAGCACTTTAGACTTATTTGTGGCAGCATCATATGACTTTGCCTGAATAACAGATTTCACAGATCCTGAGGCATTATAAGGACATCCACATGAAACAATGAGAATATATCTTATGGTTTCACATCTAATTTATACAAATATAAACCTGATCCTCCTGACAATGAGCTTATACAATCTCTAGTAAATTAAGGGAAAACACTTTTTTTTCCCCTCCAAGGACTGTATAGCTATCTTCAGTTTATCTTCATTTCAAAACATGGAGTTCATTTTATTAATATACAGTCAAGGCAAGGAAGATAACAATAACTTTTGTTTATTAAAAAACATATTCTTTTTAAAAATAGTTTTCTTGAGTTAACTTTAAATTATTCAAGTTATTTCAAATCTATAACTAAGGATAAGGTGAACAATCTTTCTCTGTCACTTTTTTACATATAAAAAATGAGTATCATTTTATATAACTTCAAGTATATTTGAACATGAGAAATATTTGATAGGCTTTTATGACAGTGTTTTACTTACTTTATTTATTTATATATTTATTTTTTTTTGAGTAGGCTCCACACCCAATATGGGGTTTGAACTTACAACCTTGAGATCAAGAGTCACATACTCTAATGACTGAGCTAGCCAGGAACCCCCATGAAGGTGCTCTAGAAAGCAAAGATATTGATTTTAAAAATGGCAAATCCTTAAATGCTTACAGAATGACAAAGGATTTAAATTCTAGGAAAGACAATATTAAAATAATCATGGATTTTTTTTTCTTTTTCAAATTTTTATTTAAATTCCAGTTAATTAGCCACAGTGTAATATTAGTTTCAGTTCTGGAATTTAGTGATTCATCACTTATATACAACACCTGGTGCTCATCACACGTGCCCTCCTTAAAGCCCATCACCCATTTAAACCCATTCTCGTGCCTACCTCCTCTCCAGCAACCCTTAGTTTGTTCTCTATAGTTGAGTCTGTTTTATGATTTCCCTCTTTTTTTCCCCTTATATACATCTGTTTTGTTTCTTAAATTCCACATGAGTGAAATCATATGGTATTTGTCTTTCTCAGACTGACTTACTTCACTTTGCATAACACTCTCTAGCTCTATCCATATCGTTGCAAATGACAAAATTTCACTTTTTTGATGGCTGAGTAATATTCCACTTTATATTTTATTTATATATATTTATAAAATACATTATATATTACATACACACACCACACCACACCACATCTTTATCCATTCATCAGTTGGTGGACACTTAGTCTGTTTCCATAATTTGGCTATTATTGATAATGCTACTATACACATCAGGGTGCATGTGTCCCTTCGAATGAGTATTTTCGTATTCTTTGAGTAAATACCTACTAGTGCAATTGCTGGGTCATAGGAAAGTTCTATTTTTATCTTTTTGAGGAACCTCCATACTATTTTCCAGAGTGGCTGCACCAGTTTGCACTCCTACCATCAATGTAAGAGGGTTCCCCTTTCTCCTCATCCTTGCCAATATCTTAAACATCGATTTTTAAAAGGCATTCTATAATCTGTTTCAATCAATAACTAAAATCAGTGACAGTGAAACATAGCAGACAAAATTATGGTTCTATTTGCTACTTGATTTCATTAGGAAATCTCAACCAATTTCGAAAAACAGACTTCCTGTGTTACCTCTCAAGTAGAACATATTTAAATGATAATTGAACCCTAACCAACCCATTGCTTCTAATAGGGTTATTGTATTTTAGTTCCATCTACCTTTGAATGCATTTCATTTTTATAATTAAAGGAAAAAATTAAAAGAGAGTTTTTTAAATAATTGTATATATTGAAAGGTATTTATTTCTTTAAAGATGTATTTATTTATTTGAGAGAGAGAGCATGCACAGGGGGATGGGCAGAGGGAGAGAGAGAGAGAATCCTGAAACAGACTTCCTGCTGAGCACAGAGCCTGACACAGTGCTTGATCCCAGGAACCTGAGATCATGACGTGAGCCAAAATCAGGAGTCAGTCACCTGACTGACTAAACAATCCAGGTGCCACTTAAATGTATTTAAATAAATGTATATATAAAATTAAAGAATTCAAGAATCATTATAAGTAATAAGTGAATAAGCAAATAGTAAGGAAGAAATACCTGAATTAAATCAAAGCAAGAAATACCTTTAAGAACAATAATCAGTAGTAAGTAAGAGTTTCAAGCTTAAAAAAACTAGGTATTAGACATTTCAAAATGTGACTAGGCATTATCTGTATATTTGAGAGACTAGTTGTGTGGTGCACCTGTGTTTAAGCATGAAATACGCCATTCTCTCATTCATAAAAGTTAGCAAAATCCAATTACATTATAATTTGCATGAATAAGAGCATTTCTTTCTCAATAATTTTGATAGTTTGAGCAGGCTGACAAGAACCCTTCAAGTCATAGTAAGCTGAGAGGAGAATTGATTGACCTGGTTATCATAGTCGACCACTACCTACTCTGCAATTTATTCTTTAACCAGTTTCATGTAAATTATGTAATTCTGCACTGTAAACTAGAAATATTCTGATGTCCTTAGTATGCTAACATTTCTTCATTATTTCCCTCACAAATAATTTAAAGAAAGATATTTTTACTAACAAATTTTTTCACATTTATTTGGTATTGTAATTCAGTAAGCAACTCATTTTATAGATGGATAAAAGGCAGGATATGAATGAGGACTGACTTAACCAGATAAATTTAGTCAATGTTTCTAAATTTGAGAATGAGAATTCTATGTTAAGGAAAGAAACAGAAACCACTAAGCCCAAGGCCAGCATAAAAATGGAAAAAATAGACAGCCATATACATAACATGATATATTAATAATTTGTATTTTTGAGAATAAATTAATCCAAGTAATAGCTAGAAAATACTTTTGATAGGGAGGGGTGGAGGGGAAGGGATAAGTGAGGGTATTGGCCTCCTTTATCCTTTTGTATAAAGGGATAGGAAAAAGTTAACAATCAGCTGAGACTACCTCAAAGATATTTCAAGTCTTGCCTTTTAGACCCATATTACAGTTAATTATCAACTCTAGTGCTTTCTACTTATTTTTCTGGATACTCATCTGTATTGGGCATTAAAAATACTTGAGTATTTCTAATTTTTTCCACTTCATATATATATCACCATTGGCAGCACTTAGCTGGTCCCTTCCCTGATTATTCCAAGTGTTCAAATATTTGCTTTACTATGTTTCTCTCAGGGTGACCTTACTTTGCACACCTCTTCTTCCTGTAGCCAAGATCAGTTTTCAATTAATTTTGTACCAAGCTGGGATCATATTCACTTTTGCTTGCATGGGTTTTAATGGTCTCTAGTTCCACACTCACAGGATTTAGCCATCCTTGCTTTAAAATAGGTTCTTTTTTTTTATGTAAGGGTCATGCTTTAATAAAATCCATAATTTTTCATGTACATCATGACATTCTCAAGCAAAACTGACATGGCAGTAACAAATATGATGACTAACAGTATCGTTGCCTTGAGTTATGCTGGGGTGTCAGCACTTACACATGCACTGATTTTGCACAATCAGTGTAAATATCAACACAGTTTCAAGGGAAAAAAAAGTCACATTAGGTCTCAGTGCTATGAAAATAGTTTTGATCCAAAAATGCTTCAGAAACCCCAGAGATCAATGGACCACAATTTGAGAATCAAATTTTAGGATATAAGTGGAAAATAAATTGTTGGGTCATGACTTAGGCAAAATTTCAACTTTACTAGATAATGCTAAACACCTTTTCAAAGTGGTTACACCAAATTACATTCTCCTGCAGTGTACAAGAATCCTAGTGGTACCACATCTCCACCAATAGTTGGTATTCTCAGGCTTTTAAATTTAGTCTAATCATGGTGGACATAAGTGTGTTTCCTTGATTATTAATTAGGTTGAACATTTTTTTTAAATGATTTTTTATTATATTATGTTAGTCACCATACAGTACATCCCCGGATTCCGAAGTAAAGTTCGATGCTCCTTTAGTTGCGTATAACACCCAGTGCACCATGCAATACGTGCCTTCCTTACCACCCATCACCAGTCTATCCCATTCCCCCACCTCCCTCCCCTTTGAAGTCCTCAGTTGTTTCTCATAGTCCATAGTTTCTCATGTTTCATTCNTCCCTCCCCTTTGAAGTCCTCAGTTGTTTCTCATAGTCCATAGTTTCTCATGTTTCATTCCCCCCTCTGATTACCCGCCCTTTCTTTATCCCTTTCTTCCCCTACCGATCATCCTAGTTCTTATGTTCCATAGATG
>NC_048228.1:63054195-63054800 GCF_002007445.2 Ailuropoda melanoleuca | reverse complement strand
TATTCTGGTTAAGAGTTGGCTTGTGTATCTTGCTGCTCCCCTGTTGGGGGCATATATATTTATGATTGTCACAACCAATTCAAACAAAGACTTTACTGGCAACATGGCATCAGTAAAATCATATCTCTCAGTATGCAGTCTCAACGTGAACGGCTTGAATGCTCCCATAAAACGCCACAGGGTTGCAGATTGGATAAAAAGACATGACCCATCCATTTGCTGTCTACAAGAGACTCATTTTGAACCCAAAGATGCATTCAGACTTAGAGTAAGGGGATGGAGTACCATCTTCCACGCAAATGGACCTCAAAAGAAAGCTGGAGTAGCAATTCTCATATCAGATAGACTGGATTTTAAACTAGAGGCCATAGAGAGAGATACAGAAGGGCACTATATTATTCTTAAAGGAAGTATTCAACAAGTGGATATGACAATTATTAATATATATGCCCCCANAGCACTATATTATTCTTAAAATAGGTTCTTTTTTTTTTTTTAAAGATTTTATTTATTTATTCGACAGAGATAGAGACAGCCAGCGAGAGAGGGAACACAAGCAGGGGGAGTGGGAGAGGAAGAAGCAGGCTCACAGCAGAGGAGCCTGA
>NC_048228.1:62876755-63054162 GCF_002007445.2 Ailuropoda melanoleuca | reverse complement strand
CCGAAGAGCCTGATGTGGGGCTCGATCCCATAACGCCGAGATCACGCCCTGAGCCGAAGGCAGACGCTTAACCGCTGTGCCACCCAGGCGCCCCTATTCTTAAAATAGGTTCTTAAACTCTAATTCTGATTTATTTTTGAGAATTTTTTAAATAAATAAATAAAATTAAAATAACAACAAATGACTAATCATATAGATCCCATGTCTCATTTTTCATAAAATTAGACCTAAACACTTTACCCTAGTATTATATAATGATAATTTGTGTTATGTTTTCATATAAAAATTATACATAAATATATTATTTATTTAAAAGTAGATATTACATTTTATTATTGAATCCCAAGAAATACTCATTATAAAAACATTCCCTTAAGAAACAACTATTATGAATGAGTTAAAACAAATGTTGGAATTGGTCTGAAAATTTAAATTTGGCTTTCCAAAAGGCTCTAGCATATTATTCTCTTCCAATTACCATATTATCATTATCTTTACAGAGCCCTTCTCATTTGTGTAAATGAAATTTAAGAGTACTGTGTTCTTTCTCTTAAATGGCCACTTGAATACTCTCAGCTAGCTTTTATTTATATTTCTTTAATAAATAATCTAATAATAATAATATAAAAAGATTACTCTGGGCCAAAAGATTTGACAAATATTCCTCAATATGACTGGAAGGCTCTGTGAAATTTATCCTATCTCTATTTGAACACATTTATTTTTCTTTCCCATCATGTATGCTCTGGAATTTTTTTAACAACTATGGAGCAACCTCTGTGCCTAAAGCTTTTAATCTCAAATCCTTTTTAATTTTCAAATGCTAATAATGACAACATGTCAAACACAACAAATTATCAAATTCAAATTATCTATAACTGAGAAAGAAATTATGTGTGCATTGTTACCAACATTTTCTTCTTTTATGTTCATACCCCAAAATAAAGGATGTTATAACTTTAATCTCAAACTACAGAAACACAGAATAATAAAAACGTTCTGAGAAATATTTATTAAAACAGAAAGATGAAATTCAACTTTTAAATATAACTATAGACTTGCACATTTCAACTTGGTTCTCACAAGCAAACTTCCGCTGCATTTCAAACAATATTAAACAGGGATCAGTGTTGCAGGGCTTTTGTTAATAAAAAAAAAAAAAAAGGCACATCTGAGAGTCAGAGCAGCAGTGGGCATATCCTAGCCTCTGTCTCAGAACAGAGAGATCGCAGTCTGCTCTCCACTGAGCTCTCTTGGCCACTTTAACAATGGAATATTACTCAGCCTTCAGAAAGAACGATTACACAACATTTGCAGCAACATGGACGGGACTAGAGGAGATTATGCAAAGCGAAATAAGTCAAGCACAGAAAGACAATTATCAACATGGTTTCACTCATTTATGGAACATAAGAAATAGGAAGATCGGTAGGAGAAGGAAGGGAAGAATGAAGGGGGGGTAAACAGAAGGGGGAATGAACCATGAGAGACCATGGACTCTGGGAAACAAACTGAGGGCTTCAGAAGGGAGGGGGGTGAGGGATTGGGATAGGCCAGTGATGGGTATTAAGGAGGGCATATATTGCATGGTGCACTGGGTGTTACACGCAAATCATGGAACATTGCATCAAAAACTGGGGATGTACTGTATGGCGAACTAATATAACAAAATAAAAATTATTTTTAAAAAAAGGCACAGATTCCAACTTGGTCAAAAATTTTAAAAAAGGAGAGCTGGGAAATTATATGCAAACATTTTGAACTGCTAATATCCATTATAGTTGAAGGAGCCTGGGGCAAAATTGGGTATATATACATACTAATAGTATTCTTAACCTGTCTTTGGAGACTTCTATATAAGCCAGATAACGTACTTTAGGACAAACATGGGAAAAATGGAAAATTTTCCTCTTGTGATTTTTAAAATTAAAATTCTTTTTGCTCGAATTATGCCTTTTAAAAAACAAAAGAATTATGTCACACAGAATATGTAATTTTACTAATAAGATGTTTTTAATCCATAATTTTGGATAAAACTTGCCTAATATATGCCTGACTCTAAAGATCAAAACTGTTGATCTCTGCCTATTGTCAGATTCTTAGACAGGGGCATCCTAGTGTTTTAGAAGTAAAAAGGAAGTTCAAATTATAGTCATTTTAAATCTGAGCCAAGTAAAAACGGAAGTAGTATCATTAAGATATTGAGCGCTCATGTACTTACCTCTTACTATGATGCATTGTTCAGAATGTTTTACAAATAAATCAAATTTAAATCTTATAATAATCATGTGAAGTATGTACTATTTTTATTGTCCCAAATTTACAGATGGGGAAACTGGGGCACAGAAAGATGCTAATTAAATTGGAAAGAGCATAAAACTGATTATAGGTCTGACCTAAGCAGTCTGGCTCGGAACCTAGCCACTACACTGTTCAGTTTCTTGTCATGAAAAACTGCAGACACCTAGGAAAAATAAAAATTGCAGTTTGCATATGAGTATAAACACCAAGCCACATATATTTTATTGCATATCATAAAATCTGCATAGCACTTTATCTCTCCCTCTCTTAAGGCACTTATTTCACTCTATCTATAGTATTACGAATATTTTTACGTATCTTTCTCTCATGTACATTTACATCAAGACCTTAACGTACTTGACATAAAAATAGGTCCCTCCAAAGTCCCTGGTAAAATTGTACATCTTCTTTAAGCACTCATTCAGTATTTTTGAATAACAGAACATAATCTGTCTCCTTCATTAAGAAACTGGATAAAAAACACAATGCTCTACAGGTCTGGATTCAGTCTTTACTCTCCATATAATTCCCTCCACAACCCCCCGCCATTAAAAGTAGAAATACGTATCAACTCTCTCACTGAGACTGAATTCATTTCATAAAAACCGAGCAAAACTGAAGATAAACTTTCAACCTACAATGACATTAATTTTAATAATGCAATTACCTTATTTAAAATTCAATATACTTTTGCTTAGTTACAAATTTCCAGTCTTTATAATTTAACAGGTAAAATGTTTTAGAAACCAGAGAATGTATGCAACCATTGCACTTTTAGCGTTTTACCATGTAAAGATAGGGAAATAGCTGGAACTAACAAGAGAGAATGACCCAGAGAAAAGAGATAAGAGACACTAAACATTTTGATACTGCAGTGCTAAGTTTTTCCAGTTTGAAAGCTATCTAAGGGAATAATAGGAAGTAATAATGGAGAAGTAGTAGAAATTAGGGATAGAGATAGAATTGGCATTTAACTTCATTTGAATAGACAGTTGAAGAATTCAATAATATAAGACAAATGAGTAAGAGAGAGGAAAAAATGAGAAAAGATGAAGAGAGATCTTGAGTATTAACTGTGCTTCATAGGCAACAGAGTAGATATGCAAAAGAAAGGAAGGTTTGAGGGGGAACTCACTGGCATACTAGCATAGTTTTTGGGTGTTTGTTTTTGATTTAAGATCAGTTTTTTAAAATTGATGTATAATTGACATACAACATTATATTAGTTTCGGATGTAAAACATAATGATGATATATATATCCATATATATTGCAAAATGATGAACACAATAAGTCTACTTAACATCTATCATTGTACATAGTTACAGAATATTTTTTCTTATGATGAGAACTTTTAAGATTTACTCTGTTAGCAATTTTCAAACATGCATATAGTATTATTAACTACAGTTCCCATACTGTGCTACATTACATTCCCATGACTTATTAATTTTATAACGGGAAGTTTGTAATTTTTGACTCCCTTCACCCACTTTGCCCAGCCCTAATCCTGTCTCTGGTTAAGCAGCCAGCTCTTGATTTTGGCTCAGATCATGGAATCAGGTCACGGTCACAGGGTCCTGGGATGAAGCCCCATGTCAAGCCCGCATCTAGCCCCACATCAGGCTCTGCACTTAGCAGGGAGTCTGCTTAAGGATTCTTCCTCTCTCTCCCTCTCCCTCTGCCCCTCATCCTGCTCTCTCTCTCTAAAATAAATAGAAATCTTAAAAAAAAAAAAAACCTAAAGACCCAATAACCCAAATATGTGTAAATGCAAAAAGTTAAGTACCCTTTCACTTCCAGGCTCAAGGCTATGA
The DNA here is from genome assembly GCF_002007445.2 of Ailuropoda melanoleuca. Taxonomy (NCBI): domain Eukaryota; kingdom Metazoa; phylum Chordata; class Mammalia; order Carnivora; family Ursidae; genus Ailuropoda; species Ailuropoda melanoleuca. Next base: position 63,050,045 of record NC_048228.1, on the reverse strand, counting down.
AGTGGTTCAATAGCAGCCATTGGCCACTCACTTTTCCTTCCTTTTTAATTCATTATTCTCTTCACAAAACCATTAGTTGAATTGTGGCAATCTCTACTTTAGAGTAAAAATAAACAGAGTGAGTTATTTTTATAAATTCCCAAAGCAGATCAGTGACAGAACTGGCATAAGAATTTAAAAATCTTGACACAGGCAGCAACCTCTTTGACCCCAGCTACATCAACTTCTTGCTAGACACATGTACAAAAGCAAGAGAAACAAAAGCAAAAATGAACTATTGAGACTTCATCAAGATAAAAAGCTTTTGCATAGCAAGGGGAAGAGTCAACAAAACTAAAAGGCAACCTACAGAATGGGAGAAGATATTTGCAAATGTTTCATCAGACAAAGGGCTAGCATCCAAAATCTACAATAAACTTATCAAGAGCCTGGTTGGCTCAGTCCATCAAGCGGCTGCCTTCGGCTAACGGCATAATCTCAGGGTCCTGAGATGCAGCCCCACATCTGGATCTCTGCTCAGTGGGGAGTCTGCTTCTCCCTCTCCCTCTGCTGTTCCCCCTGCCCTTGTTCTCTCTCAATGCATGTGTGCTCTCTCTCTCAAATAAATAAAACTTAAAAAAAAAGAACTTATCAACTCAACACCCAAAAACCAAAAATTTCGATCAAGAAATGGGCAGAAGACATGAACAGACGCTTCTCCAAAGAAGACATACAAACGGCTAATGGACACATGAAAAATGCTCAACATCACTTAGCATCAGGGAAATACAAATCAAAACCATGATGAGATACCACCTCACACCAGTCAGAATGGCTAAAATTAGTAAGTCAGAAAATGATAGATGTTGGCAAGGATGCAGAGAAAGTGGAACTCTCTTACACTATTGGTGGGGATGCAAACTAGTGCTGCCACTCTGGAAAACAGTGTGGAGGTTCCTCAAAAAGTTAAAAATAGAGCTACCCTCCAACCCAATTGCACTAGTAGGTATTTATCAAAGGATACAAACATAGTGATTCAAAGGGGCACCTGCATACCAATGTTTATAGCAGCAATGTCCACAATAGCCAAAATATGGAAAGAGCCCAGATATCCATCAATGGATGAATGGATAAAGACATGGTATACACACACACACACACACACACACACACACACACACACATACACACACACTGGAATATTACTCAGCCATCAAAAAGAATAAAATCTTGCCATTTACAATGACATGGACAGAGAGGGTATCATGCTAAGCAAAATAAGCCAAGTCAGAGAAAGACAAATACCATATGATTGCACTCCTGTGTGGAATTTAAGAAAGAAAACAGATGAACATAAGGGAAGGGAAGGAAAAATAAAATAAGATGAAAACAGAGAGGGAGGCAAACCATAAGAGACACTGAACTCTAGGAAACAAACTGAGGGTTGCTGGAGGGGAGGTGAGTGGGGGGGAAGGGATAATTGGGTGATAGGCATTAAGGGGGACACTTGATGTAATGAGCACAGGGTGTTATAAGCAATTCGTGAATCACTAAAATTTACCTTTAAAACTAATACAAATAGAAGAATTTAAAAATCTCAATCTCTTATCTAGCTTCTTTTACTGAGTAGCCCTGTTCCTCACAAAACTAATTCTATTTATTATAACAGGTTTATTATGTTACAGTGAATATACAAATATACATGTGCACATATATATACATACACTTATCAAATACTGGTGTATACTTGAATTATGTAATGTCGAATTTTCAAGCAATTAGGGGGACTGAAAGTTGCTTTTACCCTCCTAACCATGCAAAACCAAGAAATAAAACAGGTTTCCCTTCATTTTGTTATTTATGTAAATGCATCCCGATCTGAACTTGACTTTGCTGTCCATGACGCTACATAACCTGTTAGATTAGCTAGTGATATGCTTCAAAGTAAGTGGTGAAGAGAAATACAAAAATATGATAGATCTAAGTAAATAAAAGATAATTATAGCTCAGATATCAAGCAGAATTTCAAAATATAAATAATGTGGATTCAGATTTCTGGTTCCTTATCACTACCTGGGAAAAAAAATAATGATTCTGTAAACGTACAGTACTCATGAAGCTGTAACAAAATATTGTTCAGGGATATCTACTGATAGTGAAATTAACTTCATGGGAAAAAACTGAATACATATTGCACCAAAGACAGAGGAAGCATAAAATATATTATATTGCATTTACAGGGTACATAAAATCTTATTGGATCAGTGATAAATATTTGTGCTTCAGCAATTTTATTATTTTATAGACTACCTTCTTTGGGGATGTTTACAAAATACCTGGACAATTTATTAATCAGTATTAAAACACAACAATTTTAAAACCTATAGCATGAAATGTGTGCAAACAAGCCACTCTTAAAAAATATTTAATTAATGGGATAGTTTTCCATTTAAAAGTTATTTTGTCTGAATAAAGTTCTCTAAATACAGAGACAACATTTATGAAGATTAGAAGGCTCTTGTTCAGAAAATATGTGCAAATAAAAGGTGTTTTGCTTTTGATGCTAATCACACTTTAAAATACACTGATGTACACATTAAATATTGAATACCAAGTTTTTATTATTTATGACAGTCAGATATTTACACTTTTTCTTCTGATTCCTGAAGATTCAATTCTTTTTTATTATTCTTTGTTCTTATCATTTCAGGCAATCAGATTCTACTCTGGTGCTACTGGTTCACAATAATGTCAAGGAGCTATTTAACTTTCTATTTAACACTCATATGGTTCATTTAGAATGATGAAAATGTGCTTATTATTTTATGAATGAATTATTCATTACTAAAGACAACACAACCCATGAATACAAGCAAGTAGTTTTTTTTTTAATCAAGGAAGACGTATGGCCATAAAGCCATCATATTTAAAATCTTAAGACAAATAACAGGAAAATGAAAAATTTTTAAATGCAATGAGCTGAAAAATGAACCAAAATACCCTATGTATCTTGAATTCTTCCTCAAGCATCATATATAATTCATGACATCTCACAAATCTCATTTTTCTAAGGATTTAAATTCTTATTATGCCATTATAACTATGTGGCCACTCTTTAACTAGCACCTCAGCCCACTCTAATCTTCAAAACTGAATTCAGCTTTCTCATCTCTACTTCAGATTTAATAGACTCAAAATTGTGATCCACATTCTCTTCAAAGCAATTCTTTTCTTACCAAGAAGGCGGAACAATAGCTTGAAATGTACTGGCCCTTGTTATTTGACGACTCTAATTCAAATCAAATAATAATATTAAATTATTAAGTAGCTAAAGAGTTTCAACATTCATCTAAGACACTTGGGCCATATTGGTTTTATCTGGAGCCAGGATGATGATGATGATGACGGTGACAGTGATGGTGATGATGATGATGATTACAGCCACAAAAAAAAAAAACCAAACCATGAAAGCACTATATATATCTTTTCTCATGTAATACCTATGAGGTAGGTATTATTTTGTATGTTTTCCCATTGAGAAATTAGTGGCTCAGAGAAAATATGTAACCTGTTTATTACAACACCATCAGTATGAGATTGACTCAATATCTGAACCAAAATCTGTTTAACTGAACTTGTATTAATTTTACTTTGCTGATCTATTTTCAAGGGGCCATACTTTAAGATCAAGCATAGTAGATTAAATAATTACATTTACCTTTGCTCTCTTCAAAATCCCACTAAAATTACAGTAAAGGAGGGGGGTGGAAAGCATAAACCCAAGAAGACAAAGAGAAGAGGAGGAAATAATATATAAAAGAAGTAAATATTTCGAAAATAAAAAGCAGATAGACAGTAAATGGTATCGCAGCTAAGAAAAAGGAAATTCCTGTTAGAAAGCCCTGAAAAGATTAAGGCCAAAATATGGGTCTGGGTTAAAAAAAATTAATTAAAAAATATTTGAAGTTGAAAACCTTTATATTTCCTTCTTAAATCCCTTTCTCTATATTTCCCACTGAGGCCATTACTCTGTCTCAACCTAGCAGCTGATCCTGGTTTTAGAGACTGAACCCAGAAAAAATCTAGTCTTGAGAATATGGGCATAGTTTAGGGTGGAAGAAAGATGCTAAGTTGAAAAAAGAAGATGAAATATTCACATCTGAAACAGTTAAGTCCCCCTCAGACCCACCTACCCCTCAAGTTCCCAGAATAGTACCTAGTTAGCTTAGATCGCACCACCACCAACAAACTCATACATACCTTGCCCTGGACAGGGGTTAGAGTGTTCCTTTCTGGAATAAGTGACCAGTCCCAGAAAAAAGCCCTTTAGTTACTGCACTCTGGTTCCTCAGGAACGCAGTCGTATTTACTCAACCACTCTATGGATTTTCACATTTCAATTTATTTAAGTCTTTTTGTCTGATTGTAGTATGGCTGGCTGCTTCATCTTGCTTATGGCTGCTGCTTGCATGATAAATCCTTTTATTTTCCTTTTATTTCAACCTACTTATATCTTTAAATCTGAAGTGTATCTTCTATAGACAGCATACAGTTGCGTCCTAGGTGTTTATGCAGTTTGATACTATCTGACTTGATTATTTAATTAATTCATACTTAATGTCATTATGAATATACTTAGATGTATATCTGCCATTTTACATTTTGTCCTCTCTGTGATTCCTATCATTTTTGTCCCTCCTTCACTGCCTTCTTTTGTATTAAATAGGTACTTTCCAGTAACATTTTAATTCTTTAAATAAATTTTAATTATATTTTTAAAATTATTTTCTTAGTGATTGCCTGGAGCTTTATATATCTTAACTTCCAAAATCTACTTCAGATTTCTACTAACTTGATTCCAGTGAAATATAACAATTTTATTCATATATAGCTGCATCTTCTCTCATTTTTATGCTCTTATTGTTATACATATTACATACATACATGTTACAGACCATATGATACATTAGTATAATTACAACATTGAATAATCTTATATCTTTTAAAGATAAGGGAAGAAAGAAGAAAAACCCCAAGTGTGTATTTCTGGAGTTTGTATATTAATCTTCCTACTTGTCATTTTAATTCTCCTCATTCTTTTCCCTGTGCATTCAAAGTACCACCTGGTATCATTTCCCCACTAATATAAAGTTTTGTTCCCACCCACCTCCCTTGTGTTGATTTTAATAAATACACTGCATTTCTATATGCTATAAGCTCAACAATATAATTATATATATATATACATACATATATAAGCATATTATTTTATGCAAGTACTTTTAAATTAGTTTTTAAAAAATAAATATGCAATTATACTGTCATATGTAATTACCCACATAACTGCCTCTACTGACACTGTTTTGTGTGTATATGTGGATTTGAATTACTGTAAGGTGTCACTTGCTTTCAGCCCAAAGTTCTTTCTTTAGTATTTTTGTAAGGTAGAATTGCTAGAAAATAACTCTCTCAATTTTGCTTATCTGAGAATGTCTTCATTTTACCTTAATTTCTGAAAGATAATCTTGCTAAATATAAGATTCTTAGTTGACACTTTTGATTTATTTTTAACTTTCATCACTTTGAATATGTTGAATATGTTGCCCCACTGCCTTCTGGCCTCCATCGTTTCCAAGGAAAAGTTAGCTGTTAATTTTACTGGGATTTGCTTACATATATGAATCATTTTTCTCTTACTGCTTTCAAGTTTTTTTTTTTACTTTCAGCATCTTGGATATGTATCTAGGTATGATTATTTTTGCAGGTGTCCTACTTCAAGTTACTTAAGCTTTTTGTATGTATAGATGATTGTTTTCAGAAAATTTAGGTAATGTAAGGAGATAGCATTATAGGTACTACCTTTTTTTTAAGATTTTATTTATTTATTTTAGAGATAGAGCATGAGCAGGAGGGGCAGACGGAGATGGAGAGAGAATCTCAAGTAGACTACACACTGAGCATGGAACCCCATGAGGGGCTCAATCCCCTGACCATGAGATCATGACCTGAGCAGAAACCAAGAGTCAGACACTCAACCAGCTACACAACCCAGGCACCCCATGGGTGCTATTTTTAAAAGATGGTAAAGAAAGGCCAATCTTGGGATGTAAAGTTTGACCAGACATGAATTAAGTTATAGTAATTAAACCTGACTTATGTGCTCAGAGTTTCTAATCTACTTTATGGTGTTTTTTCCTTTTTTTAAAAGATTTTATTTATTTATTTATTTATTTATTTATTTATTTATTTATTTGAAAGAGAGAACACACAGGCCAGGGCTAGGGGGAAACAGGGACAAACAGCCTCCATGCTGAGCCCAGAGCCTGACATGGGGCCCCATCTCATGACCCTGAGATCATGACCTGAGCTGATATCAAGAGTCTGATGCTTAACTGACTGAGCCACCCAAGCCCTACTTTGTGGTGTTTCTTAAATAGAAAAAGACAAAGCATGATGCCAGATATATTAGTATTCTATTGTTGTGTAAGGTATTATCATAAATTCAGTAGCATAAAATAACGTCCATTTATTAGCTCAGAGTTCTCTAGGTCAGAAGATTTTTAGGCACTGAATTCTCTGCTCAGTGTCTCAAAAGACTGAAATCAAGAAGTGAGCCAGGCTTTATCCTTATCTACTTTATTATGGAAGAACTCATTACCAAGATCATCTAGGAAGTTGGCAACATTCAATTTCTTATGGTTGTACAACTGAAGTTCTTGTTTTCTTACTGACTTGGTTGAAGGTCATTCTCAGCTATTTGAGACCAACCTCAGATTCTAGCCATGTGGTCCTTTCTACAACAGGGAAGCTTGCTTTTTCAAGGCCAACAGAAAAATCTGTCTCTACTCTGTGAAAAGGGAGTCTTTCATTACACAAGGTAATTTCATAAGTGACTATATATACCAATCAAAGGAGTGATTATCCCATCATATTCATAGGTCCCGCCACAGCCAAAGGGAGAGGATTATACAAGGCATATACACCAGGGGCAAGAATTTGAGGGGCCATCTTAGAATTCTGCCTACAAAACCATGTGTTTCCAGACATTTGAAATACCTCTTATAACTAATTCAGAAAAAATAGTAATGTCTTAGAAAATAAATCAGGAGAAACAGTGACAAGATAGGAAGCAAAAGAAAACTTCAAAAGAGAAACTTATGATTAATATCTTCAGAGAGATGAAAGAAAACCTTGTCTTCAAGAAACAATAATATGAAATGATAAATAATGAATAATCAGAACAGAATAAAGATACCTTAGAAACTAAAATTGTAATAGAAGAAATTTTTAAAAATCAGTAGAAAGTTTGAAAAGAAAGGAAATCATCAAGAAAATATGACAAAAGAAAAAATAGATATTAAAAGAGAAAAAAAAAGATAAGAAAATTAGAGGCACAATCCAGGAACTCCAACATCTAAATATTACAATTTTTAGGAAGGAAAGAAAAATTGAAAAGAAATTTAGGAAGGAAATAATATAAGAACATTTCCCTGAATGAGGAAAAATGTTTCCAGCTAAAAAGGACCCAACCAAAGCCCAGTTAAATAAGTGAAAATATATTCTCAACAAATCATATTGCACAAATTCTAGGATGACACAGAACATCCTAACAGATTGCAGTAAGAAAAACAAAAACAATGTCACATGAACTATCTAATATCAGAATGATATAGAACATATTAAGAGCAACACTAGAGACAAAGGACAATGGAATAGTATCTCCAATATTCTTGAAGAAAAATATTCACAATATAAAATTCTATATCTACCTGAATTATTAGTCATTGGCAGGCTAGAATAAAAACTATTTTAGACATGCAATATCTAGAAAGTTACAACTCTCCCGCACCGTTTATCATGAACCTACTAAGGGGTCTACTTCATTAGGAACAAACCAAAGAGCAAGACATGGTATAGAGGAATCAGGAAATTCAAAACTAAAGAACAAGGAATTCCCAAAATTAAGGTGAAGGAAAGTCTCAAACCCATCTATATTCCAGCCTAGAGGGTAATCTATATTGTATAGGTAAAGACCTCTAAGAGAGATATCTACAATAAAAAAAAGTGAGATGACAATAATGTAGATAAATGTATTGATTTTCCAGAAATTTTGGAGTATATTAGTGACATGTACATGGAACACTTTGTATTTATCACCCCATCCCCACCAAAAAAAAAAAAAAAAAAAAAAAAAAAAAAAACTATAGTGTGGATACATGGTGGCCACAGGTCATTGTATTAATGGTAATATACTCATACTTAACTATGTAGTCCAGTTTGAAATGAACACTAAAAAGGGTGCATTTCTCAAAGAGAAGCTTCCTTGTGTTTTAAGAATGTAGCTGTACCTCTCATGCTTAGAATTGCAGCAATTCGCCATCACCTTTTTCCAAGACCAACAACATTCACCTCCATGCTGAAACAAGGTAATTAATATAAACCCTGTTACATAAAATGCATTAATAAAAGATGGCTCCCTCTCTCTCTTCTTAAATTCTATGCTAGATTATGTCATTCCTCTGCTTAAATTCTGGAATGGTTTCCCTTAATCTTCAAAAACAATTTGCCAGTCTTTGTTTAGCATTCAAAATCCTCTGAGATTTTACCTCCACCTACTTTTTTTTTTTAAAGATTTTATTTATTATTTATCTGACAGAGAGAGAGAGCACAAGCAGGGGGAGCAGCAGAGAGAGAGGGAGAAGCAGGTTCCCCACTGAGCAGGGCGCTCAATGCAGGGCCCCATCTCAGGACCCCAGGATCATGACCTGAGCTGAAAGCAGATGCTTAACAGCGAAACTGACTGAGCCATCCATGCACCCCATCCTCCACCTACTTTTAAAGGCTTACTTTATTCTCTACTCCCAGCCCCATACACTCCCATCTCTAGTCACCACTCTGTAACTTATTTAACTGGGTTTTGGATAGGTCCTTGTAATCATCACTAACTCTGCTTCTCTGTCTGTATAATTCTCATCCTTCCTTTTTTTCTAAATTCTAAGCCCAGATATTATTCAAGATTCCTTCCTCTCCTCCATGCCCCATGTGAAATTAAGGACTAAATTCTATCAGTTCTACTAACAATATCTCTCCAGATCTCTTATCTATCTCAACTTCCTGTCTCCATCTCAATTTAGAACACTATTGTTTCTCCTCTAGAATATTACAGCATCCTGTGTTTTTATTTCCTGTCTTGCCTCTTGTTCCAATCCATCACCCATACTGGTATTGGAGTGTTATAGGGGTTGTATGTTTACTGCTGCCCCAATTCAGAGAAAAATTTTGAACTGATTATATCTTGTCCTATAATGGAAATGAAGCAAAGCTTTCCTTTCATTAACTCACTACCATCAAATTGTTCAAACCTTTATTTTCTGCTCTAATAGAGGGCTCAATTAAAATGGTAAAGGCCATCTATTTCTGGGTTCTTTGCAAGCAATGGATAATGGAGTTGAGGGAAAGCAAAAGCTGTGAGGCAAATGTCACTCTGAATTGATGGCCAATGAATTGACCACACAGATTTTAATTCCCCCTGGACAGTTAAAGAAGAGATGGGCACTAAATCAACTTCTGTTTAGCTCCCTACTACTTTGTACCTTTACCATTCGAAGAGGGGTTGGTCCGTGGGCCACTGCAAATTTCACCCCTGGTATCTTGGAAGACATGCATATTCCCAAGTTTCATCTGAATCTTACTAAATTAAAATAAGCATTTTAACAATAAATCAGGTGACACATATGTACATTAAAGTTTAAGAAGCCATTCTCTAAAAGAAAACTTTTCTACTAATCCACAGCACCTCACTCCACCCCATCCCTCTTTCAGGATTAAATGCCATTCCTTCTTTTTCAGTTGTCAAGTCTTCTTCCTCCATTCTCAGTCTGAATCTTTCTAGTTTCTAGAAGTGGAAAAACTTGCTCTGTTAGCATGCATCTAAATCTGTCTGGAACTTTGGCTAGAAGCTTCTTTTGAGTCCTAGTCTCTGTGCTTTCAGATTGTTAATCATACTCATGAGAGTAATGTGCTAAGAGAAAAAGGCCCTTGAGGTGCAGATGAAAGAATTCTGCAAGTGCTAATGGACAGAGAAATTCTCAGGAAACATCAGTTTAAAATTTTGAAATTAATCCTGATACTGGACTATATTTAAACACAAATATAAGCATGCCAGTCCACACCATAAAAAGCCTTCAGTGTCAACCTGATACCCTCGAGAGAGTGCATTCTCTTCAAAATGGCTTGCAAGGGCATATTGGACATTGATTATTTTAAGGTCCCAGAAGATCTTCTTCTAATATTTCTCAGAGCAACTATACCTCTTTGACTCTCATTCCAGGTATTTCAGATAAAGCTGGTTCCATTTTTAGTTCCATGGGTGGGCATGAAACCTAAACCTGACCAATATGAACACAATGTGCCTAGATAGTGACAGGCCTATGCCCCAAGCCAATTCTATCAGGCTCTGCAATAATCACAGGACTTTCACTGAAGAAAAGGGAGTTGGGCCAGATGACAATATGCTAGGCTTTGAGGGTCCAGCCACATACTGTCTCAGTTACATATCCATTTTTGGTTTTGTTTGTTCACAAACCTTTAAAAGTACAAAAAACATTCTTAGCTTGCTGGTTGTCTTAGTTCAGGCTTCTGTAACAAAATACCACAGACTGGGTGGCTTATGAACAACAGAAATCTATTTCTCACAATTCTGGTGACTCCAAGTCCAGGATCAGGGTGCAAACATGGTCAGGGTCTCAGGAAAGCCCTCTTCTAAGTTGTAGACAGTCATTTTGTTGTTTTATCCTCATGTGGGTGAGACGGCAAGAAAATTTTCTGGGGTCTCTTTTATAAGCATTCATCCTAGTCATGAGAGCTCTACCCTTATAACCTAAACACCCAAAGTCTCCACCTCCTAGTACCATTGCATTAAGGGTTAAGATTTCAACATATGAATTTGGGAAATGGGGGGCACAGACATTCAGTCCATAACACTGCCCTTACTTTAAAACAATCCAGAATTGATTTCATCTTCAGACACTACTTCCTGGTAAGTGATAAAGACAAAATAATTGTCTTTTCTGCTGTATTGGAAACTGTGAGAGGTTAAGTCTTTTCATTCAGAGAGAATAAATGGTTGGAGAAAAAGACAGAGTGGAAGGACAGAGAAAGAGAAGATCCTGAGGACATTGAACTCCATCATCTTTACTCCTGGTCTTTTCAGTTGTAAGAACTTAAAGATTTTCTTTTTACTTAAGTCATTCGGTACTAGTTTTTCTTTCATTTGCAACTAGCCAGAGTCCTAGCAAAGATCCTTCTTGATCATGTTCCCACTTAGATCAACTAGCATCAGTTCTTATAAGAACCCAACCTCGCACTCTGTGCTCCAGTCACGCATTCTCTTGCCTCTGGTAAGTTACAGAATTTTCTACGTCATTCAACTGTGACATTCCCTCCCAAATTTGCCAACTTTACCAGGTGTTTCTCAATTCCTCCTGGAGGATTATAGGTTAGAAGTCACTGCTTCTGGGAAGATTTTACTGATCCCTGCCCCACACCTAACATCACGCACTCATTTGGTACTATCCATACAATGTATTCCATGTAGTTTGGATTGCTTGGGTTTTGACTATTTCTCTCCTTCACTAATAGCTGCTGCTTCTCCTCCTTTTCCTTCTTCCTCTTCTTCTTCTCTTCCTTCTCCTCCTATTTCCTTGCCTTCCACCTTCTTCTTCCACTTCTGTTTTTCTTCTTCTTCCTCTTCTTCTTCTTTTCTCTTCTTCTTCTTCACAACAGAGGCTAATATATTATGCATATAGTATATGCAGGGATCCATTTTAATGTATTAAGTAATTTATTTTTCAGAACAATCCTATGAAGACCGTATTTTTTTTCCATTTTATAGACAAGAAAACTGGGGCACAGAGGTTAAATAACTTACCCCTGGTTACACAAATGCTTGGTGGCAAATGAACTTTATTGAACTGGTGCAGATACTCCAGCCACCGAAGTGTCCTGTTTCTTATTATAACTTGCCACAGGGCGTGGTACAATGAAGAGTAAAGTACTCAGTGTGCTTCCTCATCACCCCAGAGCATCCTGTATATATTTTTATTATACCACTTTTCAGACTGAATTATAATAAGTGATGTAAACATTTTCTCCATTTCTAGACCTTGTAGATCTGTAAGAATAAGCAACCAGTCATATAAATCTTTGAATAATTAAAGTTTGAACTTATTAAAGTTCTTAAAAATTTAATAGGTGTTCAATGAGTATATGATAAATATTCTGTTTTTGTCACTGTCCATTCAGTAACTATTTAGTTCTACTTACATTGAAGAACTTAATTAATGGTAAGCACTGATAACCAGGATAAAACATTGCTTTGATCAGTGGGATAGGGGTACCTATCTAGTTCAGTCACTACAGCATGCAACTCTTGATCCTTGGGTCATGAGTTTGAGCCCCATGTTGGGGGGTAGAGTTTAGTTGAAAAAAAAAGAAAGAAAAATATTGGGGCACTCGGCTGGCTTAGTCAGTAGAGCCTGATACTCCTGATCTCAGGATCATGAGGTCAAGCCCCAGGTTGGGCATAAAAACTTACTTTAAAAAATAGTAAGTAAGTAAGTAAATAAATAAATAAGTAAGGATACATTTGGTAATGCAACACTTATTTTTTTACTCTAATTCTAAAACATTTTCCTTGCTTTGATATTTAGAGGCTGGAGGGAAAACACATATATTCCAAGTGTTCATCAGCCATAAAGTTACATGTATCATTCATTTTTGTAAAAATCACTCTCAGTGCTAATGGAGTATGGAGGCAACAAAATCAAGGGATTAGCAGAGAGTTCTCCTCTATGATACAAACAAAAGTAATCAAATCTCACATGAATATGACACATAATTTCAAAACAAAATATAAGCAAGTTAAATTTAGTAGTACATTAAAAGAATAGGTAATTATTATCTTTTAAAACTTTTTACATTACAGAAAAAGAGACATGATGCATAGTTTCTTTAACAAATTGTGTTGGGAACACTGGGCAGCTACATGCAACAGAACGAAACTGGACCACTTTCTTCATCATACACAAAAATAAACTCAAAATGGATTAAAGACCTAAATGTGAGACCTGAAACCATAAAATTCCTAAAAGGAAACACAGGCAATAATTTCTTTGTCATTAGACATAGAAACATTTTTTTCTATATATGTCATCTCTAACAAGGAAGACAAAAGCAAAATTAAACGGTCAGTACTACACCAAAATAAAAAGCTTTTGCACAGTGAAGGAAAGCATCAGCAAAATAAACAACCTAATGAATGGAAGGGGATATTTGTAAATTATACACCCATATGCAATTAAAACCAAAAATATGAAGAACGTAAACAACTGAACACACAAAAAAACAAACAGTCCAATTAAAAATGAGCAAAGAACATTGATAGACATTTTTCCAAAGAAGACATACAGATAGTTAACAGACATATGAAAAGATACCCAACATCACTAAGTATCAGGGAAATGCAAATCAAAACCACAATGAGATATCACCTCACACCTGTCAAAATGGCTTAAATCAAAAACACAAGAAATAAATGTTGGCAAGGATGTGGACAGAAAGGAATCCTCATGCACTGTTGATGGCAATGCAAATTGGGGCAGCCACTGTGGAAAACAGTATGGAAGTTCCTCAAAAAATTGCAAATAAAATTACCACATGATCCAGTAAGGCCACTACTGGGTATTTACCCAAAGAAAATTAAAATACAAATTTCAAAAAGATATATGCACCCCTATGTTTATTGCAGCATTATTTCCAATAGCTGAGATATGGAAGCAACTGAAGTGTTCCTCCATAAATAAATGGATAAGAAAAGTAGTATATAAATACAATGGAATACGAGCCATAAAAAAGAATGAAATTTGCGACAACATACATGGATCTAGAGCATATAATGCTAAGCAAAGTAAGTCAGTCATAGAAAGATAAATACCATACGACTTCACTTGTACGTGGAATTTATGAAACAAAACAAATGAACAAAGCAAAAGGAGACAAACAAAAAAAAGACTCTTAACTCAGAGATTCAAGAGACAGAACAAACTGATGGTTACCAGAGGGAGGTGGGTGGGGAGGTGGCTGAAATAGGTAATGGGAATTAAAGAGTGCACTTATTTTTTTCAAAGACTTTTATTTATTTATTTTGACAGAGAAAGACAGCCAGTGAGAGAGGGAACACAAGCAGGGGGAGTGGGAGAGGAAGAAGCACGCTTCCAGCGGAGAAGCCTGATGTGGGGCTCGATTCCAGAACGCCGGAATCATGCTCTGGGCCAAAGGCAGACGCTTAACGACTGCACCACCCAGGTGCCCCAAAGATATCAATTCTTGTCAGATATATTAATAAATGTGATACATTTGCAATGAAAACACAGTGATTTTTCTTTTAAAACATGTGTATTTATCTTGAAGTGTATCTAAAGAATGAAGTGGGACTAACAAAAGTATTTGGGAAATACTTATAAAAACAAGAGAACTCTAAAAAAAAAAGAACTCTACCATGAGCTATTGAAACATATTTTTAAATTATAATTATGAAAACAGAGTAACATTATGGCAAAAAATTTTTACAAGGCTGTATATTATCTAGAAACATTCTCTAGTATTAATAGTAAAAAAATTAACATATTATTAATGAAGTACCTAAGAAAACAAATAATGAAGCTAAGAAACAAATAATTTTGAAAAAAATGGGCTTCCAATTAGGGAAAAGTTCCAAGTATATCCTCACCTCACCTCATAAAACAAAATAAATCCCAGATAAAGTTGCTAATATAAATATCTATGTAAAACCAGATGTTCACCTTCAATATAGCTAAATAAATATAAATTAAAATAAAAAATAAATATTATTTTTTGCTAATCAAACTAGTAAATGTCTTTAGTAATGTGATTTTTATTGCTAGAATAGGTGCTAGAGACAGACACAATGATATACCCAAGTGAAAGTGTAATTGTCTACAACTCTTTTTAGAAAATGATTTTTTAGGGGCGCCTGGGTGGCTCAGTTTGTTAAGCATCTGCCTTAGGCTTGGGTCATAATTCCAGGGTCCTGGAATCAAGCCCCACATCAGGCTCTCTGCTCAGCTGGGAGCCTGCTTCCCCCTCTGCCTGCTGCTCCCCATGCTGTGATCTCTCTCTCTCTCTCTAGCAAATAAATAAATAAAATCTTTAAAAAAAAAAAAAAAGAACATCTTAAAAAAAAAAAAAGAAAACGATTTTTTAGTATGAATAGAGAGGTTCAAAAAAGTTCGGACCCTTTAACCAGAAATTTCCCTTACAAGGAACCAGAAATGTGTATAAATATGCACATACAAAAATGTCCACTGTATTGCATGGTGCACTGGGTGTTATACGCAACTAATGAAGCATCAAACTTTGCATCGGAATCTGGGGATGTACTGTATGGTGATTAACACAATATAATAAAATAAAATTTAAAAAAAAATGTCCACTGGTTTATAATTTAACATAGATTTTTAAAAATTTTTTAAAGTCCAAACCTTCAGGGCACCTGGCTGGCTCAATTGGTTAAGCACCCAACTCTTGATTTTGGCTCAGGTCATGGTCTCGTGGTCATGGGATCAAGACCTGCAATAGGCTCCATGCTTAGCAGGGAGTCCACTTGAAGATTCTTTCTCCCCCTCTCCCTCTGCTCCTCCCTCTCTTCCTGTTCTCTGTCTCTCAAATAAATCTTTATTTTAAAAAATTTTAAAAATTAAAAATAAAAATAAAGTCCAAATATTCAAATATAGAAGATTATTTTACAAGGACAGTACAATACTTTCATTAGGATAAAAGTTACTAATATTTACAGATTTCCTTAAATACTTGAATATCTCCCAAAATTTGATAAATGTCACTCATAATTAAAATACTATCTTGTCAGAGAATGATAATTCCAGATAGTTTAGTATAATAGATTGAGCTTTTAGTTATACCATTTACTATTTTGGGAATTTTATACATAGTATTCCTACTTTCTGGGCTCTGCTTTCCAGTAAGTAATGAGGGGCAGGAGTGGGGGCCTATTGCTGTGATGTTTTTGAGGATTATATAAGATGATTATAGATGTTCAATAAATGTTATAGCTCTCCCTACATTCTCCTCCCAATTTTTCCTTGAGAGATATATCTAATAAAAATGTGTGTATGTTTTCCAGTTGAGTTACACTACATTTATATAGCATCATATAAATCTGGATACCCAGTTTTACTTAGGAGACAATTGAGACTAAGAAATAGGGTCAAATCCCTGGTCACACAAGCACTAAGCAGCAGATCTGAGATGGGGAGCCAGGTCTCCTGGCTCTCAGTTTATTGCTGCAGAGCACTCATGAAATACCAATGCTGATACTGAGATAGCCTGTAAATACCTGAATGCCTAAAGGACATCTTCCCACGTTTTAACAATTACCTTCTTGTTTCTGTTATCTATGAAGCGTCCTGACTTGGATGTGCCCCAACTTATTGTCTTGATTCTGTTTTGATTTTAATAGGGATTCAAATGCCAGCAATAATAAGGCTTACTGGCATTTGAAATGCAGGAGTAGAATTTCTTGACCATTTAGATTGGGTACCTTTCTAAGCAGGAGACTGATGCTTCTGGAGAAGAATTTATGCCAAAAAGACCTGGCATTTATTTAAAAAACAGTGGGTGAATTGATCCCTATCAACTAAGAGGTAGTTTTTAAAGACCGAATAACCCTAGGAATATATTTGCTGAACATTTTTAAAGATTTTTTATGACCATAAAGATTATTACAGCAGCATCATCTTTGTATCTGCCTACTCACCTTTGGAAAACAGGAATATGAAACCAGAATAGACTGTGCTTCACTCTGCATGATTGTTCCGAGCTGTGTGGGAGAGCTGTGTGTGTTCTTTCTTGTGTACCTCTGTGAAAATACATTATAGTGATCCTGATGTCCGGAGCAGTGGTGGGTGTTGTGCCATGTGGAATTAATAGTGTGTTTGTGGGATGGAAAGATGTAGGAGGCTGGTGTGATGTGTCGGGAACATGCATCAGTGTATGAGTTAAGGATGAGTCAAGTGTGTACCTACCAAGCAGCAGAATCTTTCACATGTGCTCAAGTGGGCCAAAATTTATTCTCAGTATACCTTGAATTAGATTTGAGCCTGCGCATTGAAAAATTCATGGAATCATTTCCAATATTATCTTTACAGTTAAATATAAACCAAAGGTAGCCATGGAGCACAGGAGGAAATGATATTCAAAGATATGGAAACAGTGCATTTCCCATCACTACCAAGAAATGAAAGCAAACTTCCTAATTTACCTCCAATTTAGAATCAGTGCCGGGTTTCAACATGCTGTGCACAAAGGAGCTTTGGAAAAACTCAAAATTTAGTGCAGAATTATGTACAAATTAAATGTTTATAATTTGTTCTTAAAAATAGAAGGTCATGTGACATTTAGATCAATCTAAAATATACTCTTCAAATAATTTTTATCTATTCATTTGAGAGAGAGAGAGAACCCAAGCAGGGGGGAGTGGCAGAGGGAGAAGGAGAAAAAGGCTCCCTGCTGAGTACAGAGTCCAACACAAGGCAAGCTTCATCCGAGGACCCCGGGATCATGACCTGAGCCAAAGGTAGACACTTAACTGACTGAGCCACCCATGCGCCCCTCAAAAGTATACTTTTAATTATTCATTACTTAATATTGTTGCCTTGGGAATTTATTAATCAGTGTATTGCACATTTATTGAAATCCTATTAATTGTTGTTAGGCGTACAAAGTGAACAACATATTCTTCCAGCCCTGAAACCCTCTCTAAATGAAATGCATTATCAGTTTTATTTTTTTTACTGCAGCCAACGAACATCTCTATGCCTATATTTCACTCAAAATATTAAAATTCTAGTTTACCATCTGTTTCCACAACTAAACTGCAAATTTTTGAAAGGAGGTGTGACATTATATTTTTGTTTGTATGCTAATCCTAGTATAACATCTAATGCAAAGCAGACAATAAATATGGACAAATTGAGTCCATATAAAATGAACATGCAATAAATGAGGTATGTAGAAAATACCATGAATGTAGAGAAAAAGGAAAAAGAAGGCAAGCAATTGTCTAAATCATAGAAACCTGAGTCTTGATAGGTAAATAACAGTTTGTAATATAGGTCTTATAACTCAAGTCATTTGTCTTTTTTAAGTACTATTGCAGGGGTGCCTGGGTGGCACAGCGGTTAAGCGTCTGCCTTTGGCTCAGGGTGTGATCCTGGCGTTATGGGAGCCTTTGGCTCAGGGTGCGATCCTGGCGTTATGGGATCGAGCCCCACATCAGGCTCCTCCGCTATGAGCCTGCTTCTTCCTCTCCCACTTCCCCTGCTTGTATTCCCTCTCTCGCTGGCTGTCTCTATCTGTGTTAAATAAAAATAAAATCTTTAAAAAAATAATAAAATAAAATTCTAAAAATAAATAAATAAAGTACTATTGCATTAATTCCTAACATAAAAAGAAGCCAGACTCGTTTTTCAGCTATCAGCCACGTCAAAGAGATGTTTCATAACAAAATTAAATTAAAACTTTTTAAACTTTGATACCCCAAATGATGGTTTATTTCATTATTCACTTGGCAGATATACATTGTGCACCTACTGTGTACTAGGCAGTATTTAAGCTTTGGTGGGGAGAGAATTCTTTACAAACTTTTTTTATTACTTTTTGACAGAAGACACTGTGGGCCGAGGCTGGTAACAAAGTTCATTCAGGACTTCAGGGAGGACACATTTAACCCAGTTTTTAGTAGAAACATTCTAAAAATTAGCAAAAATGATTTCAAAGTAAAGATAAATCTTTAGGGTAAAATGGATAGATGTTACATATTTTTTTGTATAAACAGAAGATCCTTTAAGTTACTAAGATCAGTAGTTAGTCCATTCTGATTTCCCTAAAAGAAAAAATTGTAACTTTGAGGTATCAGAGAATCTTAGCACCCATAAGGAATATTCCCAAGATTTTCCCATAACTAGCCCTTACTTACAAGGACTCTCCAAAGTGACAACTCAATGAGCATACCTGTAGGAAAAATCTCATAAGGACACACACAGGAAATGCCTGTATATACTGTTGTCATTTTAAATCTTACAGTAAAATGTTCCCATGTGGTCATTTTGAAACCTGTATGCAATTGATCCTTGTAGTAGCCCAAGTTCTGGACCAGTCATACTGAATTCTACTTGATGCCTGGCATATAACCATTTCCAGGTAATTTGTGTGAGAGTTGTGCCTAGAAAGCTGTAAGGGATCATCTTTCGGCAACTCAGCAGGAGTCCCCCACTTCTATGCTCTCTCCTGTACCATAGGAGCTGAAAGCCTGAAAACTACACTTCCCAGAATCTCTGGGTTAATTCCCACCAATGAGAGGTATTCATAGGAGATCTGGAAGGAGGAAGGGAAGCAGAATAATCTTCACAGAAGTGAGATCTTGCAAAAGCCTCCTGTGAGGTACTCACCTCCATTCTGAAGCTATTCTCATCACCAAGTAGTTTGCTCTACTTTTTAAAACTTCTGAAACAATCCAGAAGCAATTGTATAATTTCTCTTTTTTGAAAACCCATTGATTAAAAAAGATTTATTGAGAACCTCCTATGAGCCAGGTACTGGCAAGGCTCTGTTGTTACAAAACCAAATGAACATTTCCCTTCCCCAAAGGAGCTTATTATAATTTTTATAACTATCTGACTACAACAAAAGACTGAAACCTACAGAGATTGATGTTCTCTCATTTACAGATGGGGAGAAGAGGCAGTGCTGGTCCTGCTTTCACTGAATACTGAATGCAGCAATTTGATCCTGTAAAGCTGCCAAGGCAATGCCAACTGTCTATGACAGCATATGGGGGTAGACAGACACTCACATACACAGACACAGTGATTTTGTAAGCCTCCTTTATAAGATACCAAACTAAAAATAAAAGTTTTCATCAAGACTATATTTTATCACGTTAAAATAGCCTAATTTGCCAGGCTCTGGAGAAAAGATGCCGAACCACTTCTGGCAGTTTGAAATGTGATCTAAATGTATTAGAAGATGAAATTTCTTTTGCCTCATGTACTCCAGAATCTCCTCACTGAATAGTATTACAAGCAGCATAAAGAACAGAATAGAAATGTTTATCATGCTCTTCATTCCTGCATGACTTAACAAATACCCACTTCCTTATATCAGACCGAAGAAGACCATAATTACGAGACGATGAATAAATCATTTCAGCCAAGTGTCTTTCATATGTAGTGTAAGCCATGATTTTAAAACTAAAGTGTTTATAATCCCAAAATACTTTAGGATGAATTCAGGATGTCCATTTTACACAAAATTCAAACAGGAGACACAGTTGTTTTTATAAGAGATAAATTTAGCACTAAACTTTTGATGTTGTCTTTTCACTGAAATCAATGAAGCCAAAAAGAAACAGAATAATTTGCTTTTCATTTTGTATTTTAGTCTACACATTCCTGTTAATAAAAAACCTTTTTCTTTTACCCTTATGACACTACTTAACCATGTGTATTATATATGGAATAATTCATTAGGTTAGCAAAGAGATTAACAATAATGTATTCAGGAACACTTGATGATAGAGAAAACCAGGGCTCAAAATAATCTCCGCCAATATAAGTCACTGACCTTTTCAGAACATAAACTTTCTCTCCATTAATGGCTCTGTGGATTCTCCACGGCCTTGTTGCAGCAAAATTTCTGTATTTTCCTTCTTCACCTTATTGAGAAGGACCAAAACAATTACTTTGTAAATGAACAGGCAAAACTAGAAATCTCAAACATGTCAAGGTGATTTAGTCATCAATAACAAATTGGAGACTATATCCAGAGCAAATAAGGAAGTTCAACTTTAAGTATCTTAATAGAAACCAAATGTTTTTGTAGAATAATACAGATAGTATGTGATTACAGTGGAAATACAACCACCAAAAGCAGGAATATAAGAATAAATGAAGTCCACTTCATGGCAATGAGATGGTTACAAATAATGCCACCCTAGCCGATGCCACAAGGTGAGTGCTCAGGATATTAATCTAGACAATGTCATGATGCTTCCAAGGAAGGCATGCCTTCAGTTTGATCCCCAAATGGAAAGGGACTCTGCTTATTACTGTGCTTGGATTCGTGAGTAAATGAATGAGTGAGTGAGCGAGTGAGTGAATAAATGTAATGCTCCTGATCTATCCAAGAACACACAGGAAACAGAAAATAACAGCAACGCAATTGCAGAACCGCAAACTCCAATTAGAGAGAAGCCATTTTTAAGTTAAATAATCATAGACACTTTTCAGGAAATATCACAGGGAAAAATACCCATGGAAAATGTTTGATAAAAACTCAATGTTTGAAACAAAATACTATCAGATGCTGGCTAATTGAATATAATAACAATAATAAAAATTTAAAAAGTACTAACAGAGACAAAAAATATTCTGAAAACTGAAAGTAATAATCCTAAAATAACTGCATGGCCAATTCACAAAGAATACTCAGCACTGCTGATTAATACTATGCTTCCCCTCTTCTGGTGTTCATCAAATGCCTGGAGATTTTTTTTTTAAATACAGATTTGAAGGGGGGCCTGGGTGGCTCAGTCGGTTAAGTGTCTGCTTTCGGCTCCAGTCATGATCCCAAGGTCCTGGGATCAAGCCCCACATTGGAGTCCTTACTCAGTAGGGAGCCTGCTTCTCCCTCTCCCTCTGCCTGCTGCTCCCCCTGCTTGTGCGCACGCTTTCTCTCTCTCTGTCAAATAAATAAATAAAATCTTTAAAAAAAATACATATTTGTTAAGTGGGCAGGTATATCTTGAAAAAAATTTGCATATGATTTCTCAGAAATTTATCACTACAAAGTCCTTAGTTGGGAAGAACTAGAAGTTCATATCACAACCAACAAACTATTTTTATTGCTGAATATTTGAATGCTTAAGCTAATGCATCATAAATATATAATGTTCTCATTCCAGAGAGAAGATTCAATTGTACTTTCCTACTTCCATGTCATTTTATAACTACTTAAGCTAAAAAATTGTTTCAAGTATTGTTTTAAGTAGTTCCTGAAGTGATACAATTCTACCTGACAATTTCAGTTAAAATTCCCACATTTAGAGTGTTAAAATGAGGTGAGCATCATCTCTTAGAGAATTCTTAGTCTTATTTCTATCTAGGTGTGATGTATGTTACTAAAGAAAAAAATGTTTCCACTAGGCTTATAATTCTGCTCTTAGATACAATCCCATGGATTTATATTTAATCTGTGCAGACAACATAATAATTTCAATATAGCTTGGGCTCCTGTAACAGAGAGATACAGAAATAAGAGAAGTTTGTTTCTCTTTTAAGTAATAGCCTAAGTACAAGCATTGTACTCTCCTATAGAGGCTCTGTGATATGTGGTGTCTAGGCTTCTGTTGTTATTCCCAAATTTGAAAAAGCAGTAAGCCTTCTTCTATATGGTCAAGATGGCTTAGCTCCATCTAGTGAAGAGAGAAAAGGAAAAAATGACAAGATATCCCTATTATTTAAGGGCACAACCTTGAAGGTGCAACAAAAATTTCTACCCATATTCTATTTAACAAAGATTGGTCACATGATCATATATGGTGGCAAAAAGAGCAGAGAAATCTAGTCTTTATTGTGAAAAGCTATAGCATAGCCCAAACTCAAGGTTTCTATTCTGTGAGAGAGTGGGTAAGAATAAAAATTGGAGAAGTCTTTGTTTTGGTAGCCCCCAAAACAAATGCTTACACAGGGGATGATTTTAAATAGTGATCTTAAAAGCACAAATATTAAAAATGGAAAAAGAGAGGGAAAAATCCCAAATCATAGAGCATCAATAAGTAGGTTACTTCTATGGAGTTCTAGTCCTTTGGGTATACTCAGAGAGATGACATGAAACATGCATCAGAATCATTCCACCTGAGAAAGGGAGACTGAGGCTTTCCTTTAAGACCACTTTCCCCATTGGACAAGAGTTTCCTATGAGAATGTTCATGATCTCACACTTCTTGTTTGCCATGCGCTATAAAACAAGCTTGCACCGTAACTACAGAAAGACTTCAGGCAAAGAGGAAAAGAATCGCAGCCCTTAATGTAGGAAGCCAGAAATGCACTGGAAATCTCACTGCTAATGCATGTAATCTCAGGTGGGTCACTGGGATATGGGACTCCAACAATAATCACAATAGGCAAAACTAACATTCTTTGTGTTTCATTAAAATGACTTTTTTTAACTTAGAAAGTTCATCTCTTATATGTCAATATTATAAGCCTAAAATTACAATATCAAAAGAATATCTTCTGCAAAATTTACATTTTATATGTCTTCATGTGTAAAAACAAATCTCAAAAAACTGTCAAAATACTATAATTTTTAGGACACATTTATATAACTGGCTTGAGTATCTTTTATATGGGAGAACCATAATCATATTCTGTTCTGCCTAGCCAAATCCACCTATGATGACAATCATTTTTTTAGAGCAAAAACTGCATGCTCTAATAGTTTTGAAAATATAAGACAAGGGTGGTTATTTAAAAGTTAATATTAATTATACCATGCCTCTATTATAGTACTCCCAGCATTCTAAACTGTACATATTAATAATGAGTTGTATCTCCTATCATTATAAAACATTTGAGGACAAGGTATTTATCTTATTACCTTTCTATCCTCATGGAGACAAATCTATGCATTGTTTATAATGGGTTTTCAATTAAGGCTTGTTGAACTGAAAACATTCTCCCATTTTAAACTTCACTCACATACAGAATAATGAACAAAAAGCAATAAATCCCATCTCTGCACATAGAAGTCACTGGCAGTAAATAACTAAAAAATAATAGTAGTAGCAAGAATAGAGAAAATAAAATTATTTATACTAGTAAAAGTAATATTAAAAAATAATGTATCTTGGAGCCTCTGGGTGGTTCAGTCAGTTAGACATCGAACTTTTGATTTTAGCTCAGGTCATAATCTCACGGTGGTGAGATTGTGCCCTGCATAGGGCTTTGTACTCAGCTTGAGATTCTTTTTGTCCCTCTCCTTCTGTCGCTCCCCTTGCTCTCTCTCTCTCAAAATAATACATAAATTCTTTTTTAAAAACTAAAAAAATAATGTATCTTTTGCTGACTTTCATCACTCAGATCCTACCCTAAAATTAGGTCCTTGCTGAAATTTGGTTTACATAAGGACATGATATTCCTGGCCACTTCTTGAGAATAGGATGCAAGTCATTATCATCATGTGAAGACCAAAGATGTAGATTAATATCTGGTTTGAAACTTAAATATCATTAAATATCTTCTAGAGAATGTAATGATATATCATAACAGAATCATAATAAAAATATTTTGCATGAAGAATTCAATCCAAAGTTAGGTCCACCTTGAGCTCTGTTCAAATCTCATTGGCTAGAATATCAAAATGAGCTTTTTTTTTTTTAGATTTTATTTATTTATTTGACAGAGACAGAGACAGCCAGCGAGAGAGGGAACACAAGCAGGGGAAGTGGGGAGGAAGAAGCAGACTCCCAGCGGAGGAGCCTGATGTGGGCCTCATCCCAGAACGCCGGGATCATGCCCTGAGCCGAAGGCAGGCGCTCAACCACTGTGCCACCCAGGCGCCCCTCAAAATGAGCTTTTAGTCAGGGAAGCAAGAGGACTTCATGGACCTAAACAATGCCATATTCAAACTACAGTACTTACAAATATCAAAATTTTTACTTTTTGCTTTCTATTCTTAACTTGGCTATTTTTAACACTATGTTTTCAATTTTACTCACACCTGATTAAGAAATATTTTGTGCTTTATCCACAATATGGCTCTGGGCCAGAAGTTAGTGAAATATACAGATTGGTTTTATAATCAACAGGAAAATACTAATATATTATAAATATATTTATATATCTATGCAATTATATACAGTATAATAGTAATTATAAATATATAAATAATAGTAACATATAAGATTATAATGGTGTAATTACATATTTTGCAATAGTGTGTGTGTGTATATAGATACATATATACATATATATTCTGCAATGTTTATAGAAGTGGGTCTCATGGGTTGCCTGGGTGGCTCAGTCCTTGAGCGTCTGCCTTCGGCTCAGGTCATGATCCTGGTGTTCTGGGATCGAGCCAGGCATCAGGCTTCCTGCTGAGCACTCCTATCCTCCCTCTCCTACTTCCCCTGCTTGTTTTCCCTCTCTCTCTCGCTGCCTCTCTCTTTCTGTCAAATAAATATATAAAATCTTAAAAAAAAAAAAAAAAGAAGTGGGTCTCAGTCCAAATTCCACTTTGGAAGCATCTAAGGAACTTTTCGAAAGTACCTAATACCAGACCCCATCCCCAATCAAAAGAATCCCAGAATCTCTGAGGTTGAGATATAGTAATCTTTTCCTAAGACTTCCAGGTTATTCCAATGTTGCAGGCATGGTTAAGACCTATCAAAATTGGATAGAAAAAAACCAACACCATATTGTTGAAGTAGCATCATATCTCATTACAATTACCTGGTAAAAACATAAGGATGCTGTTCTGTGACACAAGAAACTATTAAAGATGGGAATTTAACATGCAAAATATCCTATGAAAAGGTAAAACATTGAATGAGATAGTGTAATAACAGGTGCTTAAAGAGCAGATCTTCAATTTGCTGATCATTTTCCTTATCTGTTATCTTCTAGATTGAATTATAAATAACTAACCTGCTTAAAGGACTCTCATATAAGAGGACCTGCATCAATCAAAATGCATGATGTAATAGTTCTTAATAAGCAGTTTTCAGAAGTAATGAAGCAAATTCAGTTACAACATACACTTTCCCCTTCTTTCAAGAATACTCAGAATTTGGGACAACTGGCTGGATCAGTCTGAAGAACATGCAACTCTTGATCTCAGGGCTGTGAGTTTGAGCTCCACACTAGGTGCAGAGATTACTTAAATTAAAAAAAAAAAAAAGAATACTCAAGATTTTACCTAAGCAAGCTAAAAATGAAATATCAAAACTATAGATGGAAAACTTAACATTTCTTGTAGATTTTTTTCTTCTTTCAAAACCAATAATTACATTGAGTTATAAATACTAAAAATTATATGTAAACATAGTCTTTTATTTTTAAATATTTTTATTGTGTATCCATATAACTCAACTAAAATGAATAAGCCTTTTACATGTTTGGCAATTAACCATAACTCCTCATCCTATATGTAGCAATAAATTACCTTACAACTGAAAGAGATCTTCAGGTTCACTAATTTCCAGTTTAGGAAAAAGACAAGGATCACAATTTCCTCAACTACGTTGTACACCTGAAACTACTGTAACATTGTGTGTTAACTATACTTCAATAATAATAATAACAACAACAACTTCCTGAAGATTACATAAGAGTTCTCAACAAGGAATCACAATACATTGTTACCATTAGTAGTTTTGAACCATATTGCAAGTAATGTGCCATTCAGAAAAGAGTAAAAACAAAATTTTGCTTGTTATTTTCAGTTTTCTAGTGCAAGAACTTCTCACTCAAAGAATTTCTCACACAAACAGTACCTACATTTGTATATTTCTCTCTTACCTCAATGCCAATATTTTCTTTCGAATAAGTGCGGAAGTATTACATTTATGACTTGGATGCTTAAATTACATTTATTACTAGGATGTGAGAAAGTATCACATAAGTAATTTTCATTTACTCTGTGCATTTTGATAAAACAAACAAATTTTTTAAAGTTCTAATATAAAGAATTTGTTGTAGATTCAAGCTCAGAAGATACCAGAAGTTTCTGGTAGTCTACTCAGTAATCTTTCTACATGGACTAGTAAAAATCTATATGTTTTGGTGTAGCATCTTAAACATACCCTTGTAACAGGATGCTAAAATGGAAGCTTCAGCCGAGACCCTAAAATGAAAAGTGACAAATACCAAAGTGGGATGTCAAACTAAATATAAATATCAAAGTAGGTGATGAAGAATGATTTGGATGAGTCTTAAACTCCTCACCAACATTGAGAACTTAAGAGAGTATAGAAAAGAAAATGGTTGTCTAAAAAGATTTTTAATAAGACTTTTCAGTTTTCTGTGAGTCAATAAAAAGGCCTGGAAGTTGTCCTTCAGCATGGATTCTACTGATCAAATGTACTGGGCTATCTGCCACCAGACCTCTCCCCACCTATCCCCCAAACCAACCTTTGAACTTGGATACTCCATGTTGGATTGAGGGTTTGAAGGAAAGATCTTGCCCCTTCCTCAAAGAAAATTAAATTGAATCAGTGGGAAATTTCCCTTTGAGCAGAGGCAGCAGTGCACACAGTACCAAAATAAATCCCTATTACATTTTTCCTGTTCAATTGTGTTCTTTAGTAGATAATAAAGACCATTTTATTGACTATTCATTTCAGTTTCATATAAGGAGTAATTTTGATATTCATGTCATCTAGAATATTAATGATTATTTTGAACAGGGTAGGGCTGAGGGCACACTCTTGTGACTTAATGTTAAATACATTAACAATTCTTCCCAGGCTGGTCTTGATATATTAATCATATCCTCCAGGGAAAGATTTTCAACTACCATATGTCATTGATTTTAAGACCTACATTTTTTCACATCTAACATTTCTGAAATCAAATAGTGTCTAATAATTTCTGTTGACCAGGCAGTGGTCAATGGCATTGTTTCATTGCCAACCCTTGTACTAACATCAAAATGAGCAACGTGAAAATTTACAGAATGGTTGACAGCTATTTGGTAGAAAGGTTTGGACACAATAGTGGAGGTCTGTTTGATAACTATTGCATGACCAATTCTCTTGAAGTCACAGAGGTCAAAATTGTGTGGAAAAACACACACCTCAGTGATTAAGCTAAAACGTGATTCAGAAGAATCAGAATGAGAAGACATTTTAGAGATAACCAAAGAATTAATTTCATTTAAATGTTTGTTTTAATATATATGTGTGTGTGTGGGAGTGATATGGAAAAGCTACGTCAAAAAAACAACTCTTTCTGATAGACAAAGCAAGAAACAACAATTGTTGGAGAGGATGTGGAGAAAGGGGATCCCTCCTACATTGTTGGTGGGAATAAGTTGGTACAGCCACTCTGGAAAACAGTGTGGAGGTCCCTTAAAAAGTTAAAAATTGAACTACCCTATGACCCAGCCATTGCACTACTGGGTGTTTACCCCAAAGATACAGACGTAGTAAAGAGAAGGGCCATATGCACCCCAATGTTCATAGCTGCATTGTCCACAATAGCCAAATCATGGAAGGAGCCGAGATGCCCTTCAACAGATGACTGGATTAAGAAGCTGTGGTCCATATATACAATGGAATATTACTCAGCTATCAGAAAGAACGAATTCTCAACATTTGCTGCAACATGGACGGCACTGGAGGAGATAATGCTAAGTGAAATAAGTCAAGCAGAGAAAGACAATTATCATATGATTTCTCTCATCTATGGAACATAAGAACTAGGATGATCGGTAGGGGAAGAAAGGGATAAAGAAAAGGGGGGTAATCAGAAGGGGGAATGAAACATGAGAGACTATGGACTATGAGAAACAAACTGAAGACTTCAGAGGGGAGGGGGTGGGGGAATGGGATAGACTGGTGATGGGTAGTAAGGAGGGCACGTATTGCATGGTGCACTGGGTGTTATACGCAACTAATGAAGCATCAAACTTTACATCGGAATCTGGGGATGTACTGTATGGTGATTAACATAATATAATAAAATAAAATTTAAAAAAAAAAAACAAAAAAACAACTCTTTCTGTAAATATAATGTAACACTTCCAGCAAGTAAGAAAGCATTGTATCATACTAATTGAAAATGCATTTATTTTCTTTCTTTGTGTTATGGAATGAGGAAACATATAATTACTGACACTTTAGGTTTACCATATAAATATCACATATTAAAATTATTATATTAATTATTATATCTTAATATAATGTGAAATGTATTTATATAAAATTATAGCTAGGAATCAATATAAAATAAAATATATAGTTATATACAATAGTTATTTTATTATAATCAATTGTTATTAATTATATTATGTATTTTACATATTAAATATTATGATATAAAGTACTTATTTAAGAAATATAACTTTGACTTTCAAAGAGCTGAAAAAAAAAGAACAAAGCAAGTCCAAAGTTACCAAAAAGCAGGAAATAATAAAGACTGGAGGAAAAATAAACAAAATACATGATAGAAAACCAAAAGAAAAAAATCAAATAAACTGAGTTATTCTTTTAAGATCAACAAAAGTGATAAAACTTTAGCCAGCCTAAGAAAAAAAAAGACAGAAGATTCCAATAAATAAAATCGGAAATGAACAAGGTGCCATTACAAATGATACTACAGAAGTGAAAGGAATTGTTAGAATAGTAGGACAGCTACATCTCAACAAACTGGATAACTAGAAGAAATGGAAAATATCTATAAATATTTCACCTAAAAAGACTGAATCACAAAGAAATAGAAAATCTGAACAGACCAATAACTGGTGACAAGATTGAATTAGAAATCAAAAGCCTCACGATAAAGAAAAGTCGAGGGCCTGATTACTTCACTAAAGAGTTCTACCAAAATTTTTTTTTAAGATTTTATTTATTTATTTGACAGAGAGAGAGACAGCCAGGGAGAGGGAACACAAGCAGGGGGAGTGGGAGAGGAAGAAGCAGACTCCCAGCAGAGGATCCTAATGTGGGGCTTGATCCCAGAACGCCAGGATCACGCCCTAGGCTGAAGGCAGACGCTTAAGCGTCTGAGCCACCCAGGCGCCCTAGGTCTGAGCCACCCAGGCACCCTGGCCTGAGCCACCCAGGTCCCCTAAGATTTCAACCAAATTTTTAAAAATTATTTGCATCCTCCACAATTCTTCCAAAAATTGTAGAGGAGGAAATGCTTTTGAACCCATTTTTAAGGTTAGAATTCCCCTAATAACAAATCCAGAAAAGGATACTATAAGAAAACTACTAGCCAATATTCCTGATAAACGTAGATGCAAAAATCCTCAACAAAATATTAGCAAACTGAATTCAACAGCACATTAAAAGCATCATACACTATGATTGAGTGGATTTATCCCTGGAATGCAAGGATTGTTCAACATATGAAATCAATAAATGTGATACATTATATTAACAGAATGAAAGATAAAAATCATATGATCACCACAATAGATGGAGAAAAAGTATTTGACAAAATTCAAAACTTTTCATGATCAAAACTCTCAACAAACTAGGAATAAAGTACATCAACAAATAAAGGCCATATATGAAAAACCACAGCTAACAAGCATTTTTTTTAACATGAGGAACAAGACAAGGATGCTCACTCTCATGACTTCTATTCAGCATAGTACTTGAATTGCTAGTTATAGAATTTAGATAAGAAAAAATAATAAATGACATCTAAATTTGAACGGAAGAAGTAAAATTATGTTTGTAGAGGACGTGATTTTACATGTAGAAAACCTTAAAGATTCCACATACAAAAAAAAAAACTATTAGAACTAACAATCATATTTTGTAAGGTGTCAGGAAACAAAATCATCATACAAAGATTAGTTGCATGTCTATGCTTAAATAACTGATAATCTTAAGAGAAAATTTTTAAAGCACATTCACAACAGTATCTTTTGAATAAAGATTCTTAGGTATAAACTTAATAAAATTCTTAAGTATAAACTTAAAAAGGAGACAAAAGATTTACACCCTAAAAACTACAAAACATTGCTTAAAGAAATTAAAGAAGACACAAGTAAATGGAAAGACATCCTGTGTTTGTGGAGCAGAAGATTTAATATTGTTAAAATGTTCATGCTACCCAATGTGATCTACATAGTCAATGTAATCTCTATCATTATCACAATGCATTTTTCACAAAAATAAAAAACAATCCTAAAATTCATATGTAACTACAGAGGACCCCAAATAAGCAAAGGAATCTTGAGAAAGAGGAACAAAGGTGGAGGCAGCATACCTCCTCATTTCAAACATATTGCAAAGCAACAGTAATCAAAACAATATGATCCAGTTATAAAAACAGGTATATAGACCAATGGAATAAAATAGAGAGCTCAGCAATAAAGTCATACACACATGGTCAAATGATCTTCAGCAAGAGGGGCAAAGGCAACACAATGGGAAAGGATAGTCTCTAACAATACTGTTGGAAACACTGGATATCCACATGCAAAAGAATGAAACCAGACATTTATACTGCTTACAAAATCAATTCAAAATTTATTAAAAATTTAAACATAAGACGTAGAACAATAAAACTCCTACAAGAAAGGAAGAAAATCTCCATGATATTGGTTTTGGAAATGAGTTATTAGAAATGATACCAAAGGCACAGGTAACAAAAGCAAGCATTGACAAGTGGAACTACATCAAACTAGAAATATTGTACCAGTGAAAGAAACAACAGAATGAAAGGCAACCTATGGAGTAGGAGAAAATACTTGCAAACCTTATATCTGATAAAGGGTTAATATCTAAAATGTATAAGGAATTCTTACAACTCCACTGGAAGAAGGGGGGGAGGAGGGAATGGAGAAGGAGAACAAGAACAATGAGAACAAGGAGAACAAGAAGAAATACAAATGACTAACAGGTGTTCAACATTACTAATCATCAGGGAAATGCAAATCAAATTACAATCAGTCACCTCATAACTGTTAAGATAGCTATCATTTAAAAAATAATAATACATGTTGGCAAGGATGCAGGGAATTTGGAATATTTGTACACTGCTGATGGGAATATAAAATGGTACAGCTATAATGGAAAACAGTAAAGAGTTTCCTCAAAAAATTAAATGTAGAATCAGCATATGATCCAACAATCCCACTTCTCAGTATTTATCTAAAAGAATTGAAAATACATTTTCTATGAGATATTTACACTCACTTTTCATTGTAGCATTATTCACAATAGACAAGAGGTAGAAACAACCAACTGCCCGTCAACAGATGAATGGATAAGAAAATGTAGTGTATATATACAATCAAAATTATTCAGCCTTTAAAAAGGGAGGAAATGTTTCCATTAGCTACCAAACAGATGAATTTTGGGTTTGAAATAAGCCAGTAAATAATGAATAAATACTGCATGATTCCACTTGTATGAAGTATCTATAGTCATCAAACTTATAGAAGCAGAAAGTGGAATGGTTCTTGCCAGGAGTAGGGGTGGGAGGTATATGGAAATGGGGAGTTGCTATTGAATAAGTATAAAATTTCAGTCCAGCAAGATGAAAAATGTTATAGAGATCTGCTACACAACAATGTGCATATAGTTAACAATACTATACTGCATACTTGAAAAATTATTAACTGGGTAGACTTCATGCTATGTGTTTTTTACCACAATTATAAATAAATAAATTCTAGTGTCTAAATACCCATCTGTAAAACATGGGCTACATAAATGGGTAAATGTATATAAGTTAAATATATATACATCATATTATTATGAGGGTTAACTCATTCACATATATAGAATTTACAGAACAGTGTCTGGTGCTGTTGTTTATTTTTATATAAATTCATATATAAATAAAATATATTGATTTTTGTGTTATATAAATAAGTTTCTTATTGATGCTTAATAAATATTGATAACTGATTGATAATTATGAGATGTAATGATAAGGAACCAAGGCACCAACAATGCCATTAATTAAAGCAACAGTAAAATCTTCCAGTGGGTAGTTGTTTGAAAATTGCATGATGATATCTTGTAGTGCACTGTTCTTTTGTCACTGTTAATCTTTGTTGAAAGCAACTGGCAAAAGATTACTACTATTATTACTTTCTCATTCACAAACATCTACTTAAATTTGTTTTCTCATACCTAATATCAATTTCTTTAATGACACCCAGTAATAAACTGAATATATTAGCATCATGCAACTCTGTAGCATTAACTGAGATTATGTATAGATGCTAAAATATAAGCAATAATTCTTGGATTCTAGTACTGGATTTCCCCTAGTAGTTTTATGACCTCAGGAAAATTATTTAAACTTCTCTTGATTCACTCTTCTCTCTGAGAGAATGAGGATGGACAACTGAGGTGTATTCCAGGGCTAGTGTTTTTTTCTAACTTGTATATAACTAGGCCTTGCCTTCTTGCTTTTATTTTGTGGCAAATTTCCATAAACTATCACATTCAAAAGATAAAAGTCCCACATTCCAAATGCACTGAAATGCATTCTTACTCAAGTTACTGAAGGACAAAGGGAGATGCATGAAATGGCATGATGCAGAGCAATATGCTCTATAATTTGTCTTTGCTATCTTCTGTTCCCAAATATCCACAAAGGCTTGCTCAGAAATTCTCTCCTCTCTCTGACACTATATTTGATTTCCAAAAATCATTCCTCTTAAAATAACCTCTGGTGCTTCTGCATTGGCTTTTACTTGTTATACACTCTCTCTGCACTGATCCACACTCAGCTATATGTTATGTAGATCAACTTAGCTTTTGTAGATTTCAATCAATATTTTTACCCATTATTCCAATCAGCCCAACGGAGCAAAGTAGGCAAACACTTATAACTTAATTCTTTTCCTTTTATCTGTATGAAATTTTCAAATGTTGCCAAAAATTCTTGTGTCCCAATTCTGATCCAATCATGCATAACACTGAACATAACCCAAGGAACATCCTTGAAAAGAGACTCACAGTTTTGGCAGCACCGATAGTGACATTACTGCCAGACACAAGATGTGTAATTAATATGGATGACACAATGCTTTTCCTCTTAGGCAAAATGCTGGTTGTTGAGAGTACATTGCAGATCTTGGATAAGAAATAGAAAATAATAAGTGAGTTAGAGTTATACTTTCTTCTATTTGCAGGAGATTCTTCCACTGTGTATTGGGCTCAAAGTAAGTTACAATCTTAGCCAAATTGCTTTTAGAAATAAGTTGCAAGCTTTATTACCAAATATCATTAAACAAATTACCAATACTTTTAAAAACAATCTATCATTTTGCCTTCTTTTATTTTTATCTATGTATTTATCAGAAAATAGACAGTTTCATTTGCATTACATATGCTTACAGATACACTCTCTGAGAAATTCCAATGACAATAGAAAAACTTAACTGACTAAAATCATTCAATCATATTTCACAGAATAAGACACTGAAATGATACAGAGACCTATCCAAAGCATAGTTTGAGGAGCCTGGTAAATAGAGTAGAAGAATCCTAAGCTCACCTCATCCCACGAATACATCAGTATAACTAACATAGAAAAGAAACCAAGTCTAGCAGACTTTCCATAATTAATCATACAGAGGTGGCCACATTGAAAAGTGTAGGAAGGGTGGAGTCCACCTCTGGAACCAAACTAACCAGAGAGACTAAGCACAAATGGGAGGGACACCACAAGCACAAAGAAGGGAAAGGAACAGACCCCACACCAGACACCCCAGACACAGGGGACCTATGTTGGGAAGACAAGTTCCTATACCATTAAGCTTTGAAAAATCAGAGGGGCTTAACTTCCTGAGTTTTTACAACCACTGGGGCTTAACACTAGGATCTTTAAAAATCAGTGGCCTCAACTCAGAAGAGCCCTAGGCAATGGGAAACTGAGTC
Organism: Ailuropoda melanoleuca; assembly: GCF_002007445.2. Classification (NCBI taxonomy): domain Eukaryota; kingdom Metazoa; phylum Chordata; class Mammalia; order Carnivora; family Ursidae; genus Ailuropoda; species Ailuropoda melanoleuca. Next base: position 63,015,331 of record NC_048228.1, on the reverse strand, counting down.
CCTGCCCTGAAAGAGACAGCAGAAAAAACAACCCCACCAAGATACACCATAAAACTAGCAGTTTTAAAAGAGACTGGGGTATATGGGAAGGTTTGTTTACTGATCTCAGAACTTGCACAGAAATGGCAGATATCTTTAGGAGACTTCTCCAAGAACAAAAGAGCTGGTGGGCACTAGTCTAGCCTAGCTTAGCCTGTATACGTGGACACTGCAGGAACACTTGTCATCTAGCTTGATAACACCATGCACCCCAATCCCATGTTCTCCTGCAGACTTCCCTCATTCAACCCAACCTACTCTGCAAGAGTCCCTCCAAAGCAGCCTCAGATCCCTAACATTCTTCAAGCAAACCCAACAGTCACCAGCACCATTCCAAAGTGACTCTTGCCCAAGGAAGAGGGGAAGATAAGCACACACACCATTTCTACTGCATCCTTAGCACTAACCTGGGGCAGACATCGGATCTGACTGCTGGCTCCCTGATCAACAAAAACCTCACAGGGGGCTACACAAAGAGAGAGTCCTGTAGTTCAGGGTCATGAAAACCACAACAGACAGATTGGGGGCAGATATCCGGCCTGGCTGCCAGCCCCACCCACCAATGAAAACCTCTCAAGGGACAATGAAGGAAGAGCACCCTGCAGTTCAGGGCAACTGCACTTCTGGCAAACAAGTTGAAGACAGGCATCTGGTATGACCCAGACTGGGCTCTTAATAGCACAGGGACTAAACCCTGCCCTCAACAGGCAAAGCGGATCATTGCAAATGAGCAGACTGAAGGCAAAGATGGATCGACCATAATAGGATGCATGCAACACACACAGGAGACACCAGTGAAGCACCAGGTTCTGGTGAGCATGGTACTTTGCACTACAGGGCACTACAGGACCTCTTCTTCATAAGGCCACTACTTCTAAGATCAGGAGACATAGCTGACTTCCTAATACGTAGAAACAGATACAGAAAGTTAGACAAAATAAGAGAGACAGGAATATGTCCCAAATGAAGAAACAGGATAAAATCACAACAAAAGAGCTAAATGAAATGAAATATGCAATTACCCTGAGAGAATTCAAAGTAATGGTCACAAAGATACTTACTGGACTTGAGAAAAGAGTGGGAGATCTGAGACCTTTAACAAAGAGAAAATATAAAAAAGAACCAATCTGACATGAAAAACTCAATAACTGAAATTTTAAAAATTCACTACTGGGGATAAACAGTAGACTAGAGGAAGCAGAAAAATGGTTCAGTGAGCTAGAAAACAGAGTAATGGAAAGCAATGAAGAAGAACAGCAAAAAGAAAAAAGGAATAATAAAAAATTACAATAGGTTAAGGGAACTTAGCAACACCATCGTGAGACAGGGAAACTGAAGGAACCCCATGAAAAACATTGCTTGTTTGTTTGTTTCCTTTTCCAGCTTCTATTCTGGGTAGGACCTGTATCCCCACTCTACAAATGTCTTATAGTTCTGATAATGTATTTCCTCCTTATAAAGGGTCAAGGTGTTAATAATTTCTTTGAAGTCTTCCAGCACAATAGATAACGTCTAAGCAGTGACTGGTTGAAGTAGTCATGTATATATTCCAAGACCACTGACTCCAGGCACCTTGATTCCAAGATCCGTGGCTCCAAGGCATAAGGTATATAGAGGATACTTGGGCACTCTTCCTTGTTTCAACCAATTCCTGCCTACCTGAGAGGACACGCACATCAGACGACCAACCTCAATAAAAACCCCAGACTCCAAGCAAAAATGAAACTCATTCTTTCCTTTCTGAGTCTCCCAGATGGTCTTGTCTCTATCTGCCCTCTCTCTCTCTCTTCAATGAACCCTGCTCTCACTTCCTACCAGCTTGCATTTGATTTCTATTCTGCATGAAGTCAAGGACCAACCCACTTGGTTGACCCTGCAAGATGCCCCTCTGGGTCTTCAGACCCAGACAGCCTACATCAATCAAGCATAATAACATTCACATTATAAGGATCCCAGAAGAAGAAGAGAGAGGGAAAGGGACAGAAAATTTATTTCAAGAAATAGGTGAAAGCTTCCTTAATCTAGGGAAGGAAACAAAAATCCAGACCTAAGAGGCACAAAGAGCCTGCAAAAAAAAAAAAAAAAATCAACCCAAGGAGGTCCACACCAAGACACATAATAATTAAAATGGCAAAAAATAGTGATAAAGAGATCATTTTTAAAGCACCAAGAGAAAATGGCTACATACAAGGGAAACCCAAACTATCTGTCAGCTGATTTTTGCAGCAGAAACTGCAGGCCAGAAAGAAGTGGCATGACATATTAAAAGTACTTAGAGAAAAAACACCTTGCAAATGAGAATACTCGAACCAGGGGTGCTTGGGTGGTTCAGTTGTTAAGCATCTGCCTTCGGCTCAGGGCATGATCCCAGTCCTGGGATCAAGTCCCACATCAGGCTCCTCCACTGGGAGCCTGCTTCTTCCTCTCCCACTCCCCCTGCTTGTGTTCCCTCTCTCGCTGGCTTTCTCTCTGTCAAATAAATAAATAAATTCTTGAAAAAAAAAAAAAAGAATACTCTAACCAGCCAGGCTACCATACTGAATAGGAGAAATAAAAAATTTCCGAGACAAACAAAAATTAAAGAAATTCATCACTATTAAACCAGCCTTATAAGAAATGTTAAAGGAAATTCTTTGAATGGAAAGGAAAGGCCACAATCAGGAGTAAGATAATTAGAAAACAGAAAAAAAATTCACAGGTACACAATAAAAGTAGTAAATTAATCATTTATAAAACCAGTACGGAGGTTAAAGCATAAATGCAGTAAAGTTAATTATATCTATAAAAATCAGTCAAGAGATTCACAAAATAAAATTATATAAAATATTTGATCATATACATAAAATGTGGGAGGGGAGTAAAAATTTAGTGCTTTAAGAATGGGTTCAAACTTAAGTGACCATCAACTTAATATAGACTGTTGTATGCATATAATGGTATATATAAACCTTATGATAACCACAATCAAAACCCAGTAGCTGATATGTAAAGATAAAGAGAAAAGTATCCAAACATAAAATTAAAGAAAACCATCAAACCACAAGGGAAGAGGGCAAGAAAAGAAAGAAACAGAAAACTGGGGGGGAAAAAACATAAAATAAGTCACAATATGGCAATAAGTACATACTTATCAATAATTACTTTGACTGTAAATGAACTAAACACTCCTATCAAAAGACATAGGGTGATGGGATGGATAAAAAAGCAAGACCTATCTATATGCTGCCTATAAGAGATTCACTTTAGACCTAAAGACACATGCAGATTGAAAGTGAAGGGATGGGAAAACATTTATCATGCAAATGGAAGTGAAAAGAAAGCCAGGGTAGCAATACTTACGTTGGACAAAATAGACTTTAAACAATGACTATAACAAGAAAGAAAGAAGGACATTACATAATCATAGAGGGAACAATCCAACAAGAAGATATAACAATTGTAAATATCTATGCACCCAGCATAGGAACACTCAAATACATAAACCAGCTAATAACAAAGATAAAGGAAGTAGTCGATAGTAATACAAGAATAGTGGGAAACTTTAACACCTCACTGACATCAACAGATAGATCATCCAAACACAAAATCAACAAGGAAACACTGACTTTGAATGAAACATTGTACCAGATGGATCTAACAGATATATTCAGAACAATCCATCCTAAAACAGCAGAATACACATTCTTTTTAAGTCAGTATGGAACATTTTCCAAAACAGATCACATGTTGGGCCTCAAAACAAATCTCAACAAATTCAAAAAGACTGAAGTCATATCATGCATCTTTTCCAACTACAATAGTGTAAAACTAGAAATCAACCACTAGAAAAAATCAGGAAAGAACACAAATACCTGGAGGTTAAATAACATGTCTCTAAACAATGAATGGGTCAACCACAAAATTAAAGAGGAAATCAAAAAGTATATGAAGAAAAATAAAAATGAAAACACAATTGTCCAAATCTTCGGGATATAACAAAAGGTATTCTAAGAGGGAAGATTTTAGCAATGCAGATTTGAGCAATTCTACCTCAAGAAACAGGAAAAATCTCAAATAAACAATCTAACCTTATACCTAATTACTAGAAAAGGAAGAACAAACAAAACCTATATCCAGTAGAAAATAGATAATAATACAGATTAAAGCAGAAATAAATGAGACTTAAAAAACAATAGAACAGATCAATGAAACCAGGAGCTGGTTCTTTGAAAACATCAACAAAATTGATAAACTTTTAGCCAGACTCATAGAGAGAGAGAGAGCGCGCGCTCAAATAAATATAATCAGAAATGAAAGAGGAGAAATAACCAACACCACAGACATATAAAGGATTATAAGAGAATATTATTAAAAAATATATGACAAGAAATTGGACAACCTGGAATTAATGGATATATAACTTCCCAAAACTGAATCAGGAAGAAATAGAAAATTTGAACAGATCAATTACTAGCAATGAAATTGAATCAGTAATCAAAAAACTCCCAACAAAGTCCAAGACCAGATAAATCCAGAGGTGAATTCTGCTAAACACTTAAAAGAGAGTTAATGCCTATTCTTCTCAAAATATTCCAAAAATAGAAGAGGAAGAAAAGCCTGCAGATTTATTCAGAGGCCAGCATTACTCTCATACCAAAACCAGATAAAGACACTACAAAAAAAACAAAACAACAACAAAAAAAAACAATTAATTCTGAAGAACATAGATGTTAAAAATCCTCAACAAATATTAGCAAACTGAATCCAAAAATATATTTTAAAAGATCATTCACCATGATCAAGAGGGATTTATTCCAAGAATGCAAAGGTGGTTCAATATTCACAAATCAATTGGTATGATACATCACATTAACAAGAGAAAGGATTAAAACCATATGATCAGGGATGCCTGGGTGGCTCAGTTGGTTAAGTTTCTGCCTTCGGCTCAGGTCATGATCCCAGACTCCTGGGATCAAGCTCCACGTTGGGCTCCTTGTTCAGCTGGAAACCTGCTTCACCCTCTGCCTGCCACTCCCCCCTGCTTGTGCTCTCACACTCTCCCTCCCTCTCTGACAAATAAATTTAAAAAATCTTTAAAGAAAAGAATTATACAAAAAAAGTATGATCATTTCAATAGATGCTGGAAAAATATTTGACAAAGTACATCCATTCATGATAAAAATTCTCAATGAGTAGGTTTAGTGAACATTCCTCGACATAATTAGGGCCACAGTGAACATCAAACTCAATGGTGAGAAACTGAGAGTTTTTGTCCTAAAATCAGGAACAAGACAAGGATACCTACTGACACCAAAATGTGAAACTTGAAACCATAAAATTCCTGGAAGAAAACATAGGCAGTAATCTCTGACATTAGCCATAGAATAAGTTACCTGGCTATGTCTTCTCTGGCAAGGGAAACGATGCAAAATTAAACTATTGGGACTATTTAACAATAAAATATTTTGCACAGTGAAGGAAACCATCAACAAAACAGAGACAACCTACTGAATGGGAGAATGTTTGCAAATGATATATTTGATAAGGGTTTAATATCCAAATTATACAAAGAACTTACACAACCCAACACCAAAATAACAAGTAATCCAGTTTAAAAAATTGGCAGAAGATATGAATAGACATTTTTCCAAAGAAGACATACAGATGACTAACAGACACATGAAAAGATGCTCAACATCACCAATCATCAGGGAAGTGCAAATCAAAATCACAATGAGATATCACCTTACACCTGTCAGAACACCTAAAGTCAAAAACACAAGAAATAGCAAGTGTTGGTGAGGATATGAAGAAAAAGGAACCCTCATGCACTGTTGGTGGGAATGCAAACTGGTGCAGCCACTGTGGAAAACAGTATGGAGGTTCATTAAAAAATTAAAAGTAGAATTACCATGTGATCCATAATTCCACTGTTGTGTATTGACCCAAAGAAAATGAAAACACAAATTTCAAAAAGATATATGAACCCCTATGTTTATTGTAGCATTGTTTACAATAGCCAAGATAAAGAAGCAACTCAAGAATCCATTGATAGATAAATGGATAAAGAAGTACACACACACACACACACACACACAGAAATATTACTCAGCCATAAAAAAGAATAAGATCTTGCCATTTGAAACAACATGGATACATCTAGAAGGCATAACGCAAAGGGATGTTAGTCAGTCAGAGAAAGACAATACCATATTCACTCATGTGGAATCCACTGAATAAACCAAAGAAAAAAAGGAAAAAAGAGAGAAACAAAAATACTTTTTAAATTTTCAAATTTTTATATTTTTTATTTTTTTAATTAAATTCAAGTTAATTAACATAGAGTGTATTACTGGTTTTGGGGTACAGTTTAGTGATTCATCAGTTGCGTATAACATCCAGTGTTCATTACATCAAGTGCCCTACTTAATGCCCTTCACCCAGTTACCCCATCCCCTCACCCACCTCCCTTCAAGCAACTCTTGATTTATTTCCTATAGTTAAGAGTCTCTTATGGTTTCCTCCCTCTCTGTTTTTATCTTATTGCATTTTTTTCATTCCTTAAATATAGAGAATAAACTGGTGGTTGCCAGAGGGGAGGTGGATGGGGGGATGGGTGAAATAGGTAAAAGGGATTAAGATTACATTTACCATGATAAACACTGAGTAATGCCTAAAATTGTTGACTCATTATATTGTATATCTGAAACTAATATAACATTGTATGAATTTTAAAAAATAAAAATAAGTAAAATAAAATTGAGGTTGATTGACTATTAAATCACATTTCACCTTCACTGGTTAATCTATTTAAAAAACAGTACTAAGTGTAATACAAATCTGAAAGATCTTTTCAAGACTTTTATCATTTATAGGTATTATTAGTGTTAACTTTAATCTGCAAATTTACCAAAATTGCTTTTTAATCATCACGGACCCAAAGCTCAAACTTGCTTTAAATCAACTCAGTCATTCAACAGCTTGTCCTCTGGCAAACTGAAGGAACGTAAACAAAGTTCTCTCTTTTTTTTTTTTTTTTTTAAGATTTTATTTATTTATTTGACAGAGAGAGAGACAGCCAGTGAGAGAGGGAATACAAGCAGGGGGAGTGGGAGAGGAAGAAGCAGGCTCTCAGCGGAGCAGGGAGCCCAATGTGGGGCTAGATCCCAGGACCCTGGGATCATGCCCTGGGCCGAAGGCAGACGCTTAACGACTGAGCCACACAGGCACCCCTAAACAAAGTTTTCTAAATTGAATACTATTTTTGATTCTATGCCTACAATTTCAGATTTCCAAAGACAACAATGCATACCTTCCTCCTGAAGTGTGGCTTAGTAACTGGAAACACACACAAGTGTGCACATGCATGCACACATGCACACATGATTCAACTACCTATCTCCTTTTATTCCCTGGTAACATGTCTCTTTTATTCACAATTCTTCTGATTAATTGCATTTCTTAGAATTATCCACTAATCAACCAGAAGAAAAATGCCACATAGCTATACCAGCATGCCAATTCTGATATCCAACACTCCTTTGGCCCCATTTAAGTGAAACCATTCTATTCACAGCCCCGATGAGGGGGTAGCTCTAGATAGTCATGACTTGTACAACTTGTCTTAACTCCCTTGTGCCTGAACTACAAACAGGTACTTAATTCAAGTTCAACAATAATCTATAGGCCCGCCAGCAGCACATGATGTTGCCTGATATAGCAAGATAAGCTTAATTAAGCTCATTTTCTCTGGCATATTGGCTTGGAGAGAACTGAGCAATTGGTGGAGGGACCTAAAGCTGAACAATTGCACACAGAAGATCAAAAAGGTATGTTAGTGCCTAGCGGCAAGGAAGTTGAATCTGGGAATGAGCAGTCACAGAGAGCCAAATTATGAGGACACAGAAACTAAGAGGTACCAAAAAGTTAAGTTGAGAAAAGGAAACAAAAACTGAGTCAAAAGCAAATGGAGAACAGAAATAAGGGGAATAAATAAGATAATAATTAGATGGAAGACAGAAGCTAGCTACTTAATGACTAGGGAGAAGATATATGCCCATTGGATTTCTGCACTAGCATCCTAATTTTATCTATGCTGTTGTTATCTTTGCCCACTAAAATCCATCCATTCTCCAAACAACTGCCAGTGTGGTCTTTTAAATTATGCATCCTATCACTTGAATGCTTGCTTGAAATCCTCCAAAATCTTCCCACTGTATTGAGAATAAAATGTAAGGTCTCATATGATCTACCCAGTTCCTGCTCTCCAGCTCATATTGTATCACCATTTCCTCCCATTCATGCAACACCTGTACCTGGAATGTTTGGTCTCTAGATCTTTTCTTCAAATATCAGCTATTCTGAAAGGACTTCCCTAATCACCCACTCTAAGGCATCCTCATCTTATTTCTCAACCCCTCAGCTGGTTACTAACCCATCATTTAATTTTATTTTCCTTTTAGCACTTGTCACTACCTGTGATTCTTATTTATTTATTTATTTATTTATTTATTTATTTATTTAGTTATTTATTAGCTGCAATTCTCTTATTTGTTTCTGGTTAAGGGCTGTTAGTTTTCCCATCCAAGAGAATGTAGACAGAGAACTTGCCTGGTTCTCCAGTGCTTAGAATGTTGTAGGAACTCAAAATACCTAAGAAAGGAATGATGAAAAGATGAAAGGGAGAGGAAGGAGGGAAGAAGGAAAAAGGGGAGAAAGGGTGGGAAGGAGACTATAGGGAAGAAGGAAAGAAACTCCTCTTGAAGAAACCCCAGTGCTGCTTTGAAGTCTTAATTAGACTCATTTAAGACCTTGCTTCTCCTCCATGAGTCCTTGGATTTTCTACAGTTCTGTAGTTCAAAGTTCCAGCTTTGTCTGGGAGCTAATAGTTCATATTTTCCTAGTAGTCTGATGAACATAAGATTTACACTAAACTCTCACTTACATTAAGTAGCTTGCATAAATTTCAGTTTTTCCTTAATAAAAGAAGAAAAACCCTTATTGGCATGGCAGTAGTGACAGAAAAAAACTGACTAAGGATAAAATGACTCTACCTATTTCTTCACTAATCAAAAAGAAGAAAAAAGCTCCAATAACTAAATTTGTTTTTAGTTTCTATTACCCTGTCACACAAATTATTTCAAGTTAAGTTTTTCCAAAAATAGGTTCATGTTAAAATGTTTATCAAGTATAGAAAAGCACAAAGAAAAGTAAAAATGTACCATAATCTTATCACCCAGTGAAGACCACTAAATGCTTTTGCATGCATTTTTGTTTGTGTTTTAAAGTTTTATTCAAATTCCAGTTAGTTAACATACAGTGTTATAGTAGTTTCAGGTGTACAATATAGCAGTTCGACACTTCCATATATCACTCAGTGTTCATCACAAGTGCACTCTTTTGGGATGCCTGGGTGGCTCGTTGTTAAGCTTCTACTTTCAGCTCAGGGCATGATCCCGGCGTTCTGGGATTGAGCCCTGCATCAGGCTCCTCAGCTGGGAGCCTGCTTCTCCCTCTCCCACTCCCCCTGCTTGTGTTTCCTCTATCGCTGGCTGTCTCTCTCTGTCAAATAAATAATCAAAACCTTTTTAAAAAAAAGTGCACTCTTTAATCCCCATCAGCTATTTCACCCATCCTACCATCCACCTCCTTTCTGGTAACCATCAACTTATTCTCTATAGTTGAGAGTCTGTTTCTTCGTTTGCCTGTTTCTCTCTTTGCATGAATTTTAAATAAAAGTGAAATCGTAACCTATAAATTTCTAGCCTGACCTCTCACTTATTAACATAATATTCCCATGTCTTTAAATATTCCTCTATACCCTTATTTTTCATGTTTACCGTGTAAAAACTGTTATACAATATGAATAATTTTATATAGTTTACCATTTTTTTACATTTAGATTAGTTGGAATTTTCACAAATGTAAATAATATTGAGATGAACTTTCATAAAATTAAATTTTATATGTGTCTACAATTTTTCCTTAGGATAAATCAGAGTCATTTTTGCCTTGTATTATTTTGTCTTCTCAGTCACAATCATACAACTATAAATACTAAAAATTCAACAATCTAAATTAAATTGAATTATACTCGTTTAAAAAATGGGAGTGGGACAGAGTATACGCAGACAGCATAAAATAGCTGACTTTTTTTTTTTTACAATATTGTAGAACAGTGCAGATATAATGACCAGTTTAGATAATGAGGGGGAAAGATACTACCTCAAAATATCCACACAGGAAACACTTGGAGGAATCTAATGAGCTTTTTTAAATTGCTCGGGTTTTTTAAAAACCTACGGTGGGGAAAGATTATTAAGTGAAGTTGCCAATCAGATGACGAATTGGCAAAATTCTTGTTTACAATCATGGATGCCTTTAGGGTTTGTCCATCAATATATATTAAAAAATAGTCTTATTAAAAACTCTGGAACTTTCCATGGACTTAAGATCAGTGCCTATGTTTCTTTAATATAAAAGTGAGACAAACCAGGGGGAAGAAAGAGGAGAATAGAAGGGGGTGAAAGCTGTCCTTTCCATATATTTTTCAAAGAAGCCTGCAGTTTGAAATCCACTGGAAGAAGAACTGCCTTATGTGCTGAGGAGAAGAGTATAGGCCCTCCTTAATCAGAGATGACACAAAATCAAGACTTTTCAGGGCAATACCTGCAGTAAAGGATAAGTATTCTGACAATGTCATTGTCTGCAACATCTAATGCCACCAGGTAAAAAAGAATCACCATCAGCAGTATCCCATGCTTATTCAGCTAGTCATGGACCTAAATGACCCTTACACAGATTTCTGCTACAAGATTTACAGAGGAAAAGAAGCTGACATTCAGTTGAAAACGAAAAGTCACCAAAACAGAAATGAATCAAAATAGGATATGTAATCACCAATAATCAATCAATGGCATCTAAAGGGCCAAATAGCAGGCAGTAGGTAGTGATTTTCTACCAAATGTTTTGGATGTTGCCATGCATTATGAAAAGCATTTTTTAGAAATGCAGATGCTGAATATATACAGTTAAACATATTAATGTGCTGAAGCTATCCCACAGCTAATTATTGACAATCCCTTCCTAATTCTGCTTTTTTTGGTGACATCACATTGGTAGCTAAAAATTGGCCATGGTGGGACTATTTACATGGAAATTTCTCTTTTTTCTTTTTTTACCGTAGTACCAATTGCTAATTTACCCAACATACTGCTGGAAACCTAATTGTATTTTTGTGAATTACATATTCAGATACACAGATTCTCCTGACGGACAAAGGATAAAACAGTAAAATAGTCAGTATAAAACAATAAAATAATTAGTCACGGGCTATGCTAGCTAATGATGTTAGTATTACGCCCAGAAAGTGAATTTTCAATACAGACCCTCCAGTGAGAGCCAAAAGGCAAGTTAATTTTGCTTGGCTACATCTCCTGCTGGAATGACAATTTATAAATGCACTTTTTATAATTAATTTTACTGAAATATCTTCAACATGGAGTAGAATGCACCATTCCTAATACAGTTCCATGAGTGGTTTTTTTTTTTGTCTTTTTTTTAAAAGATTTTATTTATTTGACAGAGAGAGAGACAGCCAGAGAGAGAGGGAACATAAGCAGGGGAAGTGGGAGAGGAAGAAGCAGGCTCCCAGTGGAGGAGCCCGATGCAGGGCTCAATCCCAGGACTCTCGGATCATGCCCTGAGCCCAAGGCAGATGCTTAACGACTGAGCCACCCAGGTGCCCCCAGTTCCATGAGTTTTAACACATAGACGTGTAACTCATGTAACTAACAAGATAATCAAGGTATAAAACATTCCCTTCTCCCCTGAACAGTCCCCTGTTTCCCTTCCAATCAATAATGAAATCACTCCCAATAACGAATCCCGCCCAGACAACCATAATTCTGATTTCTAACATTAGGGATTGGCTTTATCTATTCTAGAACATCATCTAAACAGAATCATACAGTAATGCACTTTTGTGTTTGACTTCTTTCACTAAAAATAATATGTTGAGCTACATCCTTGTGTTTTTGTATGTTTTTAAATAATCTTTTATTTGGAGATAACTCCAAATTTTTAGAAAATTTACAAGAATTAGAGTAATAGCACAAAAAACTGTGTATCTCTTATCCAAATCATTTGTTGACAGCATTTACCTATTTCTCTTGACATGTATGTGTGCACTCCCTCTCTCTCTTCTACATATATATATATGGTTGACCCATGAACAACATGGGGGTTAGAAGGCATCAACCCTCACAAAGTCGAAAATCCAAATATAACTTTTGACTCTCCAAAAACTGAACTACAAATAGCCTACTGTGGACCAGAAGCCTTACTAATAATAGGAACAATCAACGCATAGTATATTATTCTATACTGTTTCTTTACTGTATTATTCTAAACTGTATATATTCTATAGTGTATTCTTTCAATAAAATAATCTAGAGAAAAGAAAATTATTAAGAAAATCATAATGAAGGGAAAATACATTTACAATACAGTGCAGTAAAAATATCCATGTTTAAATGGACCCACACAGTTCAAACCTATGTTGTTCAAGGGCCAGCCTTATACACACACACACACACACACACATATGTATGCATATATAAACATCTCCATACTTACATCTTTTATAATATACAAAATTTTTCTCAAACATTTGAGGAGTTACATACATCATGGTTCCTTACCTGTATATACTCAGTGAGCTACCTACAATTAAATATTCTCCATAAAATCACATCATATTCAATAATTTTAACATCACTAAGATTCTTTAATAAAACTAACCCTTATTCTAATTTTGTCAATTATGTACTTTAAAGTATGTCTTCTATGTGATCTTTCCTTCCTAAGGATCCAGTCTAGAATCAAACTTTTTTCTTTTTTAGTGAGAAGTATTTCCTTGTATGATAGATTTAAGTTTTTTATTCATTCTTTTCTTCAAGGACATTTGAGTTATTTCAAGTCTAAGACTGTCATGGATAAAGCTGCTATTAACATTTTTGTCCACGTTCTTTGTGAGAACCAATGCTATCATTCTCCTGGATAAATAACTAACAGTAAAATTGTTGAGTCATAATAGATATTTAACTTCGTAAAAATTTGCCACACAGCTTTCTAAAGTAGTTGTACAATTTCACAGGCCCCAGAAATATATGATCATCCCAGGTGCTCCATACCTACATAAACATTTGTTATTGTAAGCCTTTAAATTTCTAGAAAAATGTGAAGCATTATCTCATTGTGCTTTAATAATTCCTCAATGACAAATCATGTTACACATCTTTTCATGTCTTAATAGCAATTTTAATACTTTCATCTGCTCAAGCCTTTTCCCATTCTTTTATTGATGTGTTTTTTTATTATTGATTTTTAGAAGTTCTTTATATGTCGTTCATGAAAACCCTTCATCAGATGAACATATTGTGAATGTTTCACTATTATTTGTTGTTTTTTTTTTTTTTGGAAAGGTGACTTTTGATAGGGAAAAGGTTTTGATTTTGGTTAAGTAAACCTTTTATATTATTTTCCTGTGTAAGAAATATTTACCTAATCTAAGACCTAGAACTTTTTAAAGTTTTAATTTAATATGATTAGTTCTGTGATCTGCCATGAATTAATTTTGGGTAATGGTATTCAAAAGAGTCGACATACATTTTCCCCCCATAGTTATCCAGTTGTTTCAGAAATATTTGTTTAAATGCCTTTCCTTTCCTCTCTATATTGTGTAAGCATATTTGTTTAAAATAATTTGATCGTATACTGTGGATCTATTTCTATACTCTTATTATAATCCATTGATGTATTTGTCTGTGCTAATGCCAATATCACACTCTCCTGATTATTGCAGCTTTAAAATACATCTTTGCATGGATAGAACTAGAGGGTATTATGCTAAGCAAAATAAGTCAATCGGAGAAAGACAATTATCATATGATCTCAGTCATATGTGGAATTTAAGAAACAAAACAAAGGAGCACAGAGGAAGGGAGAAACACATAAAACAAGTCATAATCAGTGAGGGAGATAAACCATGAGACTATTAACCATAGGAAATAAACTGAGGGTTGCTAGAGGGGATGTGGGGGGGATGGAGTAACAGGGTGATGGGTATTAAGGAAGGGAGTGATGTAATGAGCACTGTGTGTTACATACAACCGATGAATCACTTAACTCTTCCTCTGAAAATAATAATTCACTCTACGTTGATTAATTGAACTTAAATAAAAAAATAAATAAAATAAAATACATCTTAGCATTAACTAATATAAGTCTTCTCACTTTTTTCAGTTTTAAGATTATTTTGTTTCTTTGGGGGCCTTTGCATTCTTCTGTGCATACTAGCATCAGCTATTACTCTCTTTAAAAAAACCACATTTATTGGAGTATAATTGGGTTTTCAGGGAATCTTTTTTTTTGCTTTTATTTTTTATAATAATTTTTGATTATGTTATGTTAGTCACCATGCAGTACATCCTTTTTTGATGTAATGTTCCATGATTCATTATTTGCGTGTAACACCCAGTGCACCATGCAATATGTGCCCTCCTTAATACTCATCACCGGCCTATCCCAATCCCCCACCCCCTCCCCTCTGAAGCCCTCAGTTTGTTTCCCAGAGTCCATAGTCTCTCATGGTTCATTCCTCCTTCTGTTTAACCCCCCTTCATTCTTCCCTTCCTTCTCCTACTGATCTTCCTGCTATTTCTTATGTTCCATAAATGAGTGAAACCATATGATAATTGTCTTTCTCTGCCTGACTTATTTCACTTAGCATAATCTCCTCCAGTCCCGTCCCTGTTGCTGCAAATGTTGGGTAGTCGTTCTTTCTGATGGCTGAGAAATATTCCATTGTATATATGGACCACATCTTCTTAATCCAGTCATCTGTTGAAGGGCATCTCCACTCCTTCCACGATTTAGCTATTCTGGACCATGTTGCTATGAACATTGGGGTGCATATGGCCCTTCTCTTCACTACATCTGTATTTTGGGGGTAAATACCCAGTAGTGCAATTGCTGGATCATAAGGTAGCTCTATTTATAAGTTTTTAAGGGACCTCCACACTGTTTTCCAAAGTGGCTATACCAACTTGCATTCCCGCCAACAGTGTAAGAGGGATCCCCTTTCTCCATATCCTCTCCAACATTTGCTGTTTCCTGCCTTGTCAATTTTTGCCATTCTAACTGGCGTAAGGTGGTATTTCGCTGTGGTTTTGATTTGAATTTCCCTGATGGCTAACGTTTTGAAGAATTTTTCATGTGTCTGTTAGCCATTTGTATGTCTTAATTGGAAAACTGTTCATAACTTCTGCCCATTTTTTGATTTGATTATTTGTTTCTCATGTATTGAGTTTGAGAAGTTCTTTGTAGATTTTGGATACTAGTCTTTTATCTGTAGTGTCATTTGCAAATATCTTCTCCCATTCCGTGGGCTGCCTCTTAGTTTCTTTGACTGTTCCTTGACTGTGCAGAAGGTTTTTATTTTGATGAAGTCCCACAAGTTCATTTTTTCTTTTGTTTCTCTTCCTTTGGAGATGTGTCATGAAAAAGGTTGCTGAGGCCAATGTCAAAGAGGTTACAGCCTATGTTCTCCTCTAGGATTTTGACGGATTCCTGTCTCACATCGAGGTCTTTCATCCATTTGGAGTTTATCTTCATGTATGGCATGAGAGAGTGGTCAAGTTTCATTCTTTTGCATATAGCTGTCCAATTTTCCCAGCACCATTTATTGAAGAGACTGTCTTTTTTCCGCTGGATGTTTTTTCCTGCTTTGTCAAAGATTAGTTGCCCAAAGAGCCGAGGGTCCACATCTGGGTTCTCTATTCTGTTCCATTGGTCTATGTGTCTGTTTTTGTGCAAGTACCATGCTGTCTTTGTGATCACAGCTTTATAGTATAGCTTGAAATCCAGCAACGTGATGCCCCCAGCTTTGTCTTTCCTTTTCAACAATTCCTTGGCGATTCAGGGCCTTTTCTGGTTCCACACAAATTTAAGGGCTGTTTGCTCCAGTTCTTTGAGAAATGTCATTGGCATTTTGATTGGGATGGCATTGAAAGTGTTGATTGCTCTGGGTAGCATAGACATTTTAACTGTGTTTATTCTTCCGATCCATGAGCATGGAATATTTTTCCATCTTTTTTGTGTCTTCTTCCATGTCTTTCAAGAGTGATTTGTAGTTTCTAGAATATAGATCTTTACCTCTCTAAGTTAATTCCGAGATAACGTATGATTTTTGGTGCTTTTATAAATGGAATCGATTCCCTAATTTCTCTTTCTTCAGTCTCATTGTTCATGTATAGAAATGTAACTGACTTCTGAGCATTAATTTTGTATCCCGCCACATTACTGAATTGCTCTATAAGTTCTAGTAGTTTGGGGTGGAGTCTTTTGGGTTTTCCATATAGAGTATCATGTCATCTGCATAGAGAGACAGTTTGACTTCTTCTTTACCAATTTGATCAAGATTAGAGCAGAGATCAATGAATTAGAAACCAGGAGCACAGTAGAGCATATCAACAGAACTGGAAGTTGGTTCTTTGAAAGAATAAATAAGATCGATAAGCCAATGGCCAAACTTATCCAAAAGAATAGAGAAAGGGCCCAAATTAATAAAATTATGAATGAAAGGGGAGAGATCACAACCAACATCAATGAAATAGGAAGGATCATTAGAAACTTTTATCAACAGCTTTATGTCAATAAATTAAACAAGCTGGAAGAAATGGATGCCTTCCTGGAAACCTATAAACTACCAAGACTGAAACAGGAAGAAATTGATTTTTTAAACAGACCAATTAATTACGAAGAGATTGAAGCAGTGATCAAAAACCTCCCCAAAAACAAGAGTCCAGGGCCTGATGGATTCCCCAGGGAATTCTACCAAACAATCAAAGAAGAAATAATACCTATTCTCCTGGAGCTGTTTCAAAAAATAGAAACT
Organism: Ailuropoda melanoleuca; assembly: GCF_002007445.2. NCBI lineage: Eukaryota > Metazoa > Chordata > Mammalia > Carnivora > Ursidae > Ailuropoda > Ailuropoda melanoleuca. The sequence goes on along the minus strand of NC_048228.1, from coordinate 62,998,356 downwards.
GAAAGAAAACTACCAAATTCATTCTATGAGGCCAATATTACTCTGATCCCCAAACCAGGCAAAGACCCCATCAAAAAGGAGAATTACAGACCGATTTCCCTGATGAATATGGATGCCAAAATTCTCAACAAGATCCTAGCTAATAGGATCCAACAGTAAATTACAAGGATTATCCATCATGACCAAGTGGGATTCATCCCTGGGATGCAAGGGTGGTTCAACATTCACAAGTCCATCAGTGTGATACATCATATCAACAAGAAAAGAGACAAGAACCATATGATCAGCTCAATTGATGCAGAAAAAACATTTGACAAAATACAGCATCCTTTCTTGATTAAAACCCTTCAGAGTGTAGGGATAGAGGGTACATTCCTCAATTTCATAAAAAGGATGCAAGGGTGGTTCAACATTCACAAGTCCATCAGTGTGATACATCATATCAACAAGAAAAGAGACAAGAACCATATGAAAGGATGCCCACTCTCGCCATTATTATTCAACATAGTACTAGAAGTCCTTGCAATAGCAATCAGACAACAAAAAGGGATAAAAGGTATTCAAATCATGTTTTCATGGAATCTATAGCTAAATTTGAGGTAAATTTACTTTTTATACAGTGAGTCTTTTAATAGCAAACATGGTATATCCCCCATTTATTTATTCTTTTTCTGTGTAATATACTGTAGTACTGTATAGTACTGCGCAGTGTAGCAGTGTACTGTTGCTAGTATATAGAAATGCAATTCTTTTTTTATAAATTGCTTTTATATCATGGGAAAATGCTGCATCCTATCTTTATGCTCTTCATTTATTTTTTTGAATTATTGCACTACTAGGACTTCCAGGACAATGTTGAATATAATGGTAAAAACAGATACCCTTCCTTATTCCTGATCTTAAAGAAAGTGCATTATTGTAGATAATTGTAGATGCCTTTTATCAGATTGAGGACATTCTATTCCACTAAATTACTGTGAGTTTTTATTATCAATAAATGGTAAATTTTATCAAACATGTTTTGTTTTGGTTTCATTTTTCCCATCTACTATAGTGTCCATAAGAGTTTTACCCTTTATTATGTAAATGTAGTAAATTACATTATATGAATATAGTTTAATGAGATAAAACTTTTTAAAAATTCACAATATTATGTGTACAATTCAATTACTTTGATCAAATACGTATGGTTATGTAACAGCCACCACAATCATGATAGAGAACATTTCCATGATCCCAAAAAGTTATCTTTGTTCTTCTCCCCATACTTCCGTCAAACCACTGCCCTCACTTTAGACTCTGACAATCACTGACTGGTCTGCTTTATATTTTCAACTTTCTTAGAATTTTGTAAATGGTATCATAGACTATAAAATTTCTTGTGTCTGGAGTCTTTCATTAAAAAATGGTTTTGCGATAACACTATTCTTCCTTATTGAATTAGCATATTTGTCAAAAATCAATTAACTGTATATGTGTGGATTTATCTCTTCCATTGATCTATTGTATCCTTACAGCATTGCCAAACAGCTTAGATGACTATCATTTTAGAATTACTCTTAAAATAATGTAGTTTAAGTCCTCCAAATGGTTTTTCTTCAATATTCACTTGACAAAGTCTAGATCTTTTGCATTTTCATATGAATTTTAGCATGTACTTGTCCATTTCTATAAGAAATTTGCTTGAATTTTGAATAAGATTGCTTTGAATCCATAGATCAATTTCGTACAAATGATATATTAATAAAATTGAGTCTTCCAGACCATGAATGTGGGATATCTCTTTGTTTAGTTAGCTTTTCTGTAATTTCTCTCAACTATATTTCATATTTTTAGTGTACAGGTACTTCTCACAGTTTATAAAATATTTCAATGAAATCATGTTTCTATACATACTCATTTAGGATTATTTCCGTGATAAATTGATTTCCTTATCATTCTGAAATTTCCCCCTTTGTCCTTGGTGACATTTCATGTCCAAATCTACTTTGTCCAATATTAATATGAACACTCCAGACTCCTTTTGTATATCTTTTTTTTTGAGAAAAACATTTTTTTATTATGTTCAGTTAGCCACTATATAGTACATCGTTAGTTTTTGATGCAGTGTTGAGTGATTCACTAATTACGCATAACACCCAGTGCACATCACAATATGTGCCCTCCTTAATACCTATCACCCTGTTACCTCTTACCCCTACCCCCTCCCTTCTGAGACCCTCAGTTCCAGGGTCCATAGTCCATGGTTCCTCTCCCTCTCTGATTTCTCCCCCTTCAGATTTCCCTCCCTTTCCCTGTAGTCCTCCATGCTATGGCTTATGTTCCACATATGAGTGAAACCATATGATAATTGTCTTTCTCTGCTTGACTTATTTCACTTAGCATAATCCCTTCCAGTTCTCTCCATGTCGATGCAAATGGTGGGTATTCATCCTTTCTGATGGCTGAGTAACATTCCATTGTATACATGTACCACATCTTCTTTATCCATGCATCTGTTGAAGGGCATCTTGACTCCATCCACAGTTTGGCTATTGTGGACATTACTGCTATGAACATTGGGGTGCATGTGACCCTTCTTTTCACTACATCTGTATCTTCAGGATAAATACCTAGTAGTGCAATTGCTGGGTCGTAGGGTAGCTCTATTTTTAACATCTTGATGAATTTCCATACTGTTTTCCAGAGTGGCTGTACCAGCTTGCATTCCCACCAACAGTGTAAGAAAGTTCCCCTTTTCACCACATCCTCACCAACATTTGCTGTTTCCTGTCCTCTTAATTTAAGCCATTCTGACTGGTGTAAGGTGGTAACCCATTGTGGTTTTGATTTGTATTTCCCTGATGGCCAGTGATGTTAAGCATTTTTTCATATGTCTGTTAGCCATTCATATGTCTTCTTTGGAGAAGTGTTTGTTCACGTGTTCTGCCCATTTTTTGGCTGAGTTATTTGTTTTTAGAGTGTTGAGTTTGAGAAGTTCTTTTTAGATCTTGGATATCAGCCCTTTATCTATAATGTCATTTACAGTATCTTCTCCCATTCTGTGATTTGCCTCTTAATTTTTTGCCTGTTTCCTTTGCTGTGCAGCAGCTTTTTATCCTAATGAAGTACCACAAGTTCATTTTTGCTTTTGTTTCCCTTTCCTTTGGAGACATGTCTTGAAAGAAGCTACTGTGGCCGATGTCAAAGAGGTTATTGCCTATGCTCTCCCCTAGGATTTTGATGGATTCCTGTCTCACATAGAGGTCTTTCATCCATTTGGAGTTTATCTTTGTGTATGGTGTAAGGGAAAGGCCCAGTTTCATTCTTCTGTATGTAGCTATCCAATTTTCCCAGCACCACTTATTGAAGATACTTTTTCCGTTGGATATTTTTTCCTGATTTGTCTAAGATTACTTGGCCATTGAGTTGAGAGTCCATTTCTGGAGTCTCTATTCTGTTCCGCTGATCTATGTGTCTGGTTTTGTGTCAATGCCATGCTGTCTTGGTGATCGCAGCTTTGTAATATAGCTTTAAGTCAGATAACGTGATGCCCCCAGCTTTGTTTTTCTTTTTCATCATTCCCTTGGTGATTCAGGGTCTTTTCTGGTTCCATACAAATTTCAGGATTGTTTGTTCCAGCTCTTTGAAAAATGCCAGTGGTATTTTAATAATGATGGCAATGAAAGTGTAAATTGTTCTGGGCAGGATAGACATTTTAACAATCCATGAGCATGGGATGTTTTTCAATCTTTTTGTGTCTTCTTCAATATCTTTCATAAGTGTTCTGTAGTTTCTAAAGTATAGATCCTTTACCTCTTTGGTTAGGTTTATTCCTAGGTATCTTATGGGTTTTGTTGCTATTGTGAATGGAATTCCTTAATTTCTCTTTCTACAGTTACATTTTTAGGGTATAGAAAAGCAACTGATTTCTGTGCATTGATTTTGTGTCCTGCCACATTGCTGAATTGCTGTATGGGTTCTTGCATACCTTTTTCTATCATTTATATTCATTCACTATTTTCCTTTTCATTTAATCTGTGACTTTACATGTAAAAGTGAGTTTCTCATAGATAGCAGTTGGATTTTCCTTTTTTTTTATCCTATCTGACAATTTCTGCCCCTTAATTGGTTTTACAGATCTACATATATAATGTAAATAATATATATATGTAGATTTCAGTCTACCATCCCAATCTTTATTTTCTATTTATCCCTTCTGAACTTTGTTCTTTTTATTCTTGCCTTCATTTGGATAAACTGAGGACTTAAGTTTCATTTTATCTCCACTATTCTCTTGCTAGTAGTACTTCTTTTTTGTTTTGTATTGTTTTGCTTTGCTTTGTTTTTACTGATGTTCTAGGGTTCTAGTAGTGTTCTAGTGTAAGAATCTTGTAGCATTATATTTCCATTTTCTTCTCCCACTCTTTGGCTCATATTTTCATACATTTTATTTATTTATTATATTTTTATATTTTATATTATTATATACTCATTTATTATATTTATTTTATTTCTATATATGTTATAATCCCCACAATACTTTATTGTTATTTTTACATTAGTGAATATCTTTTAAAGAGTCTAAAATCATTTGAATCATTTTATATTTACTTCTTCTAACACAATTTATTCTCATCTCTAGCTCAATTATTTCCCTGACATTTTTCTTTTCTGATTAATAAAATTTCTACAACATTCTTTGGAATCTGTTTCTAATCCTCAAATTTCATTTATCTGGAATGACTTTATTTTGCCTTTACTTCTGAAAGACAATTTCACTGGATGTAAAATTCTAGTTACATAGTTTTAGGAGGTTTTTTTTTTATTTTAGCACTTTAAAGGTATCATTTGATTGTCTTCTGGCTTCTGTTTTCTTCATATGACCAGTCAAATATGATTATTCTTATTGTTCCACTATAAGTAAAATGTCCTTTAGTCCTCTATTTTCAATTGTTTTTCTGTATCTTTGGTCTTCTAAAGATGACATTCCTATATGTACCTTTCTTTGTATTTATCCTACTTGAGTTTGGCTGAGCTTCTTGAATCTGTGTGTTATTATTGAAATTTGTAATATGTTTAACCACAGTCAAATTACTAGCTTATTACCTTGATTTTATATGATCTTAGTCATTATCTTTATTAAGGTGGTTCTATTTTGATTTTTCTCTTAGTCCTAGTGTTAAGCTCTCATCCTGTGCTTATTTCTACTCAAAGGTGTGTGTTATTGGGTAACCCACAGTATGATACTTACTGGTTGTAGCACTATTACAACAAAAAGAAAAGTATAAGGAGCCTAAGTGAAACTTTTCTTCCTACAATGTCCTATCAGATCCCTTTACTGACAAGGTCTAATATTGGGCCAGCTGGCAAAGAAAAAATTTTGCAAGGTGCAGTTACAGCATCATAAAGCAGGGCAAAGAAGGATGGATTTTGATAATTAGCACAGATGGTGTAATACTTTCTTAATTATTATAAAATAAAAAGAAAAGTGGTCACAGTAATTTCATTGTCAATTTCCAGTCATCTGGCAGATCCAAACTCCAATCTGTATCTCTTCATCCTAGTAAGACTGTTATTTTCTGTTTAAGCTCTGTTTACTCATGCATAATCGCAAATTGAGAAGTGTCTTGTGAGCAAACTGCAATATCTAGGTCATCTGTGGATTTGTAAGAACCTACTTGGGATTCAGTGGAAAACCTGAGGTCTGCAGCAAGACCTTCTTACTTGGCAGGGCTTGAACTCCAAACTCTTCACAGCATCTTAGCAACAGCTTCCTAGAATGTCTCACAAGTACACCAGTGCACAGTATCTTCCTGAGTTTTGCTACCACCCCAATGAAAACCTTTCCAGATAGTCTCAACATCAGTGTAGCCATTTCTTCCTGGGACATTTTGCCAGAATTAAAATAGACAGTGACCTGTCTATTTCCTCCTCACCAGCCTTGGCCAGTGACACCTCAGCAAAACTCCTCCACCCAGTGTTCCACAGCCACATCCTGCCTATGAAGAATGAATTTCAGCCCCGTTATAGGTAGTATAAACTCCTCCACCCAGTGTTCCACAGCCACATCCTGCCTATGAAGAATGAATTTCAGCCCCGTTATAGGTAGTATCTCTTTCAAGTTCGTTCTTTCCTTGAGTATCCTCAACATTACATTTGCTATCCTGATATCCTCTAGGATTCTCTTTACCCTCCCTAGGTAGCTAGTCCCATCTTACAAATTAATAATTCTTTTTTAAATGACTAGTGTGCTTTCTGTCTCCTTACTATTACCCTGGCTTCTTTAAACAACCTCAGTTATAGGGTGCCTGGGAGGCTCAGCCAGTTAAGCATCTGCCTTCAGCTCAAGTCATGATATCAGGGTCCTGGGATCAAGCCCCAGTTGGGCTCCCTGCTCAGTGGGAAGCCTGCTTCTCCCTCTCCCTCTGCCTGCCACTCCCCCTGCTTGTGCTCACTCTCTCTTAAATAAAATCTTTTTTAAAAAATTAAAAAATAAATAAACAACTTCAAAGCAAAATGAATTATAATGTTTGAAAGAACTTTCTCAAATGATGCAAAGTTCAATTCAATTCAATTTAGGATTTTACAAGGTATGTTTGATGTCTGAAATATCTAAAAATGGACAACAGCAAGAAATGTAATTTTAGTTAGAATGGTAAAATTAGGGAAACACTGGGAAACCATTCATCCTGAAGCCTACACCCATTCTTCAAAAGTAGGGTCTAAGAAATACAGTGCAGATGTTAATGTATGAGGCTCCTGTGAGGGTAACACATTTGCCTTCTATTATGAAGTTTAAAAAAACTCTTTATTTCATGTCACTTAACACAATTTTAAAACAGATGTTGCATCTGTAAATATAACTAAAAATAATACGAGGTTATTTAACAAGAGAGAATATAAAACTTTACAATCTCCACCCTATGATAGACTTTGTATATGATAACTGATATTTCTTTTTTATGTGAACATGGGTTCAAATACTTCTTTCAAAGCCTATTATTCTAAATACCTGTTTGTTTGTTTTTTTCTCATACTCCCTTTCCCAAAACAATTCATTTTACCCTCCCTCTTCAGTCTCACTGCTGCTCTTTCTTTACGCTTGCTTGTAGTGGTGTTTGTTTTTCATTGTCAGGTGGAAACCTGGAGCTTGGAAAACTGGTTAAGTACTGGATTTAGTTTTACCCCCTAAGTACTTGAAGGAATGAATTCCTTTTCCACTGCTGAGAGGCCCTGAAACTTGGGAGGCCCACTGTTGTGTGCTCTTCTAGAAGCTTATTGACTGTCAGTGACTCTAGGAACCACCTGCTGCGGCTAGGGAATATGATCTGGCTTCTGGACTTCCTAGTGAGAAAGTATTCATTTTCTTAGTAATAAAGTGTATCCTTCTAAAATATTATTGAAAAATCATTGCCACTGGCTGCCACTCTTCTCAAGGAAGGGTGCTTTCCTTTTAGAAGGATATCGACTGATATAGATAAATAAACTTGATTTATCATATGGGCTTGCAAACTCTTCTTTATGCAAAGTGATAAAAATTGTCGAGTTAAAGATATTCTAATTTTTGAGCATATAAAGTCATTCCATTCAACTCAACAGGCATTTATGAAGTGTCTAGTATATGTTTAGAATCATTTCAAAGCAGTAGTATTCATAATTTAAAAAACATTAGACCCTGGATTCAAACTTTCTGTATGTGAAATTTAACACTTTTATTAACTACATGTGTAATATAGGCTGCTTTGTAAGCCCCCAAATTCCTCATCTGTAAATAGATATGGTAGCATTATCTACCTCACTAGAGGAATATGTAAGATACATCACATAGTATTATTTATAACTATTAAGATTTAAAATATTAAGTATTGGAGAATTGTGTGAAATTTTTCCTGCCCCTAAGAAGTTTGCATGAAGGAAGAAATAAACAATAAAAGAAAATATAAAGCAATAAATCACCAAGTCCCATAAAATAAATTTTATAAATTCTAGCACTACTAATATATGTAATGAATATTTGAGAAATAGTCATGTCCTAGAGCTTTCCTAATAAGTTTAAGAAAAATTTGAGGGGCACCTGGGTGGCTCAGTCAGTTAAGTGTCTGCCTTCGGCCCAGGTCATGATCTCAGGGTCCTGGGATCCAGCCCCACGGCAGGTTCCCAGCTCAGCGGGGAGTCTGCTTCTCCCTCTCCCTCTGTACTCTCCTTCTCTCTCTCTCTCTGTCTCTCTCAAATAAATAAATTTTAAAATCTTAAAAAAAGAAAAAGAAAAAGTTGAAAAGGTATATAGGCATAAATAAAAGCAGATTATACAAAAATAATAAAATCTTTGAATTTCTTTTTACATCCAAAAGTTCCTGGTCTCCAGAACAGCATATATGGATTTTTAAAAGTAAAAGCTTATCATCTAAAACTCATGAGCCCTCAAAATCATCCATTTTTATAATGTTATTAAAGAAGAAAATGTCAAAGTAAGAAAGTCTTGGTCCCTACTTCCTTAGCAAAGTAGTGTCACTAGCTGGTAGCAGAGCAAAACTCCCTATGTACATGGGAAAACATAAAAGTACACCAAATTATATATGAGCTAAATATTTGTGAAATATATTTGCTAAACAATTATAATTTATGTTCTAGTGCTCTGTACAATGTGTTTTGCTTTATTTTTGTTTTATTATTTTATGTCATAGCACGGATCTCTCCCATCTGAACCAATTACCCTAAACTGTCTGCTCCTACCCTTCCCTAAATTTTGGAGAATGGTAAGTTCCCTGACCAATCATGGACACGTAGTAAACTAAAGTGAAATGAGAAAGGTATGATTTACTTAACCTACCAGTGAAATTCCACCTTTCCTGGTGAATTTTTATTAGTGACTACTGCTGGTGTTAGGTGACCTTGGAAATGACATAAAAATATATGGAATAGGGGCACCTGGGTGGCGCAGTTGTTAAGCGTCTGCCTTCAGCTCAGGGCGTGATCCCGACCTTATGGGATCGAGCCCCACATCAGGCTCCTCCTCTATGAGCCTGCTTCTTCCTCTCCCACTCCCCCTGCTTGTGTTCCCTCTCTCGCTGGCTGTCTCTATCTCTTCAAATAAATAAAAATAAAATCTTTAAAAAATATATATATTTGGAATAATGCCTGTTCTGTGGAAATTCTGCCACCTGACACCTTCCTGGGGTACGGCTCCCTTACTATCTTTTGGGAAACGACTCCACCTTCTTTCATATAATTTAGGTAGGACAACCAAGGACTGGCATACGATCTAAACCAGACAATCAAAATCTGTCTCCTGAGTGTTTGTATCTTGAGCAGAATGACATGAGTTAAAACAACAACAAACAAACAACACAAAAAACGAATGGCCTTTTTTCCACCATCTAGATATAAGAGTTTTGCTCCATTCTTTATCATGTCTTCTCACAAGACTTTCAGGATCAAGAGATTGCTGAACAAGAAACAAAATCAAAATCACCCCATGCCCCAACTGATCCAGATCAAAATTAGTAATGAAGTCACATACAATGACATAAGGCAATGTTGAGGAAGACCTGAGCTGATTCTGTAAGGAACTGCACATAAGATGGCACCAACATTTACACTGTATCAAGGTCGTTCTCTTCGTACCATAATAGCTACAAAGGTCGCCACTATCTGGACAGTTGGACATGTTTTACTAGGAAAATAATGAATTTTCTCTTTGTTCTATGCTTCTGTACTCATAGGTTACTTCAGTCATATGTGAGACCTTTTGTTTGGGAGGAAAAAGAAAACAATCCAAACTGCTCCAAAGGAAGGGACCTGAGGAGACTTTACTGATACTTGATACTACCCTAACTTCTCTACTGCCAAAAGCCGGGATGTTCAGATTGTTCTGCTAATTTTGAGAGCTTCTCTGTGTATTTCAACAAACTACTCTTTTACTTAAATTAGATGAGTAAATTTCAATTATTAGGAACAAAAAAAAACCCTATTGAACATTTGTACAAAGAACATTTCTAAGTATCAAAAGTGAAAGAACACATCCAGATTTTTTTCCAAGTATTTAATCCATGTTCAATAAAATGCAAACATGACAGAAAAGAATGATTAAATCATTTTTATAGCTAAATAACAAATAATACTTCATTGTATAGATATACCACATTTTTATTCATAAATTAGTTTATAATCATTTGTACTGTTTCCACTTTTAGACTGTCATGAATGATGATGCTATGAATATTTAAATTCAAGTTTTTGTATGGACCTGTTTTCAATTTTTTTGAGCATATACCCAGGAGTGGAATGGTTGTGTTAAATGGTAATTCTATGTTTAATTTTTTGAGGAACCACCAAACTGTCTTCCAAAGTGGCTCTGAGGTCAATTTGAGTGGACAAACCAGTCTCTGAAAATGATGCTTGCGAATGCGTTACTAGCATGTCAAACTCTCCATGATATATTTGACCCTAAAATATTCCCAGATGACAGCTGTAGTGCTGCTAGAGTGTCTTGGTTCCTTTTTCTGCACCTGTCAGGAAAGGCCCTACTAATGAGAGACTGTTATACTCTGTGATTGATCAAGTTCTCAAAAACAATTTTCTCTTCTTCCTGTTATGGGTAGTTCTGAATATTAGATATTTTTTTCCCCATGGAGCCAAAAAGCACCCAAGAATATATGATTGCAAGTTGAAAGACAGGAGCCAGAAATCAGGTATTGGCAGTTTATCCATTTTCATTTGTGTGTGAATTGTTAATATAAATGTGGGAACATAAACATTAATGTAAGCCAAAATGTTCTGATGAACAAGTTTTAGCAGTTCAACTTTACAACAGTTATAAATAAATGTGTTAAATTTTTCTGAACAATGCCAGCATTCAAATTTTTTTAAAACAAGTATATTTCTTATTGGTGGCAACTAAATGGTGTTTATAGCATTTTTATCATACAGTAGATTCCACCCATTCACTATACTTTTCCAACTGGGTTTTCCTAAATGTTTTTAACATTGTCTGTCTTCTGTGTTATTTCTGAAAGTTTGCTTTGGTTTAAAATATATCAAACCATTTAAAAAGATATTAGGCATTATGATTATATCTTATGATATTTTTATAAGTTTTAAGATTACACATTCAATTTAAGTAATTAGAAATTTAGGTTATAAATTATAATTATATAGTCCATCAGCATTTTTAAGATGGACAATTTTACTGGAGGATATTTAATACTCTCCCTAACTCTAAGAGACAAGAAATTCTTCCAGCGTCTAATATAACTTTAAGTATAAAGAAATAATTCTTCTAAACATTTTGTTGCTAGATATTTCCACATATATGTCATATCTAAATAAACTGTGAACTCTTTGGTTGTGGAGACTGAGAAGCCAAGATGTAATAAGATAAAGAGAGCATAGAGTTGGGTAGAGACCTCCAAAATCTGAATCCAGAGTCTGTTTCTTACCACCTGAATAAATGTGGTCACAGACTCAAACTCTCTGACCCTCAGATTGCTCAATGATATAAGGTATGTAATGATACTTCCTCAAAAGAGTGTTAGGGAATTAAAGAGTTTACTATGTATAAAAATCATTTTGCACAATGCTCAAAAAACGTGTATTCTTTTCTTTTTTTTTTTTTTTGGTAAATCTTGGGCCTTAGGGCAGTCCCTTACATGGTAAACACAACACAAAATGTTGAGGATGGTGTGGTATTTCTTTATAAATTTTGATCTTACAACTATATCGTCACTTGTTTTGTAGTAATTATTTTCTCATATATCCTCAAAGGTATGGCAAATAGTTGATATACTTTACAAATATATATATACATATATATATGTGTGTGTGGTGTGTGGGTGTACATATGCATGTATATACTGAAACTATTAATGATTAAAGTCAATGATCATTGACCAAAATACACTACTTTTTAAGAAAGAAAAAAATATTCATTTCCCCATCAAAATGTACAACTGTGACAGTCATTAATTCTGGCCCCTTAATATTTCTTACTCTCCTCATGAGACCATGGTAGATTTGTACTCCCCTCCCTTCTGGAAGTTAAATACGGCCATGTTTGGCCAACCAAATGTAAGCAGAAATGCTGTGAATCTCTTTCAGGCAGAAGTTTGAAGAGACAATGTGCAATTCTCCATGGGCTCTTTCCCTCTGTCCTGACAGCAGTGTTTTTGGAGCAGTGGTTCTCAAGCACTACTTGTGTCACATTTGGGGTGTTTGGCAATGTCTAAAGATATCTTTTTGGGTGGCACAAGTTGGAGAGTTGACATCTAGTTACCTGTATCTAGTCAATAGAAGCCAGGTGTGGATGAAATATTCTGCAGTGCACAGGACAATCCTAACCTCTCTCTGGGGTAATAAAAAATTATCCAACTCAAAATGTCAATAGCACCACTGTTAAGAAATCCTGGCTTAGAGTAAGGAAGATTTGGATGGTAGGTCCTAGCCATCTAGAAATAAACAGGAAGCAAAAGCAAGAAACAAACCTTAGCTATTTCAGACCACTAAGAGGTTTAGATTATGTATTGTCATAGCATAGCCTAGCTTTTTCTAACTGATGTTTATTTTGCAATTTGAGTGATATTAGAACACAGTGCACTTTCCTGAGTAATGTTTAAATAATTTGGTTCTTATATTTCTGTATTTAATAACCACTCGATATATGACTGCTGAGATTGAACTTGAGGTTGAAATTTGTTTAAAAGTAAAAATAAATTGATCAATTCAGATTTCAAGATAGTTTAGCTTATCTTTAGAGGGAAGTCATCATTCATAATAAGCAACTAGTTTTAATGTCTAATGTCCTTGCTCTAAGAAACCCAACAATCCAGTCAAATGTTGGGGGGGGGGGAAGGGAGAGATTATGAAATTTGCTTTTGAAAATAAACTGCAGGTTACAAGCATATTGAAAAAAATGAACTTTACATCAGTTTTAGCTTAGATCAGGAAGAGAGCCCTGGTCAGAAACCAAATCTGTCAGAACCTTGATCTTGGACAAGCCTCCAGAACTGTGAGAAAATAAATAAATGTCTGTTGTTTAAGCCACCAAGCCTGTGGTACTTTGTTATGGCAGCCTGAGCAGACTGATAAACAATGATGAAAGGAAACGGAACTAGATCCAAGAAATTCAATCTATAGAGGGAAAAAAAGGACCTTAAAGAATTCATGATAGAATAAAGCAAATAGATTCAAAGTAATAATCAAAGAAATAATAGAAACATTCTTAAGCTAAAAACTAACATTAAGTTAAATATTTAAAAGTTTCACCAAATACCAAGAAAAAACAAATGTGTACATATATAAAAATAAATATTTTAATGAATAAAATGTCTCCAAATATCAAGAGAAAAAAGTTGCCTACAAAGAAATAAAAAATTAAACTGCTTTCAAGTGTCTAGTATACAAAAATAAATGACACTAAGAATTAATTAATTGATGTTTGCTATATTTTGAAGAAAATTATTGGTATTTAAGAATGCTATATCACAATTCCCAACATTTTTCTAGGGCAATGCACTGATCAAGTTGGGCTAAATGTTATAACTAAACACCTCACTATACTAATGGATTGACACCATCAAGATTTATTTCTCACTCACCAGCAGTTTTTGCTGTGAACCACAGGTAGAAAAAGTCTTTTGTAATAAAATTGCAATCTGTTTCCTTTTCTGTTTTCAGTTTGGGTCACCTCAATTTTGGTTCTCAATTCTGTTTGTACATTCGAATCACTCAGGGGACTTTTAAAAATACTTGGCCCTACCACATAACAATTAAATAAAAATCTCTGAGGATGAGCCATGGCAACCCTTTTTTTTTTGTAGTTCCCTCGATAATTCTAATGAGCAGCTAGAGTTGAGAACTATTGCCTTAGATCAGTGGTCCTCAAATGTTATCATGTGTCAATATCACCAGAAGGGCTTATTAAACACAGATTGCTTGGCCACACCCCCAGAATTTCCGATTCAGTAGGCCTGGGGTGGTGTTAGAGCACTTCCTCTTCCAACAAAGTCTCAGGCAAGACTGATGCTGCTGGTTTGAGACCACACTTTGAGAACTATTACCTTAGACCAAAGAATGGTCCTTCTTGTAGTACCTAATCAAGGTTTTAAAGAGCCAGCCTGCTCTGATACTCTGATATTTTCCACCAAGTCTCCTAAATTTCTAGCCTCCACAGGCTCAGAACCTAAGCACCAATATTCAACACTTAATTTTTTAACCATTTGCTGAGGGGCTTATATCTCGAATTCCCAAACTGACTATTCGTTTTGCCTCCAAATTTTTATTATTGCCAATAATGCCCAATAAACATCCGTGAACATATATCCTGCTGCCTTATGCAAGTGGCCTGCATTCTCCAATATGAGAATTATCATTCATACTATTTACATTTAAATTCATTAAAATTAAATAAAATGAAATATTCATTTTCTCTGTCATACTGTATTTCAAGTGCTAAATAGCTACATATAGCTTAATGCTTACCGTATTAGTACGATAGAACATTTTCATTATTAAAGGAAGTTCTATTGGATAATGCTGGTTAGATTTTGTTTTTTAAGATTTTATTTATTTATTTGAGAGAGAGAGAGAGCATGAGTTTGGGGGAGAGGCAGAGGGAGTGGGACAAGCAGGATTCTCACGGAGCAGGGGACCCATCTTGGGGCTTGATCCCAGGACTCTGGGATCATGACTTGAGCTGAAGGCAGAATTTTAATCGACTCAGTCACCCAGACACCCCTGGATATTTTTTTAAAACATGTTTCCTTTACCTGGTATGCAGCTAAATACATTTTATAGTCTCTTAAATTGAGGACTAGCCCTCTCACTAGTTATTTTCCATGAGTTACGAAGGAATGAAATGTAGAGTCTTCTAGGCTAAACATGGAAGCACCAGTCCCTGAATGATACATGAAACTGAGGTGGGCCCCCTCCTCAAGTCAAGATGGTACCAGGAAAGTAAAAAAAGTCTGAAGGAGCTGGGCCAGCCCCCTGCACAAGCCTCCTGACAAATCCTTCCTGAAATGCATCCTGGAATGTTGTTCCCTTAAACTCCCCTCATAACCCAATGCTGCTCAGTGCTCTGAGGAAGAAGTCAAGCCCCTGTGGGGCAAAGTGTCATATAAGTATTCATGTGCACAGACTAGGGAGCCAAACTAATTCAATTGAATTCTAGTTCTGCTTCTTATTGGCATGTCACTCAGGAAAGTAAGTGAATACTTCTATGCCTCACTTCCCTTCTCTAAAATGAGATAATACTATTTTATCTACCCCATAGGGTTACTAGATAGAAGAATGAACTACCACATTGTTAAGATATTTAAAACAGTGCTTGACACTTATTATTAGACTTAGAAATAAGATTAAAAACAGAGCCTATGCTAGCTGTTGCTAAAAAACAAAAACCAAAAAGGCAGGTCAACATTAAATGATCACGAGTTAGGCATTGGTTACTAACCATAAAAATAATTATATATACATTCAATACGATGCATACATATAGAGAAATTGAAAATATTCCGGATATCATTCTAGAAAATAGCAATGAACAAAACAAAGAAAGCCTTACAGTGAGAGAGATCACATTCTAGCGTTTTAGTGGGGTGATAGAAAATTCACAAATAATATATAATATAACTTATAAGGCTTCATTTAAGCCTTATGAAGAAAAAAACAACATAAGGTATAGGAGGTGACATCTGAGGGGCAACTTGAAAGAAATGAGGAAAGTCATGTTCACATCTGGGGATAGAAAGATAGAGCTGAGGAAACAGCAATATAAAAGCCCTGAGGCATTATGAGCTTGCAGTGTTCAGTGAACAGCAGGAAAACCAGTGTGGTCAGAATGGACTGAGCAAGGTGGAGCCCATTACAGAATGAGGCTTCATAGATCACCATAATGAACACATATAAAGCCTTGCAGGGTATGGCCAGGATTTTAAATTTTATTTTCAAAAAAGAAACGATAGAATTGTTTGAGCAGACAGGTTTCCTTGATCTGACGTACAACTTTAAAATAAAATCTATTCTGGCTGCTATTAGTGAATTTACAGTACTGAGTCAGGAGGAGAGGTGGGAGGCTAGCTATGAAGTTTCCGTTTATGAAGCATGTAGTCCAGGCAAGAGATCATGTTGGCTTAAATCAGAATGATGGGGGTGCCTGGGTGGCTCAGTCGTTAAGCATCTGCCTTTGGCTCGGGGCGTGATCCCAGGACCCTGGGATCGGGCCCCACAACAGGCTCCCTGCTGTGAGCCTGCTTCTTCCTCTCCCACTCCCCCTGCTTGTGTTCCCTCTCTTGCTGGCTGTCTCTCTCTCTGTTAAATAAATAAATAAAATCTTTTTTAAAAAAATCAGAATGATGGCCATGGAAGTGGTGATAAATACTCAGATTCAGAAAAACTTGGACTTGTGCACAAATCTATGACGCATAAGAGTGTTTGGCCTGAGAATATGGGTGAATCATAGAGCCAGATAATAAGACATGAGAAGACCCACTGGTTTGGCCTCTTTAAATTAGAACTTCCAAAGAGGAGTTGGGAAAGGCAAGTCTAATGCACAGGGCAAATGTAGGGAGTAATATGTTTACTGAGCTTCATAAATGTCCTGAAATCTATGAAAATACCTAGGAAGTTAGTGCAGAGAAAAAAATCTAGTTGCCTGGTATCCAATCAGTTATTTAAGTATTTGCCACCCAGGCCTAGCTATCAAAATCCTATGACTATTTAGTCCCTGAAGCAATTCCAAGATTTCCCAAACTCATGTAAATAGGAAAGAGAACTTCCAAAGTAGTATTATCCACAGACAGGAATCCTCATCTTCCCAATATTCCTTGAAAGAGTCATCATGGAGGACGGTAGGTGAGGGGGGCTCCAACCATTTTGCTTAGAGGAAATATGGCTGCCACCTTGTAGAATTCACTCTTCAGCCAGGGAGGAAATAATTTAGAGACCATTGTCTACTAGAATAAAATCTGTATCCTGGAGTTTCAATCTCTGCATGTTGCATTCCATTTTCCCTGTTTCTAAAAGGGAGGTCTTACTGTGTTTCTTTTATGGTTTTATTTATCAGTTAGCCTATAACAGGCCAGATCATGAAATGGTACGTATAGACCTGATTGAGGAAAGTGAATATAATCCAGAGATTCATTTTTTTAAAATAGTTTATTTATTTATTTGACAGAGAGAGAGAGCACAGGTAGGGGTAGAAGCAGGCAGAGGGAGAGGAAGAAGCAGGCTCTCCACTGAGCAGGGAGCCCGATGAGGGGCTTGATCCCAGGATCCTGGGATCATGACCTAAGCCAAAGGCAGATGCTTAAACAATTGAGCCAACCAGGAGCCCCAGTGACCTTCCAATTTCAACACCTGATGAAAACCCCCATATAAGCAAATTTGAGCTATATTTCTGGAACGTGTAACTAAGATAGATCCTTAGGGTGCCTGGGTGACTCAGTCGGCTAAGTGTCTGCCTTCAGCTCAGGTCATGATCCTGGAGTCCTGGGATTGAGTCCCACATCAGGCTCCCTGCTGGCCAAGGAGTCTGCTTCTCCCTCTGCCCTTCACCCTGCTCGTGCTCTCTCTCTCGCTTCTCTCTCAAATAAATAAATAATATCTTTTTATAAAAAAAAGACTGATCTTTATTTGATACATCAATCTATATAACTAACCTTTACTTTATATTTTAATGGTGAATATATTTTTATTTTATAATAAAAAGTACTCCTAAAATAATTAGTACAGAAACCCACAGTGTTCACATTCAGGTTGGAAGTCCCTAGGTGAGGGTGCTGCATGATTCATATGCCCATGGATCACAGGAACTAGAGAGGTGAGAACATTAGAGAGACAGGATGTGACATTGATTCAGGATAACAATCCCTTGCTTTTATTCTAAAACAGTATTTCCCAACTAGGAGTCCCAATATCAGTGGCTTGAATGCGCTTAAACAATATGCTACCAAAAATTATTTATATAAAGTTTAAACAAAGAAACAAGCTTATTTTCTGTTACCATTTTTTCAAAGCTTCTAATTGCATCATAATTCTTGCTGTGGTGTAAAGTAGCCACGGTGCCCATCTATTCAAAGAAAACCATATCATTTATTAACATCTTCACAGAACACAGTTTGGGAAATACTAGACTAGTCTTACGCTGTAGATAGGGAAAATTGTCCTCAGGAATCTCATTCTTATCATATTCATTCTGATTTAAAGTCTTAGAAAGAAAGAAGAATGAGGCCAAAAGGAAAATACCATTTTTTCCCCTGTGCAAAAACAGTCCCAGATAAGGATGCAAACCAATTCAGCCTAGATACCCAACATCCAGGTTGCTAAATCAAATCACAGAGAAGCAAAGCCCTAAGCCAAATAAACAAATCTCTAGTGATGGAGTCACAGTGACTTTGACAGCAAATCGGAGAATATTTATGAATAAAAGAAATTTTCTAGCTCCCAAAATGACTGATATGCCAGGATTCAGTAGTGTATGGGTCCTAACTGATAGACATCAACTCTCTCATAAATAGAAGTTTATTCAAGCTGTTTTAGGTGTTAAGAATCTTCTGATTGCTATATAGTTATGAAATGATAGTGATTTATGAGAGAATTGTGTTATCTTTAGCTTCTAGATTAATCTTAAAATATAACGGAATCATTTTCAGTTTAAAGATAAACTAAAAAGAGATTAAATCCTCTGCTCTAAACTGTTAGGTTTAGTACTAGCCTGAAAGCATGAAGATAGACTAACAGCCTTGAAAATACTATGATCAGTCTTCTTCTAAGATAAAAGGCACTGGTATTTTGCTAATAATTGATATTCAGGTCATTTCTTCTTTTTTTTTTTTATTTTGGCTCTACCCTGTTTTTTAAAGTGATGAGTACTATTTGAGAAAAAAATAGATGTGCCTTTAGACCTTGTAATTGAAGAAATTAAAAATGCTCTAAGATCCCAAACAATAAGAACCATATAAAACAAATGTCAGTAGCTTTGGTGGAAATAAATCTAGGAACTGTCTGTGTATGACTGATACGTACAGGAAAATTAAAAAACGTAAGTCAACTAGACCTAAGTGAAATCTCAGGGAAGTTGGATTATAATTTCCAAGTTCAAAAAGTGGAAATCAAATAAAATATTTAGAAAAAGATTTGATGAAGAGAAAGGTAATAGCAGAAGATAGGAAAATTATGCCAAATAGGGCTCAAGTTTGCAATGTTTAAAAGTACTACACAGGTAAATCATAAAACAGGGTAGATATCACTCATCAGGGGTCACCATGGCCCAAAAGAACCATACCTCAAATCATGTAGTCTATTAGTTCTGTGTGCCTGCATAATGATCCATCTTTTGATTGCCACAATGACTTGTCACATACAATGAGACATGGAGTAATCTGAATGGAAGACAAAAAAGCAATTCAATGACTGGAAATGCTGGTTTCCTATGGTAATGCAACATGTTTCCCTGTCCAGGGTGTAAAATAGAGACATATTAGCAATAAATTTTACTTATTCTTGTTCTGACTTGCAGTTCCTCCAATTCTTGACAGAATTTTTTCCAATTACATTGGGAATGCCCCAACAGCTATCTTCAAGTGTTCATGAGCAATTCTTTTCAGTAACCATGTGACCACACCATTCGTACATTATTTGTTTTGATTTGCCCCAGTCATGACCATGGTCACTACTCCCTTCCTGCTGAAAGGTGAAAAGACATTTCACCACTCCTTTAAGATGTGTTCCATTGAAGCAGAGCCTGAGTTGAGGATTCTTCTCTGAGTGGAATTTTGGGATGGTGCTTTTATGAGGAGTGGGATGAGAGAAGCAGGATTTACCAGAGGGTGAGGAGGAAGCTAAGCAAGGATGTGTCTCAGCTGGTGACTAGCTTCCTTCTGATTCTACAATGAAGTTCTGAAATTTAAATTGCACCACAAAGGTAGCCCCACCTTAAGGCAAGAAGCTACCCTTTTGAACACTCATGTTGCACAGTCATTGGCCAAGGTCTACTTGCAGTAAGTGGGGGGAGGTATCTTCTGTTTGATCAATAACAATTTTTGGGAGAATGGGAGAGCAGTGGGTTGTTATTTATTAGCCAACTCAGAGCAGCAGGAAGATGGGTGTATGTGATGGCAAAGGAACTCAGGTGAGGCACTGACAATACCTATTTCTTATATAACTCAGATCCACTTGTTTGTCACATTAAATGTATTTCATCTGAACATAGCTTCTCTAGGATTCTGGTTACTCTCATTTCCTGGAGAAAATTACAAGAGAAAGTTTGGTGGGATGAACTGCCCCACCTGCTGCTGCACCTGGTCCTGAACACATAACCAAATCTTCTTCCTCTTCCATCATCTTTTCTAGGTTCTCTTGCTCATTTTCTAATGTTTGTGATTGTCAGAATTTCTTATTTGCCTTGTGAGATGACCCTGACTATCATGCCTGAGGGCTCTGAACCCTTGGTTATCATGCCTTTCTCAGACCATGGTTACTGTACTTGCCATTTTCAGTTACAGCTATAGAGATGTCCCAATAAAGTAGCAACTATTCCTCCTCATGATGATCAGGATCAATTATCCCTGCCAGTATGGTAGAGGTAACAGAGAAACAAACATTTCTTTGTTTATTGGTCTACTGGCTTGAAGTATACAAAGACCACACAGTGTCTTTAGGTTTAAATTTGGAGAAAATCTCACCCATTTAGTGACTCCTTTTGCAAATCAGAATCTCAAGATCTATAGACCTTGAAGTTGCAAAGATGGGAATCTGAAATTCCTAAATGGGTCATGAGTAGAATAGGTGAGCCACTCTTATTTCCTATGCCGATGTATTCTAACTATTGGATACACAGCTCCATACAGTGTTAGTCATTAGTTAGTCATTGGCTATTAGTTTAAGATGTCTTACAGGACAGCAGCACCCAAGCATCTCTGTGATTCATTACCAACCTGATTCTATTAGCCAGCGCTTTCAGATGGTGCACTATGTGGATTCAATGGACAGAGTTCATCATAACAGCATATTTCTATAATGTAAGACTCTCAATCCAAGGCAATATTCTACAAAATCCCACATTGTCGAATCAGATACCATGAGCCCTTAATGTTATGGAAGGAGGAACTGAAGGGGAAAAAAAGTAAATCTGCATCTGGATCACATGTCAATCAGAAACATTTTCCTTTTCAAAATCTGTAGGGACTGATAAAAACCACTTGACTCCAAGTCATTAGTTTGTCTCCTCAAACACTGGTGCCATACTGGGAGCTCAAAGTTATTCATTGCTGTGGGGAGGCTGAATGTTCAGGTTTGATGAGAGGGAGCCCATGCTGTCAGGTCCATGCATAGCATCCTTCACTGTTATCATAGGGTACTAGCACTAAGAAGGTCAAGGACAGACTCTGACTGGTATCTACTAACTGAGACATTTTGTCCACCTGGTTTCAATGCCTCTTCTGCAGTGGATGCTTTCTGGTAGGCATTAGGATGCGATAAAAAGAGCCTCATACTCTCTGCCTACTTACACGGGTCTATCCACATGCTTTTTCTCCAGACTTTCTTGTCCCTAATCTTCCAATCTTGCTCTTCCCAAGCCACTGATCATAAACTAAGCAATATGACACTGCTCATGTGTCTGTATGTACATTTGCTTCAGGCTATTAATCTCTTCACAAAGAGTGGATGGGGTGCTGCTCTTCAGAATGCAGTATGTACTTTCAATCAATGGCAGTTGTGTGGTGATGTGTCCCCAGTAATTAGAATATACGGGTCTGGAAACCAAAAGTAAGAAGTCAAAGTGACCCAGATGGAAAATATGCTTCCAGAAAGCAAAGAAAGGAGCTACCATACTGGCAGTAATTGACCATGATCGTAAGTTACTGCTCATCTGCAACTACATATTAAGAATAATGCGGAATGTGTTTGGCAACTCTACAGGTAAAGCACCATCTGTGAGATGAAATGAGACAACACTTATAGAAATTAGGGAATAAGTGTCTAAACCAGTCAACAGGAGCTGAAAGAAACACCAACAGCATCTATACCCCCACTGCTTCCAGCAGTTAGAGAAAACTTCTTTCCACCAGTTCATCCATTTCTGCCTGGTACAAATTCTTCTGCTAGGCATTGCTGCCATTTTGAGTACATACTACCATCGTGCCTCATCTAGGCTATGCTCCTGCCTCTAATATATCACCACTTCCACGGGGAACAGCCCCATCTGTGAACACTTCCACCCCTCCCTCTGGATCCTATACAATCACCTCACCCAAACACAGCTGCCTTCTCATAACATGCCATCACTTTTTAAGGAATAACTGATTCTTCTGACATGTATTGCTGCTTCTTACTGCCAATATTGCTGATACCTGGGAGACCTTGAGAAGCCAAAGATTATGATCTTTGGCTACACTGGAGAGAATGTCTCTTCTTTTTTGTGTTACACTCTCTTAGGGGAGAACTTACATAGCATGGCCATTGTCCCCAATGTTTTGCATTATTTACTCAGAGTTCTTTTGACTTAGGATACAGACATGAGTTCATGGAAGATAAGATGGGGATTCATTTGTGTAACAGACACGTGTGTTTCTTCTCAGAATCATTACTTCTATTTGAGAACTGAAGCTAACTCCCTCATCTCTTAGGAGGTGTTTTTTCCTAGAAGGCTTCTCTGTCACACAAATAAGTTTCTGGAGGCTCCACCTCCTCAGTCAGTCTGTCTGAGATTTCCAGATGTACCTAAATCCCAAAAAGAAATATTATTTAGGCTTAAGCCAAAACAGCATATACAATTTGGCAGATATTTTATATACCCCATTGTCTTCTAAATCTAATTGTTTTATCTGCCTCCCCAAGTCTGGTCAGAAGCCCAGTGAAGACAGTTTATACCCCGAACCTCCATGAATTCTCCAAGGTAATGCCATGCCATTAGGCCTTTCTGGAGACTGCAAACAAGGTTTCTCCTCAATGTACCCCAACCTCATTATTGTTTCATTTCCTTCCTAAAACAAATAATTTCCGACTCTCCTGGTTTTTTTTCATTGTATTTTTATGAACTACATTTTTATCATTTTTATTTGATTTTATAACAGATGCAGATTATAAACAGCAGCAATGATTCAGAAGCTCCCGAAAACAAAATACAAAGGTTGTAAAACACATGCTGCATATGCTTTATAAACATTTTCATTTCATAATGGTCTCTATGAAGATCTGAAATGCTTGAATCATGCTTGAGTTTGATAGAATTCAACAGGCTTAAAATTGGTAGGGTTTTTTTTTTTTTTTTGCTCTGCTTTTCAAATGTTAGATTTGCCATCACCTTATCTTTCCATCTATGTACTCTTGATATATAGATAATATTTATATATATATATGCATATGCATATATATAATCTTTAATAAAGATTAAAGCAATAAAGCAAATCAAGTAATAAATTCAATTATTTCCTGGAAAATAGACATAATTCATTTTTAGATGACTCTAGGTATAAGACTTCCAATAATTTGTTTTCAAATGAACAAATAGTATACTTTTGTAAGCAACAAAACAAGCACAGTTTCTCCAATCAATCTTTAGTTTAAACCTCATGACCTACAATATTCTTGTAAATCAAAATTTATTAAGTGTATAGAAAGGAAAGAAAATAATGTAAATACTTTGGACTCACATTTCATCTCTCATTCATTGAAAAAGATCAGAATATATTTTTCTATAGGGAGATGTCATGAATATTTCTGTCTGCAAAGAGATGAGAAGGCTCATGCTATTTTAGCATTTGTTTGAAGTCAGAAAACCTGAGTTCTATTTACAACTCAGATCGACATAATCAAATAAGACCAAATATTTCACTTATCCTGCCTGGAGTTTCTGTATCTGTACTACCAAATAATAATTGTTGTGTTTAATTACAAGAGTAATAGTGTGTTCTTGAAGTAAGTTTGGTACTTTAGAAATACAGCATGTATTTCTAGAGAACATGTAGCAGGGTGGTACAGAGCATACATTCCACAGTCACACTTCTAAGTTCAAATAATACCAAAACCCATACACCTTTGAACAAGTTATTTATCATTACTCCACCTCAGTTTCTTCATTACTAAGTAAGGAAAACATTAGTACTCATCATGTACAATGGCTGTAAGGATTCACAATGTCAATAACTATAAAGCTTTTAGAAGAGTAGTTAGCAAATAGTAAATGACATGTTTGTTAATAAATACTATTCAGGTACCTGTGAAAAAATTTAACATTGCTTAATTTGTATGCATAGATAAGATAACAGAAACAAATCACCATTATTTTAAAAATACATGAAATAAATACACCAATAGCAGAAACAAAACAAAAAATGTGGAGTTTTTTTTCTGGTTTGGGGGGATTTTTTTTCTTTTTGGTCAGTTGCTAAGCCACAAACTATATTGTTTCTATCTCTGTAGTGTAAAGAATGGTGTCCCAAAGGTTGTGACTTGCCTTAGATTTTCTTAAAAACTAGTGAAAATGGTGAAAATCAAATCT
Source organism: Ailuropoda melanoleuca (assembly GCF_002007445.2). Taxonomy (NCBI): domain Eukaryota; kingdom Metazoa; phylum Chordata; class Mammalia; order Carnivora; family Ursidae; genus Ailuropoda; species Ailuropoda melanoleuca. The sequence goes on along the minus strand of NC_048228.1, from coordinate 62,973,878 downwards.
ATACATCTTATTAGCATCAATTTAACTTTAAAAACACCATAGATTCTCTAGGCTTCCTAAATAACTCCAAGATAGTTAATAGAAAAATCTACTATTTTAGGCATGGAAGAGTCTGAAATTTTATTGGCAGTGGAGAGCTTAAAGTTCAACTTTCTTGCATCCCTAGTACCAAGTATATCATTTTGATTCCATGCTGACAATACCGAAGCATGAGTGCTATGTGAGATTTTTTTTAATTTAAATTCCACCATAGTTAACATACAATGTTTTATTAGTTTCTGATGCACAATATAGTGATTCAACAATCCTATACATTACTTAGTGCTCATCATGATATGTGTACTCTTAATAACCTTCACCTATTTCCCTGTCCCCCTCCCCTCTGGTAACCATCAGTTTCTTCTCTATAGTTCAGCGTCTGTTTTTTGGTTTATCTCTTTTTTTCCTTTCTTTGTTTGTTTTGTTTTTCTAAATTCCACATGAGCGAAATCATAATGTATTTGCCTTTCTCTGGCTGACTTATTTCACTTAGCATTATACCATCTAGATCCATCCATGTTGTTCCAAATGGCAAGATTTCAATCTTTTTTTGTGGCTGAGTAATATTCCACTGTATGTATATATACCACTTCTTCTTTATCTATTTACCTCTTGATGGACACTTGGGCTGATACCATAATTTGGCTCTTTTAAGGAATGCTGCATAAACAAGGGGTTACATATGTCTTTCAAATTGGTGTTTATTTTATTTTATTTATTTTTTATTTTTTTGGATAAAAATACTGAATAGTGGCATTACTGGATTGTATGGTAATCCTATTGTAAATTTTTTGAGGACCCTCCATACTGTTTTCCACAGAGGCTGCACCAGTTTGCATTCCCACCAACAGTGCACAAGGGTTCCTTTTTCTCCACATCCCCCCAACACTTGTTGTTTCTTGTGTTTTTGATGTTGGCCATTTTGACACGTGTGAGGTGATATCTCATTGTGGTTTTAATTTGCATTTCCCTGAAGATGAGTGATACGGAGCATCATTTCATATGTCTGTTGGCCATCTGTATGTCTTTTTTGGAGAAAGGACTATTCATGTCTTCTGTCCAGGAAGACATTTTTTTTTAAGATTTTATTTATTTATTTGAGAGAGAGAGTGAGAGAGAGAGAGAGAGCAGGGGGCAGGGCAGTGGGAGAAACAGACTCCCCATTGAGTAGGGAGCCCGATATGGGGCTTGATCCCAGGACCCTGGGATCCTGGGATCAAGACCAGAGCTGAAGGCAGATGCTTAACTGACTGACCCAGCCAGGTGCCCTGATTGAAAGTTTTTTAATTAGTTATCAATATCATTGCTCACAATTGGTCTGCTCAACTTTTCTATTTCTTCCTGATTCAGTTTGGGGAAGTTATGTGTTTCTAAGAATTTATCCATTTCTTCTAGGTTGTACAATTTGTGGGCATGTAATTTTTCATATTTTCTTATAATCCTTTGTATTTCTGTGGTGTTGGTTTTTATTTCTCCTCTTTCATTCCTGATTTTGTTTATTTAAGACCTCTTCTTTTTTTAGTGAGTCTGGCTAAAGCTTTATCAGTTTTGTTGATCTTGTCAAAGAACCAACTCCTCCTTTCATTGATCTGTTCTATTGTTTGTTTATTTGTTTTTAGTCTCTATTTCATTTATTTCTGCTCTAATCTTTATTATTTCCTTCCTTCTACTGAATCTGGGTTTTGTTTTTTCTTCTTTTTCTAGCTCCTTTAGTGTAAGGTTAGGATGTTTATTAGAGATTTTTCTTACTGTTTGAGGTAAGCCTGTATTACTATAAACTGCCCTCTTAGAACAGGGTTTGCTGCATGAAAGATTTTGGACCATTGTGCTTTCATTTTCATTTATCTTCATGTACTTTTTTTTTTTTTTTAAGATTTTATTTATTTATTTGACAGAGATAGAGACAGCCAGCGAGAGAGGGAACACAAGCAGGGGGAGTGGGAGAGGAAGAAGCAGGCTCACAGCAGAGGAGCCCGATGTGGGGCTTGATCCCACAACGCCGGGATCACGCCCTGAGCCGAAGGCAGACGCTTAACCGCTGTGCCACCCAGGCGCCCCTTCATGTACTTTTTTTAAATTTCGTGTTTGATATCTTGGTTGGCCCATTCATTGCTTAGTAGCATGTTATTTAACCTTCATATATTTGTGTTCCTTCCAGACTTTTTTCTTGTGGTTGATTTCTAGTTTCATAGGTTTGTGGTTTGAAAAGATGCATGGTAGGACTTCAATATTTTTTAATTTGTTGGGACTTGTTTTGTGGCCTAACATATGATCTATCCTGGAGAAATTACATATGCACTTGAAAAGAATGTGCATTCTGCTGTTTTAGGATGGAATGTTCTGAATATATATGTTAAATCCATCTGGTCCAATGTGTCGCTATATCTTTGTTGATTTTTTCTTTGGATGATCTATCCATTGATGTGAGTGGGGTGTTAAAGTTCCCTATTATTATTATATTACTATTACTTATTCTCTTTGTGTTTGTTATTAGAGGCTTAATGTATTTGAGTACTACCATGTTGGGTACATAATCATTTAAGATTGTTATATCTTCTTGTTCCATTGTTCCCTTTATGATTATGTAGCATCCCTCTTTGTCTTTTCTTAAAGTTTTGTTTTAAAGTCTATATTCTCTGATGTGAGTATTGCTACCACAGCTTTCTTTTCACTTCCTTTTGCATGATTAATGTTTTTCCATCCCTTCACTTTCAATCTGCATGTGTCATAGGTCTGAAATGAGTTGTAGGCAGCATATAGATGGGTGTTTTTGGTTTTTTTGTTTTGTTATCCACTGTCACCCTATGTCTTTTGATTGGAGCATTTACTCCATTTCTATTCAAAGTAATTATTGGTAAGTATATACGTATTGCCATTTTGTAAATTACTTTATTGTTGTTTTGTAGTTCTTCTCTGTTCCTTTCTTTTGCTCTTTTCTCTCACAGTTTGCTGGCTTTTTTTAGTAATATACTGGAGTCCCTTCTTCCTTTCTGGGTTTTTGTTTTGTTTTGTTTTGTTTTTTTGCATTTCTATTATTGGTGTTTGATTTGTGGTTACCATTAAGTTTATATATAACATCTTATGCGTATAGCAGTCTATATTAAGTTGATGGTCGCTTAAGTTTGAACTTATTCTTCTCCTCCTCCACCCCACATTTTAAGTATATGGTGTCATACTTTATATCCCTTCATTTTGTGAATCCCTTGACTGATTTTCATAGATATACTTAATTTTACCGCTCTTGTATTTCTTACTTTTCTTACTTCTGCTTCTAGTCTTTCCTTTCCACTCAAAAAGTCCCCTTAACCTTTGTTGTAGGCTGGTTTAGGGGTCATGAATTCCTTTAACTTTTGTTTATCTGATAAACTTTCTTTCTCATTCTATTATGAATGATAGCCTTCCTGGATAGAGTATTCTTAGTGAGGGGTTTTTTTCTCTCAGCACTTTTAACATATCCTGTCACTCTTTTCTGGCCTGCAAAGTTTCTGCTGAACAATCAACTGATAGCTTTAGAGGGTTTCCCTTGAGTGAACACATTTTGAAAAGTTCTTTGTATCTAAATATTTTCTCAAAGTTTGGTAGTTAGTAATTGAAGAGGCAGTGACTATTTGCTGTCCTGCTTTTATGTTTTTCAAAATATGCTAATTATAATTTATTCCAAAATAATTTTGTTGTATGAAGTTGCTGGGTGTACTCTATGTCAGGAAAGGCTGCAATATAGTCCTCATCCAGCACTGGACATATAGACATTGAAGTATCAATGATAAAATATTTTCACTATACTTATGAATGGATAGGCCTTTTAAAATGCAAATATTTGGGTGCCCCTCTTTTACCATACAGGACTGTTTTAATACATGCTATTTACTGGCTCCGAGCTCAAGCCACAAAATGCATTTGGATTAGATACTCCTCACTTTCCATGTCAATTCTTGCTCACTCTCTTACGGTATCTCTTTTCAACAGTTTCAGAAAGAAGTAGTCACTTGCTTCAGGTCCACAATCTGTGTCTATTGACATCTAATCCAGGGCTAATACATCTACATCATTTTGCCTCCTAGTTTGTAAAGGAGGATATGTACTATTCTCTGGTGAAAGACTCGCAATACTAAATATTTCTCCAGAGAAATTTCAGGTTCTTAAAATTAAACCTTGCCAGTAAAATCTTAAGCTCTTTCTCCTCTTTTGCCAATATTTGTTTTCTTGGCAAGATTTGTGTTTTCATCAAAAATGTCTGGTGGAAATTTTGTTCGATTTGAACTATGTAAAATAGCATCAAAGTTGTGCACTTTCAGCTTGCAAGAAAAAAAAAAAAAGGCTAATGGTACTTCAGGTGTTGGGGCAAGTCAGGCACCAAGGTGAATGGTGAACCAGCATACAAAAAAAACAGATCTTTTGGAAACCATTTCTTGGGGGGAAACTCACAGAAACTAGTGCTTTATGGTCTATTGACCATCACCTTGAGGGCAACAAATGGATGTATCAATGCCAGGAATGTAACTCAAGGCTTTTTGATTTGTTAAATATCTTGATTAAGGAATCATTAGTCCTTTCCATGTCATGCATCATCAGGAGCTGGGATGCAATTGTAGCATCCATAAATGGAATATCCTAGTTTTTAGCACAATTATGCCGACATGGTGGGGCAAGATTCAGACTCTTTTTTCATATAATCAGGGAGGATGCATTCCAAGATTCCTGCTACAGTTTTTCAGAGCTAGTGAGTAGACAAGTGGCCTGGTAGACCATCTCCACATTCTACTAAGACAGTTGGCATAAGCATTCAGCTGTAGCCAGTTTCTGTGGTATTCTAGGGGTTCTGCCTGAAGGTAAACAAGTAGTTTAATTCTTAGCTCTCATTCAAGCCAGAAAAACAGAAAACAGTGTCTGAGGTTACTAAGCTAGGTCTCATGGAATTGTAGCCTTGTTTAGGCAGAGCAGAGAAACTAGAGATGGGAAGGCACATCTAATGGTTACCCTCAACTTTGGTGTTCACAATGACATAGTCCATTATGTGACTCAGCTTATTTTTTGTGTTTGGAATATAAATCTGAGAGAAAGGAGAATTTTTCTTTTTTCAAAACTATCCTGATGACCTTTCCATATCCTTAAATCATCTTTATCAAGATTAAAAGAGACAAGGTAACTGTTAGACTAATAATTCTGATTTGTCAAAAGGATTACTTCCATATCCATTCATTCCAATCTCTTAGACAATATGCTTTTTTGTGTTTAAAATAACTGTTTCTTCAAGATCACCAAAATTGACTCCTAACCACAATTTAATTAATTTATTATTTTTTTATTAACATATAATGTATTATTTGTTTCAGGGGTACAGTTCTGCGATTCATCAGTCTTACACAATACACAGCACTCACCACAACACATACCCTCCCCACTGTCCATCACCCAGCCACCCCATCCCTCCCACCCGCCCTCCGCTCCAGCAACCCTCAGTTTGTTTCCTGAGATTAAGAGTCTCTTATGGTTTGTCTCCCTCTCTGGTTTCATCTTGTTTCATTTTTTCCTCTCTTCCCCTATGATCCTCTGTCTTGTTTCTCAAATTCCACATATCAGTGAGATCATATGATAACTGTCTTTCTCTGATTGACTTATTTCGGTTAGCATAATACTCTCTAGTTCCATCCATGTCATTGCAAACTGTAAGATCTCAATTTTTGATGGCTGCATAATATTCCATTGTGTATATATACCACGTTTTATTTATCCATTCATTTGTCGATAGACATCTGGGCTTTTTCCATAGTTTGGCTATTGTGGCAGAGAAATGGAAAAATGTTCCATGCTCATGGATGGGAAGAACACATATTGTGAAAATGTCTATGCTACCTAGAGCAATCTACACATTCAATGCAATCCCTATCAAAATACTATCAAATTTTTCACAGAAGTGGAACAAATAATCTTAAAATTTGTATGGAACCAGAAAAGACCCCAAATAGCCAGAGGAATGTTGAAAAAGAAAACCAAAGCTGGTGGCATCAAAATTCCAGACTTGAAGCTCTTTACAAAACTGTAATCATCAAGACAAGATTCTACTGGCACAAAAACAGACACATAGATCAATGGAACAGAATAGAGAACTCAGAAATGGACTCTCAACTCTATGGTCAATTAATCTTCAATGAAGCAGGAAAGAATATCCGATGGAAAAAAGACAGTCTCTTCAAAAAATGGTGTTGGGAAAATTGGACAGCCACATGCAGAAGAATGAAACTGGACCATTTCCTTACACCATACACAAAAATAGACTCAAAATGGATGAAAGACCTAAATGTGATACAGGAATCCATCAAAATCCTTGAGGAGAACATAGGCAGCAACCTCTTCGACCTTGGCCACAGCAACTTCTTCCTGGACACATCATCAAAGGCAAGGGAAGCAAGGGCAAAAATTAACTATTGGGACTTCATAAAGATAAAAACGTTTTGCACAGCAAAGGAAACAGTCAACAAAACCAAAAGACAACTGACAGAATGGGAGAAGATATTTGCGAATGACATATCAGGTAAAGGGCTAATCCAAAATCTATAAAGAATTATCAAACTCAACACCCAAGGAACAAATAATCCAATCAAGAAATGGGCAGAAGACATGAACAGACATTTCTGCAAAGAAGAACATCCAAATGGCCAACAGACACATGAAAAAGTGCTCAATATCACTCAGCATCAGGGAAATACAAATCAAAACCACAATGAGATAACCACCTCACACCAGTCAGAATGGCTAAAATTAACAAGTCAGGAAACAACAGGTGTTGGCAAGGATGCAGAGAAAGGGGAACTCTCTTACACTATTGGTGGGGATGCAAACTGGTGCTGCCACTCTAGAAAACAGCATGGAGGTTCCTAAAAAGTTGAAAATAGAGTTACCCTATGACCCAGCAATTGCACTACGGGTATTTATCTTAAAGATACAAATGTAGTGATCCAAGGGGCACCTGAACCCCAATGTTTATAGCAGCAATGTCCACAATTTAATTAATTTTAACTTACACATAGCTGGAGGCATAAATACTTAGATCACTTAAATCTACACAGCCAGCCATGTCTTTGAGTGGTTGTTGATCATGACGCAAGGTCCTGGTAATAGTATCCATTTTATCCATTTTCATGATTGATGTAGATTACATCAGACTCACAGTTGTTAATATCAGCTGTTATATTGGCTGAAATAATGGATTAATTATGCCAGAATTCATATATTTCATTTATAAAGACAAGACTTTAAATAATGTGATCAGAAAAGGGGCTGAATTTTTAGCCTATGGTAAAACTGAAGCAGTCATCATGAAAAATTTCAACCTACAAATGAAAAATTTTTTCTATTGTCAAATTTTGGTTGTAATATAAAACATATATATATTATTTTTTATTTCAAATTGTGTTTTTTATTATTTTACTATTACTATAGACTCAAAATGCTGGAATTCTGGGATTTGGGAAACAATCATTTAAATAAAACTTGACCTTTAATATTTGATAGAACATTTATAATATACTTGTTGTCAAAGTGAACTTTTGAGTTTTGAAAGAATAAAAGTCTTTTGCTTTGCAATTCAGAATTGTAAAATCAATCCCTATGAGTCCAACTATAGAAAGAAATTATAGTTGGAAGTTTTGTTTTACCATTATATTCATCTTTAGAAGAAGGCAAAGCTATCATAAAGCACATCATAAAATACACTAAATCTTATTTTTATGAGTTCAAGTTTGATTCATTAGGCCTCTTGTTGAATAAATGTTAGAGTAAAAATAAAGTTTTAATTTTTAAGAATACTAAAAATTTTGAGTCTGTATCATTTAACTCCTTTTTTTCCTAATAAAAATCCTCAGGTTGGGGCGCCTGGGTAGCGCAGTCATTAGGCATCTGCCTTCGGCTCAGGGCGTGATCCCGGCATTATGGGATCGAGCCCCACATCAGGCTCCTCCGCTGGAAGCCTGCTTCTTCCTCTCCCACTCCCCTATCTAGCTGGCTGTCTCTCTGTCAAATAAATAAATAAAATCTTTAAAAAAAAAATCCTCAGGCATCTTAGAAGAAATGAAAATAGAAAAAATATTTTTAGATGTTTTCTGTTGCTTTCAGTTAAGTATTACCACCTTTCAAGATGTGTTAAAATTCTCAACCTTTTGAAATTATACACTTTAATGACAAAATATTATCATGAGATCATAGGCATGGATTTTTGTAATGCTTAACTTCTTGATATTATAATAATATTTCTGCACATAGAAATAGAATATTGTCACCAAAAAAAGGTTAAAAATAAGTGGTTTTGTGGTTGGATATTCTTAAAAGAATAAATGGACCTGCTATATGACAGTATACTCCAGAACACTATCCTTTTGGCATTATTAGTAACCATATGGCCTTATAATTGCTGAATATGTTGATCATTTTATTATTCTTTCTACTAATAAGGTTACTAATTCTCCTGTAGTATAAAGAAAAGAGGCTCAAGCTTGGAAAATGGTAGTGTTTTGCTTTCCTTACTTTATTCTAGAGGATATTTTTTAAAATACATGGGAATAAAAAGGGTCAAATAAGTTTGAGAAACATGAAATTGAATAGAGTTTATAAGGTTCATTTTTGTTGGATTTCTTTGAGTCTTTACTACGCTAGTGTGAACTACAAATCATCAAACGGGGATTTCCTCTCTCTCTGTCAATATATTTTATAACCCTAACCCATCACCACAAAGTATCTGTTAGCTCCGGTGTTCTGAGCAACATATTTTAGTAAATTTTGGTTAAGTTAAGAGGTAAAGGGTCTTGAGTAGATTTTCTTCTATTTTTAACGAGAAAATGACTCATTCTTAGTTAAAGTTTGTATTGTACACTTCTGATGTCAGACAAAATGGTAAATGCTCAAGTATTGGATTTTTTATTACTATCATAACAAATTACAACAAACTTAAAGGTTTAAAGCAACACAAATTTATTTTCATGTGGTTCTATAGTCCAGGATCCTGACATGGGTCTCACTAGGCCAAAATCAAGGTGTTGACAGGATTGTGTTACTTATTGGAGGCTTTGGCGGAAAATGTTCCCTTGCTTGTTCCAGTTGTTGCCAAAATTCAGTTCTTTGCAACTGTCAAATTGAGATTCCCATTTACTAGCTGGCTGTCACCTGCAGGCCATTCTCAGCTTCCAGAGTTCTCTTATATTCTTTGGTTCTTCCTTTCTCCATCTTCAAAGCCAGCGATGGTGAGTTGAGTTCCCCTCTTCAAATATCTCGTCCATCCTCTTCAAAAATCTCATCCATCTTTTATCTCATCTTTCTGAGCCAGAAAAGGTTGCTTTTAAGGACATCATTAGACTGGGCCTACCTGCCTTAGTCCAGGATAATTACATCTGGAAAATCCCTTTTGCTGTGTAAAGTAACATTCTCATAGGATCCAGCCATTGTTCTGCCTACCACAGATGGCAACAGAAGATTGAATGAGACTCAGACTATGCCCTTAGGGACTTTCAGTTAGTGTGGGTCCCATGCTTCCTAAACTCATAAGTAATATTCATCAATTAATACGATATTTAAGAAATTTATGATGAGATCTGAAGGTTACAATATTCACACAGCCCCTCAGTATCAGAATACTTGAGAAGCTGTTAAAGTAGCTATGATATATTTTCATGATAGGTTTGAGTGGATATTCTAAAAAGAAATTCTAGCCTGGCCATGGTAAAGCCTATAGTCTCATCCATTAGCCAGTCCTTACTGGGAAATGATTTCTCTCTCTCTCTCTCTCTCTCTCTCATATTCTCATAGTCTAATGTATGAATTTGGACACAATATGTTTGAGAGTAAGATGTTCTTACATATACGGCACTCCATTCATAATCCTTTGAATTATATCTCTCTCCTCTACCCAGGCCAGATATAGAAATGGGATTTGGTAAAAACAGATGTTGATAAAATTGTACTGAAAATATACTACTTTCTGCCCTCAGTTACTGCTCTTGGTGGCTACACACTTTTCCCCACTCTCCTTCTGCCAAACATCTTTTTGATATCTAGTCATAATTTTGCTTTTAGTTTCTTTTAATGTGCATGACACTTTTACCCATGGTCATTCAAAGCAGGAGTGTGTCCTCTGGGTAAAATTAAAGGCCTCATTTCTCCCACCCACCTCTTTGTTTTAGTAATATTACCTTGCTAGTTCTTTGGGCACTGCGTTTTAAATAAAAGAGAATGTAAATCTTTTTTGAGTATGCATTTTATCGACTTTAATGAACTTTTTCTTTAGTCAAATCTGGCATCCATTTTCCTTGGGAAACACTGCATAAATATTCCAACTTTTCTTTCTTTGGGTTGGCCTTTCTAAACTCTATGCAGACCATTCCCCTGGGTTAACATATTCTTCTCTCAGCTTTAGACATGGAAATTAGTTTAGTTATCCTCCCTGGAGACTATTTCCTGGTCACTTGTATTAGAATTTGTTTCCCCCAGTGTTGACCCACTGTTTTACAGATTATTTCTCAGGATAGGTTACTTCTACGTCCGATTAAGCCCAGTGAGTACTTATGTAACTATTGAATTATGAACATGGAGTGATTAATTCGGCCTCATCCTTTCTGTGAATGCCACCATCTCTATTAGGCCTGACTTTTCTCACAACCTTGAAATAACATTATCTCTCTATCTTCTACCATTTATTTCTCTAGAAAAAAATAAGACAAACAAAAACAGTCTTTTGTGTGACAGAAGATCCATTCATTGATGGATTATCTGAATCCCACAAGGTTAGTTATGGCTAAATAAAATTATAAGAAATATTGTTTTTGATAAGGAATTGAGAAAGTATACTGCAAATGTCTCTTCAATATTGGCAATATTTAAAATCGATGTTTTTAGAGAATGGGCAAGCTATTTGTTCCAGATATTCTCATCTAATACTGTTACTCATTTTGATTAGACCTATAATTCCTACAGAAGTTTTAGAAATTACTTATCTGGAGCACATACTCAAGGTGAATCTTGTTCAGTGGACAAAATCAGCAAAGTTTTAGCTATTGAACAACTACTCCTTGTTATAATCACTGGCTCTTTGAGATCTGTTCAATATTAGTGCATTAGGTGGCTACATCATATAGAGAAAATGAAATTAGACAAACACCCTCAACCTTCTTGCTCAGTTCTGAGCTATTTAAAACTTGACTCTAAATATATATTTGAAAATTAGCTCCTTTCTAATAATACCTAATGGCATCCACAAACACTATTTTCAACCAATTATCATGACTAAAGGAGGCTGCAGTGTTTTCAGTGTATGAGCACTGTCAGAGACACTTTTTGGCCAATAGGTACCAGAGCTCTAATCAGTTTCAGGCAAGGAGTTGTGGTCTGATTCTGGCACTATGGAGAGGAAAGGAGGCATCGAGGATGCTAAATAACTCTACGAACAGAGAGCCCAGAAATATAAAATCCTGCTGCCCACCCCCCAGGAGAAAGGAAATAAAACCAAAATTTTCTAATTTAATTCTCCTTATAATTCAAAGCAGAGAATCTGAGTAACTTGAACTGGATCACTAGAATACTTCTTTTTGCTAAGATACATGTTTTCAACCAATGTAAGGAATAGGTCGGCTTTATTTTATATCCTTTCCCCTGATCCTCTCCATACAAATAGGTCTCAGATATTTCCAAATTTCACTGAGTAGAGGTAAGACACAAATCAATTTTTGTCGTTTCTGTGGGAGCAGGCCTCTTTTAAGACTAGATTTGGCTGAATATATGGGGTACCTGGGTGGCTCAGTCAGTTAGGCATCTGCTTTAGGCTCAGGTCATGATCCTAGGGTCCTGGGTTCCGGCCCTGAGATGGCTCCCTGCTCAGCAGGGAGTCTACTTCTCCCTCTCCCTCTGCCCCTACCCCCCTCATGCTCCTGCTCTCTCTCTCTCAAATAAATAAATAAAATCTTTTTTAAAATGTCTAGATTTCACTGCATATAAATACGAATTAAAGACATGATGTAGGCAATTTTAAAGGCTGATTTGGTGGTTCCACAGGTAGCAAGATCCCTATCTCCCACTAACATTCGGTTCTACCAGCCCCAGCATAATGGTCTCCATTCCAAGGTTGCCTCACAGACAAAGGTGGCTGTTGGTGGAAGCTTTCACCATTACATCTCCATTACAGGAGTAGGAAAGAGGAGGTGGGGGTGGAAAGTGTCTTTAGGCAGGCATCTTAGAAATCTCACAAGTAATTGTCAATCAGACAAGAAAAAGCACTAGAAGGCATTCAAATCAGTAAGGAAGAAATTAAACTTTCACTATTTGCAGATGACATGATAGTACACATTACAATCCTAAAAGACTCCACCAAAAAACTACTAGAACTGATAAATGAATTCAGAAAGGTCACAGGATACAAAATTAATATACAGAAACCTGTTGCATTTCTAAACACTAATAATGAAGCAGCAGAAAGGGAAATTAAGAAAACAATCCCATCTACAATTGCACCAAAAAGAATAAAATACCTAGGAATAAACTTAACCAAGGAGTTGAAAGACATAAACTCTGAAAACTATAAAACACTGATGAAAAAGTTGAAGATGGCACAAACAAATGTAAAGATATTCCGCGCTCAGTGATTAGAAAAACAAATGTTGTGAAAATGTCTACACTACCCAAAGAAATCTACAGTTTTAATGTAATCCTTATCAAAATGCCAAGAGCATTTTTTCACAGAACTAGAAGAGGAAGTCCTGAAATTCGTATGGAACCACCAAAGACCTCAAATAGCCAAAGCATTCTTGAAACAGAAGAACAAAACTGCAGGTATTACAATCCCAGTTTTTAAGATAGATGACAAAGTTGTGGTAATCAAAACAGTGTGGTACTGGCACAAAACAAACACATAGATGAATGGAACAGAATAGACAGCCCAGAAATAAACCCACAATTATATATGTGGTCAATTAATCTTCGGCAAAAGAGGCAAGAATATGCGATGGGAAAAAGACAGTTTCTTCAACAAATGGTATTAAGGACACTGGACAGCGACACGCAAAAGAATAAAACTGGACCACTTTCTCATTCCATACACAAAAGTATGCTCAAAGTGGATTAAAGTCCTAAATGTGAGACCTGGAACCATAAAAATCCTAGAAGAGAGCACAGGCAGTAATTTCTCTGACACTGGCCATAGCAACATCTTTCTAGATGTGTCTCCTGAGGCAAGGGGAGCAAAAGCAAAAATAAACTACTGGGAATATATCAAAATAAAAAGCTTCTGTACAGAAAGGGATGCAATCAACAAAACTAAAAGACAACCTACTGAATGGGAGAAGATAATTTGCGAATGGCATATCCGATAAAGGATTAGTATCCAAAATATATAAAGAACTTATACAACCTACACCAAAACACCAAATAATCCAACTAAAAATGGGCAGAAGACATGAACAGTCCTTTCTCCAAAAAAGACATACAGATGGCCAACAGACATATGAAACGATGCTCCACATCACTCATCATCAGGGAGATGCAAATTAAAACCACAATGAGGTATCACCTCACACGTGTCAAAATGGCCAACAACAAAAACACAAGAAACATGGGGTGCCTGGGTGGCTCAGTCTTTGGGCGTCTGCCTTTGGCTCAGGGTGTTCCTGGGCATTCTGGGATCGAGCCCCACATCAGGCTCCTCCACTGGGAGCCTGCTTCTTCCTCTCCCATTCCCCCTGCTTGTGTTCCCTCTCACTGGCTGTGTCTATCTCTGTCAAATAAATAAATAAAATCTTAAAAAAAAGAAAAAAAGAAAGAAAGAAACAACAAGTGTTGGGGGGATGTGGAGAAAAAGGAACCCTTGTGCACTGTTGGTGGGAATACAAACTGGTGCAGCCTCTGTGGAAAACAGTATGGAGGGTCCTCAAAAAATTTACAATAGGATTACCATACAATCCAGTAATGCCACTACTCAGTTTTTTTATCCAAAAAAATAAATAAATAAAATAAAATAAAACAAACACCAATTTGAAAGACATATGTAACCCCTTGTTTATGCAGCATTCCTTAAAAGAGCCAAATTATGGTATCAGCCCAAGTGTCCACCAAGAGGTAAATAGATAAAGAAAAAGTGGTATATATACATACAGTGGAATATTACTCAGCCACAAAAAAGATTGAAATCTTGCCATTTGGAACAACATGGATGGATCTAGATGGTATAATGCTAAGTGAAATAAGTCAGCCAGAGAAAGGCAAATACATTATGATTTCACTCATGTGGAATTTAGAAAAACAAAACAAACAAAGGAAAGGAAAAAAAGAGATAAACCAAAAAACAGACGCTGAACTATAGAGAAGAAACTGATGGTTACCAGAGGGGAGGGGGACAGGGAAATAGGTGAAGGGTATTAAGAGTACACATATCATGATGAACACTGAGTAATATACAGAACTGTTGAATCACTGTATTATATACCTGAAACTAATATAACACTGTGTGTTAACTATACTGGAATTAAATAGCAAAATAAAAGTAGGTAAATAAATAAAATGTGTTCACTCAAAATCTAATAGCTCATAAATCACATGCCATTTTGTTTTTCTAAAGAACTTGAAAGTACTTTACAAGATTCCACTCATCCATTACAAAGCTTTATTTTCAATAAAGGAAAGAAGATGTTTAGATAGGAAATAGCGATGTTCATAAATGATAGTAGTAAGTATGCCTAAAGTCAGGATTTTAAGAACACTCCCTGCAAAACCAGTCTTAATTTGAGAATTTTTTATTTTGTTTTCCCATCTGCTCTTTTTTTAGAAATGTTTTCCTTTTGAGAAGACTTTCCATCTTATTTATTTTCCAAATCTATCACTTAGAATTCTTACATGTTAATTTTCTTAAAGTTTCATAATTAATAATAGCAATACTCAGTTATGTTTGTCATATGTGAGGAGATTACTTTGGTTTTTAATTATATATGGGACTAATATTGTCACAGACTACTCTCTCCCAAGAACTCTATCGGGTCATCTTGTTTTACTGACAATCTGGATTTTCACACTAGTCTTTGCCTTGTTTTTAAATCAAGAAGGTGAAGGATGAATATACTCAATGAAGTGGTGATAACCACCACAGAGTGAGAAGGGAGGATGTCCCATGTACAGAAATGTATGTGTTTACTCTTGCAAATCTTTGCAGTTGCTAGGTATCATCTCTTTTCTCCCCTAGTTTTGCTTTATTGAAATCCAATCTCTCTACCATCCTGGCAAGGTCACAGATGTTTCACAGACTGAGAAACATTGAGAAACAGTGGTATATAGAAACACCAGTGTGGAGGAAAACAAAAACACACCCTGAGGAGGAGGAGGACTACTGTCTTGTCTTGACAAGATGGTCCCGGCACAAATTGGTTCTGTGTATCTTAAAAGAACAATTCTATCAGTGTTCTAGAAGAGTGCTTGGTCTTTGCATGGCATTAGCATATTTTTTTAGCAATCTGTATTGCTGCTCCTGGGCTGTAATCAAATGTTAAAAGTTCTAGATCTTTTTATCAAATTACATAGTATTCCACAAATTTACAAAACACTGTGAAATATATTTTCATATGTATTAAACTGAGTAGCATCTCTCCAGTGTCTTTTTTAGTTAACTTTTTGTCTCAATTCAAGAGTGATAGTTTTACACTGTTTTATCTTTAATAGGAAGGATATTTTATCCCAGGAAGACAGCTAAGAGATGAATCACAGTCTTTTATTTTGGAAGATATGACAATCATCCTAAATTCCTAATTCTGTACAAGTAAATAGCAGAGTTCTCAGAAACATATTTACCTCTTTAGAAGCATGAATTACTGGTTGATAGAAAAACAAATGCAATTTTTTAAAACTCAGGTTCAGAACACAGTATTTTATTTTAACTGAGAGCTGCTTCTGCCCCATTTCCTTATTGGTCAATTCATTGGTTAATTATAAGAAATATTGGGCACATTTGTCTGTACAAAGAACTATATTAGATGCCAAAAGTAAGAGACAGATTTTATCTTTCAGAAGTCCCCTAGGGAGAAAGACAGCAATATAGAAAACTGTAGCATGAGATAGAATATGGAAGTAGATACTAAAAATATTTTTAGGTGATACAGAAATGATTCAAGAAAATGGATTCATTCACTTGGACGGAATCATGAAAAAGTAACTGAAATGGTTCTGGAAATGTTGGTGTAATTATGGTATCTACAGATAAGTGGGAGAAAGCATTCCAAACAGAGAATTGAAGGAACAAAAGCTCAGACTCAGAATAGGATTGAGTCCACTTATTCTATTGTGGGCCAGACATTGGGCTTAGCACTGGCCCTACAATGATGAATATGAAAAAGTTTCTACATGATGGGTTCCCAGTCTGCTAACAGTCTGAGAACAAGTAGAGAAGTTTTGCCATTTAGACCAAGACCATCCAATGGAGTGATAAAGTAAAGGATACTGAAAGCCAGGGAAAGATTATTCAGCAAAATGCTGGTGTGTATGTGTGTGTGTTTGTGTGTGTGTGTCTTTATGTGTGTCTGTGTGTGTGTCTGTGTGTGTCTGCTTTAAGCAAGTAAGAGACATAATCACAGTTGTGATATAGGAAGCTTAATCTGGAAGAAATAAATTATGTGGAGTTGGTAGAAGGGAAACAACGAAGCCAGGGAGGAGTTTACTTCTGCATATCAAATTCACTTTTTTCTAAGTAAGGTTTTACATTTATCCCTCTCCCTGCTTTTATCTTTTTATTTTTGTGTTTCGGCCTTTGTTTTTTAATGGGAGTTGGATGAAGGTAAGCAAAGTCTCTTGCCCTTTCTTCACTCACCACCTGCTTGGGTTTCTCTTATCATATACCTTACATGGTCTGTCTGTTGCTCCTCCCTGTTTATTCCTGCATCCATTGTTTTTTTTGTAATCTCCTTTGTTCCTGATGCCAATCCCAAGTACTCAAAAGCTAGTTGAATATATTACTGCCCACTTTCAAATTCTGATCTTTAAGTTCTTATATGGATGTATGTTTCATTCAGGTTGGCAGTTCAATTTATTATAAGCAGAGCTTATACTGACAGAATCATATATTCAGGTCTTTTCATTTAAAAAAATATAAAGGAGAAGAAATTCTGGTGCCTCAGATAAAAAGGCTGCCCAATTACAAGGTGGGATAGGACCAGATGTATGACTATAGAGAAAAAGGATCAGGAATCATAGTAGATAAGATGACAATGGGACACCAGTGTAGGACTATAGTTAAGAAAGGGAACATGATAGTGGGACACATGATAGTAGGATCATAAATGTAAGAACCATAAGGTATTCAGCATTAATCAGTCCCTACAGATCTGGGCTTAGCACCAAAAGGAATGTGATGACAGGGCCTGCCTAAGGCACAATTGCAAGGTAGGTGAATTTTGCTGCAGCAGCTGCCTACCAATTTTTTCCACACCCTTTTCCATGCCAGTGATGCCCTCCCCTCCCAGCAGCTATCAAGTAGTACTGCCACGGGTGGCCCACCACCCTGGCACTGCCTTATATTGCAATATTATCTGGCTCTCAGGCTCTCTTTCTACCATCCTCAAAATTTGAGATCAGGATCCCAGAGCTCTGATAAACTACTTTGGAAAAACAAAGTAGTTGTATTTTCAAAGGAGACCTTAGAATAATAAGACATAAACCAAATGTAATGTGACTCTGCAATGGTGCAATTTCAGACAATGTGGCCCTCAGTATAGAGAAATATTGGGACATGGAGATATAGTATCTCCCCCATAGTAGTGTAGATTATAGTATAAATAGTACACTAGGATAATATACTACTGGCATGTAGTATACTTTCTTGTTCTGTAAAACATTTTAACATTTTCTTGTTCTATAAAATTATTTAAACTAAAACCAGATTATGCATGCAACTATCTATCATAATACATAAATCTGGCACAAAATACTTTATAATGGCTTTAGGTAATTAAATTGGTAAAAAAAAAATAATTAATTTAATCCCAAAACATACTGTTCTATTCTTTTTCTCACTGAATTTTAACTTATTTGTTTCTGACCAGTTCTTCAAGTTAATAAGGATAATTTAATTTCAGATCCTACTCTGCAGATACTAAAGCAACTATCTAATAATCCTATATTAGGTGTCATGAACAATCTATATATATATACACACACATATATGTCAGTATGTATGTATATGTATTCATATATTCTCCTGTTTGAAATCCAGGTCACTCACTAAAATATTTTAAAATATTAAACCAAATTAGAGGAGTGCCTCATGGCTCAGTTGGTTGAGTGTCTGCCTTTGGCTTACGTCATGATCTCAGGGTCCTGGGATCAAGCTCCTCATCAGGCTCCCTGCTCAGTGGGGAAGCTGCTTCCCTCTCTCCTACTTCCCCTGCTTGTGTGCACTCTCTCTCTCTCACTCTCTCTCTCTGTCAAATAAATAAATAAAATCTTCAAAAAAGACAAATTAGAAAGTAGTTGGTCTCAGTCCTTTTTTCTAGACTGGAAAATAGGACTGTATATATTAAAACTCAAAGCCACATCTCTTGAATCTTTCTATATATCTCAGAATATATAAAAGTCCTCAGAACTATATTTTGGAAGTTTTGATCAATAAGATGATTCCCAACACATCAAAAGAAAACACCTGAGGAATAAGTCATTTAAATCCATGAACTTTAACAGGGAGTTCTATTTAAAACAAAGCATTGTAAATAGTGTGCTTTCATTATATTTTCTTACTAAACTCAAAATCTGCCTTGTAAATATGCATATTTACTCATTCATTCATTCAGCAAATTATTTCTTCATATTTTTATGTGCCAGTATAAACAAGACCAACAAAGTCTTTGCTTTCATGACATTTAAATTCTAGTTGAAAGGGAAAGACAATGAACAAACAAAATAATGACCATCAGATGATAATGGATGCTATGAGGAAAATAAAACATGGTGACAGGATAGTGAGCACATGATGTGATGATACTTCCTACAGGAGGCCAGTCAAGGCCACTTTGAGGAGATGATCTTTGAGCTGAGAGCTGAATTTCTCCAAGATTCTAGCTATGCATAGATTTGAAGGAGGAGCATTCCATGCACAAGGAAGAGCAAATTCCAAGGCCCTCAAGTAGAACAGACTTAGGAGCTCTGAATGAAGACTAGAATGCAGACTGATGTGGCCACGGTGTAATGACTGAGGGAGGATGCGAAGTGAGAAGAAAAGATCAGGGAGAGAGGGGTGTGGGCCTAATGTTGGAATGCCGCTCAGGCCTTGTTAAAGAAGTCAGGTTCGAGCCTAAGTTAAAGCAGAAGCTGGTGGAGAGTGGTAAGCTGGAGAGTGAAATTACTTTTTTTTTAAAAGATGATTTCATTGCTGTGTGAGAGATAGATTATTGGGGGACAGGAGTACAGAACAGGGGCCAGTAGTGAGCCTGCTGGAGTTTTTACAGAGAGTGTCTAGGTGGCTCAGACTAGGGTGGTAGTAACTGGGATGGAGAAAAATTCAGGCCATATTTTAGTAGTAGGGCAAACAGAATTTATTTTATATTGGGTGGTAGGAGGAGGTATAGAAAAAAATCAAATTCAACTCTAAATCCTAGTCAAGCGATGACACTTGTGAAAAAAGCACAAAATAATTAAAAACTAATGCATATTAAAGTCACTTGTCAAACTAACACTATTAGAAACAAGACTCCTTTAATTTTAATCTAATAAAATTCAATTTAAAAATATTTGTTAAGTGCCTACTACGTGCAAACACTTGGATAAGACTTACAAATCTATCTAATACATAAGATACCATTCTGTACTGTCAGTAACTACTAAAAATAGAAGAAATATGATTAACTGGAGAACTAATTTTTAGATAACCCTTTCAAATCAAGTAAAACATTTATTAAATGCCTGCCGTGAGCATAGCACTGCTAAGAAAAAAGGTGGTTATACACAGATGAAAAAAAATGTGCCATAGGCAGCAAGTAATTTAAAATCTAAATGAAAAACATTAATTTCTCCTGGAATTAGCTACCAGAGATTATAAAATATATATCTATCCATTCTATCTTCAATAAGTTGGGAATAATCATTATACCACTTTTGAAATCCATCTCTATACTTGCCTAATGGTACCTTGTAGTCATATACCTTTCCTCTTTTATATTATGGCTCAGCAAAACATGTCAAAGGGACTACGGCAATCAGCACATTGTGTTTTTCTTATACTCATACTTTGCTTGGCTCCTGCTGTTTTAGGTAGCGAAGCTGCACTGCTAAATTAAAAGGCTATGTACTCACAGCGAGCAGGTTCTGATGACCTAAATGATTGGAAGGAGGGTAACATGCTATGCCATCTGAACTCTGAGTGGGCAGAGCAGAGTGGTGCATGGGGCCCAGCTCTGTGCTTTTCTGTGCATTCATGCACTAGGATTTCCCATTCCACATAATTAGTCACTTTATATTAAAATAATTAATAAGAAAAGATTTTAGTATCTTGCATGTTGCTAATGGTGTGTTGCCACCAGCATAAAAATGCTTTCAAAGATATCTGTGGAACGCAAAAATGTTTCAAACCATCATGAGACATTTTCAGGGCTGCGTGGGAGAATAGTGACAAAGGGTTTGTGTTTTCCAGAATGACTGAAATTACGTTATCTGCTACTTATAATTGTAGGTGTTAAGCACCAATAGTATGTTTTCATTGTGAAGAAAAGTTTTGTATTATGTCATAGCCTATGGATGTATGTTTATATTCATGAGATTGTGGCAAAGGTTTGTAGAAATGCTAAAGGAGTGGAAATTTTACATATGGAAGCAACTGAAGGTCAGAACACAGAATCATATAGGTGAAATCTACTCTCAGACTCAGCACAGCTGACTTCTCTCTAAGTTTGGATGAGTACCTAGAGGCTGGATCTGGCCCTCACAGTGATAAAAATAACATGTTCTCACACTTATGATGATAGACACCTGTTATTTAGACAATTTCTACCAACAGCAAAAAAAAATGAAAAGCAAAAATCCTCATTGCCAGCGCCTCCCTACTCACAGCTGCTTCCTTTCCATACTAATCACAGCAAAGCAGACACCCATCTCAAAATTGACCAGAGAATGCAAATGTAAATAAAAATCTTCACCAAGGCATCTGAATATGATAGCTGTCTGATGACAGTGCTTAGGAAAAAAGGGAAATTTAAAAGAAGAAACGGAACTGAAATGGAACCAGAGAGAGAGAAAGAAAAAATTTAATATATTTCAAATTAGTAAGTCCATCTTCAGACTTAAGTGCCCTACACATATATGAATATAAAGTAAGAAAAAAATCCGAGCAGGTATATTTATCTTTTTCAAGATGACACTACTGTATTCACTTAACATTTAGAAGTGCCTATCATGAGAAAGGAGAAATTATTTCTCCTCGTTAGATTGAACTGGGCCTTATGGAAATGATGGCATTTGTCCTGGGTCTTAAAGAAGAACCAAAATCTTTGTGTAGGAGAAAGATGGAAGATGATAATGTCGAACTAACAGCTCTTTCCATTTTGTAGACAGTAAAATTAATCCTATTTTGGTAAATGTCTCCACCATGCCTGGGCAAGCTGCCTTCTAGACTCAAGGTTGGTTTTTTCCACCAACAGAGCTGATCCAATCCTGACACCCATTGGCCAATTTTCCAGTTGCCCTTGCTTCTGAGTTACCTAGAGCTGTGCCTTGTGCTTTAAGATTGTGCAGCTCAGAATTCCACCAGCATTTTCTAGTGCCTTTCCTGAAATTGTCCCAATTAAACTGAAAACAAAGCAGGTGCTCAGATATTCTGCTGTATTCCACCTTTCACATATGCCTTGTCCAGCTTATCAGAATTTTAAACATTATGGTTTCAATGCTCGCAGATGGTGTTCTAGGACCAAATTGTTTGCATTGATCTTGTCCCATCACTTGCTATTTTCCAAAGTAGAAAGAACCTGGTGTCATAAAAACACAGAGGATGAAAGAAAATAACTACCTTATGGATATTTTGATTAATATGGGTTTTACTGAATATTTGTGAAGGTAACTTGCAAACTAGGAAATTCTATACAAATGTAAGATAGTAGTTGCAGTAACAGTATTATGCTGCAGGCCTTCCAAAGGATACACTAACCTTGAGCCAATTTTCTCTCATTTTCAGTGATGGCATCATTAGGCAATACACGTATCTCTATGTGGTGTTCATATGACTCATATCTAAACCCTGCCAACCATGAGTGAAGTTCAGTTGCTGCAACTTCTAAGCACATTTGGCTCATTGACAACTAACTTACCAAGGTTGTAGTTGATAATATCAGCATAGACGCTATTTTAACTAGAACACTCTCTAATATCCACAAAGGGAGCAAGAGCTATATGTTGGTTCTAGTTACAAGCTCACAAAATGTCAAAGGGACCCTAGAGACAATCTGGCTGGCAGGTCCCAACATCCAGCTTCACAAGTTCTCTAAAAATTGTGAAAGGAATTGGACATTTTCCAATTCCAATAATAATACTATGTATGCACACAAAAATAAGTTTCCCCAATTTTAATTAGAACTATGTGAACATGTGATAGAGGAAAACAATAATAAGTGAATTTTGTGAATTGTTATAAGCAATTATTAACTAATAACAATTGGTTTTAAAACGAAGTTACTAATTTTTTAAAAATCTATTTATCCCTTGTCTTACCCTCTTACTAATCCATTCTCTATGCTGCTAAGACTTTGCCATTTCTAAAAAATCAAACCTGATCAAGAGCTTCCTCATTTATATATCCCTTTGAAGATTCTCATTTGCCTAAGGGACAAAGCCCAAACTCTTTATCAGACCGCTAAGACATTCAGTGCCCAAGCCCCAGCCTACCTTTCCAGCTACACTTCTTATCAAGCCTCTCATTTCCTTCTCCCACTCATCCACCCACTCTTCTCAACCTCAAACCATACAAAACTGCATGACTTGCAGTTCTTCAAAAACACCAGGCTATTTCACACTGCCTTGCCTTTGCAGACACTGCTGCTTCTGCCAGGAGTCTTCTCTCCCTCTTTGTTTGCCTAGCAAACACACCTACTCATCTTTCAAAAGTCAGCTCAAGCATTACCTTTTCTGTAAAGTTTCCAGATCCCTCCCTCTGGATGTCCACCCTGGTAGAATTCTCACTGTCCCATCTGAGTATACATATCCTAGTGCATCTCCCATCAGGCACACTTCCTCATCTACAAGCCTTCTCTCGCACGGTCACTCCCTTCTACTCCCCTTCCCACCACAGCCTTCTGACAGTCAGGAAATATACCATAATTATCTCAGGATCCCAAGTACTAGCACCCTGCCATTCAGCATTAGTAGAAGAAAGGAAAAGAGGGAGGGAGGGAAAGAAGCAAAGCTAGAAAGTCCTGTCAATTCTTCTCAAAAATATATTCCACATCTGACAGAACAGTGCCTGAACAGCCCAGCTGCCAGCTCTCTCATCCTGGCCACTCTCATCTGGACTTCTGCAACAAGCCCTCTCCCTGGTCTTTTGCTTCTAATTTTGACCTATTTGGTCTGTCCTCCATACAGCTGCCAGGGTAACCTTACTGAAAAGTAAACCAGATTCTATCATTTCTCTGATAAAACCTTCAAAGTCTTCACATTTAACAACAAAAAGATCTTCACATGCAATCTCATGATTGCATGGCACTTCTCTCAATTCAGTACCTCCCATCCAGCCACACTATGACTCTTTTCTCACCAAGACATCAGAGTTTTCCTGTCTCAGGGCCTTTGGCACTTAATGTGTCAAGAATATCCTTCCCCAGATCTTCACATGGTTGCTTCCTTCACATTATTCAGACACAAGTTCAAATATAACTTGCTAAAAGAAGTCCTTCCTGACAATCTGGGGTAGCCTCAATCCCTATCCAGATACTATAACTGTCTAAACGGAATGCATCACTATTTAAGGTTGTCTTTTATTTGTTCAGTTGTTTATTGCCCATGTCTCCCACTGGTAGGATAAAGAAGAGCTTTGTCTATTTAATAGTCTGTCCCCATGGCTTAGAAGGTCAAGGTGCTCTACCACTGTATGCAGTAGGCACTTAATAAATGTTTGTTGAAAGGAGAGTGAAAAAAATATCAAGACACCAATACAGTCTTTACCTCTCTCTAGTTCATTTACTCTCTCATTTTCCTAAGTGTACTACTGCACAACTTTTCTCTCCTCAAACCTATGCTTCCTCTCCAAAATTGCCAGTGTCCCCATCTGCTCCTACCCCTAGGATACATGCTCTACCCCTCTCTGCCCTGCCCTCTGGGAATTGATCCTATAAATTAACCCAGAGTTTGCCAGTGGCTGTTTTAAGCAGGATATCAAAGTGCCAAAGAAAAGAATCACGGTAGCTCCTTCCTGCTCCTTTTTTGCTACAGACTGTGGTTCTACCGTTTGCTTCATCCTTCTAATCTACAGCTTCAGGAGGACAGTGCGTCTGCTTACCACTGTTCCCTCCCCTTTCCTTTTTAGGCCTAGAAGTGAAACAGCTTTCTGATGGTGTTTGTTTCCTTTGTGATTGCCTGAATCTTTCCAGCACACTAGTAAGATTCTTGGACCAACTGAGTTAGATTCTATTTCCTGATGTGGTCCAAACTAATACATTCATCCCAAGCTGAAGATATTGCTTCTAACTTTACTAAGAAAATTGGGACACTCAAAAGAAAATTCCTAAGACCTGCTCACCATATCTACCTACCTACCAGCATTTGTTCCAATATCCTGTGCCACCCTGAGACTGTAAAGCCGCTTGTCTAATTTAGCCACTAGACACGTGTGGCCATTGAGCACTTGAAAGTGGCTAGCATAACTGAAAAACTAAGTAATCTTACTTAAATTTATTTAATATAAATTTAAATTTAAAATTATTCAACTCAGTTTTTGGCAATTTTAGTTATGTCTGGAACACTTGCATATATATATAAAAGTACTTTTCTACAGTACCTTTTTTTGAAATCTAAAAAGCAATTAAGTATTTCTGATAAAAATGTAATGACCAAATTAAAATGTCCATTATATAAAATACACACAGGATTTTGAAAATCTTGTACAAAATAAAGAACATAAAATTACTCATTAATAATTTTTATGTTATTACAAGTTTAATCAACAATATTTTGAGTATATTAGACAAATAAATATATTATCAATTCATCTATTTATTTTTAAAATGTAGCTACCAGAAAATAAATAAATTACATGTATAGCTCATATTCTCTGTTTGCACAGCACTGCTCCAGATCTAGTCCCTGTATCTTTAATTTAAATCAATCTCTCACTTGTACATTAGCTCACATCCCTTTTACCTACCAAAAGACGCCACTTTCACAATTCTCCCCTCTCTATCTGAAATTATCAATTTCTCCTCCCAACTGGATCTTTTTCATGCACACATAGATATGCTGTTATTTTCCCCTTCAAAAAACATTCTCTTCACCCCATTTCAACCTCTGTTTTGCTACTCCTCTGGGCATCAAAATTCCCTGAAAGTGTTGTCCGTATTCATGGTCTCCAGTTCCTTTCCTCCCATTCTCTCTTAAACCACTTTTTTTTTTTTTTTTTTTTTTAAGATTTTACAAGCAGGGGGAGTGGGAGAGGAAGAAGCAGGCTCCCAGCAGAACAGGGAGCCCGATGCAGGGCTCGATCCCAGGACACTGGGATCAGGCCCTGAGCCGAAGGCAGACACTTAACGACTGAGCCACCCAGGCACCCCTTTCTTAAACAACTTAAACCCTCCATTGAAACTGCTTTTATTAAAGTAACCAATCACTTCAACACTGCTTGCCCACTGGTCTAAAGTCCTGATGTTAGGTGATCTACTAAACACATTTGAAAACTCTCTCCTCCTGATATATATTCATTTTTCTGGTATCCATCAGATTCTCTTGGTTTTCCTCTGGCTATCACATACTGCTCCTTTTTGGTCATTTTATTTATCTTTCTACATTTTCCAACCTCTTAACATTGGAGTGCTCTAGGATTCAGTCCTTGGTCTTCTCTTTCTCTCCCCCTTTATTCCTTTGGTGATTTATAACTAGTCCTGTGGATTTCCATATCTTGTGCTTGTCAATGATTCCAAAATTTATATCTTGATACCAGAGATAAGTCTGAATTCCAAATCATATTTCTTACTGCCTACTTAACATTCTGAACTTAATTTTTTCAAACTGAATTCCAGTGTTTTGGATCTCCATCCTTTGAGTTGCTTGGGCCAAAAATTTCAGAGTCATTCCTGACTCCTCGCTTTCTCTATCACACAACAGTACATAAGTCAGGAAATCTGTTGGCTCTATCTTCAAAATATATCAAGAATCTGACCACTTTTCATCACCTCCACGTTACCATGCTGATCCAAGCCCCTATCTTCTCTTACGGGTGTTACTGCAACAGCTTCCTAACTATTTTCTCTGCTTCATCCTTTGCCATCAACAGTCCATTCTCAACACAGCCACCAGGATAAGCATGATGGCAAGGAAATCAGCTCTTGTCTTTCTTCTGCTCAGGAAAATTGAATTACTAGTATTTTGTTTGGCATATAAATCAAACCCTTAACAACAGCCAACAAACCTCTACATGATATGGTTACAACCACATTTCCTATTGTCCTCCAGTTTTTTCATTCCAGACACACAAGCTTCCAAGTTCTTTCTAGAAAACAGCAGACATGTTCCCATCTTAGACCCATGCAGCAGCTATTTTCTCTGCCTGGAACAATTTTCCAGATATCCATTTCTCCTTCCTTTACATTTTTCAAGTCTTTACTCAGAATTCACCTTTCCTATGAAGGTTGATCTGCCCCCCCCCCATTTTAAATTGTGACACTCACTGAAATCTTATCCCCCTTACCCTGATGTTTTGTGTTGTCATCTCTGAGCACTTACCGCCTTCTTACATGCTATATGTTTTAATTCTTTTTGTTTATTTTTTAATTTTCTATTCCATTAATATATATATAATCCACAAGGGCAGAGCTTGTGTCTATTTACTAGCCAAAATAGTGTAGTTGGCACATAGGAAATATTCAAAACTTATCAAATGATATGATAGCTCAACTTCTTCATTTAGTCTTAATTATTCAATTCTTAATTGCCATGTTTCCCAATACAAGCAAGGGCCTAAGCTCCACTTTAAGAAAAAAAAATACATTCCAGAATCATCCGCTTGGCCTTAGATGTGCTTGAAACCTGGTACCCAGAGATCATGGCATGAAGATAATGGGGCTTTTTAAGTGTAAGATAGAAGGCAGGTGATCTGTGGAGGAGCTGCAGCCTAACCGTTACCTTGAAGACAGACAAGCTCGCAGCAACAGCTGTTCATGAAGCCTAAGGGTTTTACTACATCTTAGAGTTAAAAGCTTCTTCTGATTTCTGCTAGAAAAGCAATGAAATAGAAGCATAGAATGCCCCACCTAGAAGAGCCTGCATATTATCTGGTCCAGTTTCCTCCCACAGCTATTCAGTAGTAGACCCTGAAGCCAGGGTAGCAGTCTCCCACCCAAGTGCTAGTCCCATTATCCTGCACTGCCCCAGCTCCTGGGCATGTCTCCCTTTTCACACACAAACAGGGACTATAAATGCAGGATGTTGTTAACTGACAAGAAACTTGTGTTTGTTTATAATGCAGTTGTGAAGAAACTGCACAGTTTTTCTTGGAAAAAATAATATTATGCTTCTAGGCAAGCAAGCCCATGTAAGCATATTTTACCTAGAATTTAGTTGAAGTATAATATTAATGGTATTTCAGCACCTAATCACCATTTGTAAAAGTACCACTGTGGGAAACAGAGCACAATGTTTTAATTCATTGAACTGAATACACCTCAGTGCCTGCTCCATAAAAAGAAAACTTCCCAAAATGTTTCTATTCTTTCTCCATAGTGAAGGTGTATCATGTACAATAACACAATTGCTTGAGTAGAAAGGGCAGCATTTCCTGCTAGCTGGGAAAAGAGTCTTTAACAGGTTTGTTATAGAGCTATCATCATTGACAGAGTAATGTTATCGGTTTCATACTTATGGCATTAAAGTATTATTAAAATAAACACTAAGGTTCTCTTTCAATTAAATAGTAATATTAAGTACACGGTATACTCATTCTCTACTATGTCAGCTTTTGTATATGCGGTAGGCAGAATATTGGTGCACCCCCCCCCAAAACGTCCCTGTCCTCATCTCAGAAATCTGTGGATATGTTACCTTGCATGGCAAAAGAGACTTTGTGGAGATGGCTAGATTAAGCATCTGGAGGTGGGAGATCATCCAGGATTATCTAAGTGGGCCCAACATAATTCTGTGAGTGCCTAAAAGCTAAGAACTATTTCTAGCTCTAGTCAGAGAAGGGGACTATGGCAAGATGGTCAGAGAGTTGAGATTTAAGAAGGATTCTACCCATTACTGCTGGCTCTGAAGATGTTGGAAGGGGGCCACTAGCCAAGGAATGTGGGTGGCCTTTAGAAGCTGGGAAAGGCAAGGAAACAAATCCTCCCCTAGAGTTTCCAGAAAGGGCCACAGCCCTGTCCATCCCTTTGTTTTAGCCTAGCAAGAACCATGTCAAACTTCTAACTTACAGATATGTAAATTAATAAATTTGTATTGTTTTAAGCCACTAAATTTGTTGTGGGAGTAATAAAACCAATACTGTAGGCATTTAGAGATATTTTTCTCACTAACTAAATCCAGATATCAACTGGGATCTCCCTTCCTCTTAATATCCAAATTACAGATGCAAATTCCCATTCCACTGATTGTTAGAGCCAATCCTTCCTCCAGACTTGATGCACAGCAAGGATGGCGTAGTTCTCACGGTCATCTCCATCTCTCCACATATTAAAATAATTCATTGTGGAAACCATTTCATATTTCTCTCATAATATGTCCTATTTGTGCAGCATAAACCCACATGGAATTTACTTGTTTTCCTGGATTTCTACCAAATTACTTTTGTGCATTAGATTTTCCTGAAGACAGAAAAGTTATGCTACAGAAACACAAACCACATAACATCAAATGTTTTTCAACAAACTGAAGTTTTTAAAAACAAGTTGTGTTCCTCTTCTCTCAACTCCTATTGCTGAGTACTTTGCAGCCTTTTCCCCTAAATCTTACAAGCTTCAATTTTGGCTCTCTGCTTCCCACCCAGAGGCTTATCAAAGGTTTTGTCTAAACAAAACATTTCTTCCCCTAAGGGGTGCAACTAAGATAATCCATTTGACACCCTTCTGCATACACTGACTATTTGACTATTTAGTACATATCCTTCCATAGTCTGTGCAAGAAAATATTCTCCCTTCCCATTCTTCCCGATGTATATGCAATAAAATAAATATTTCATGGCCAAAGATCAAGCTGGATACCCATTAAATTCCAATGGCAACATGACCACTTTCTCATGAAATGATGGATAAGAAAGGAATATCTAAACTTTTTATTAAATCAATTTCCTGTTCTCTTAACTTCACATACAAAAAAATAAATGGAATGTTATCAATTCCCAATGTAAAATTACACAGCTTTTGATTAATAAAGCAACTCATTACTGATTTACAGGAAAAAGAGGGAATTTTGTTGACTATTAACTATGTGCCAAGTGTTTTGCAGGTATTATCTAATTTAATGAACACAATGAGTAAAAATTGTCAAAGAACATTTGGTACTATAAGTCAGCAGAGTATATGTATTTTGTCATTTATTTTTCAATAAATCCATAAGGTAGTTACTAGTATCCCTATAACAGGGATAAATAATATAAGACATAGAAAGGTTAAGTAATCTTCCCAGTGGCAAAAAGTGATAGAGCCAAGATTCATGACCTGGGACATCTGACCCAGAGATAACCCGCCTACCCTGGTAGCTATAATACTGCACAGTCAAGTTGCAGTAAAGGAAACTGAAGTTCCAAGAACTCAAACAACTTTTCTAGAGTCCCAACTAATGTGCCACCGGCTAGCTTAGCTTCGTCCATACAACATACCAAAGCGCACACACTTTCCACTGCTCACAGAATCTGCACAGGCTAAGAAATTTATAACCTCAAAAAGACAAAAATTTGACTGAAAGATAATCACATTAGCCTATATTTTTTTCCTTAGTTTTGATGCTAAGATATGCAAAACAAATATATTAAATAATATTTTGGAGAGGCACAATTTATGAAAGAGTAAAAAATTCTGTAGTGAAAAAGACCCAATTTTATATCTATCAGATATAGACTATTTCTGAAAGAATGCTCAAGAAAATCAAGTTTAACTCTAAGAAAACAAAAGTGTGGCTGGGAGATTGGGGCTAAAGTTATTTTTCACTTAATACACTTTATAGTTTAAATTTTTTCTGTATAGAGGTGCCTGGACAGCTCAGTCGGGGAAGCGGCTACCTTCAGCTCAGATCCTGATCTCAGAGTCCTAGGACTGCGCCCTGAGTGGGGCTCCCTCCTCAGCGGGGAGCCTGCTTCTCCTTTTCCCTCTGCAGCTCCCCCTGCTTGTGTGCTCTCTCTCTCACTCTCTCAAATAAATAAAATCTTTAAAAAATAAACAAATAAATACTTTTTTCCTATATAGATTAATGTATTATACCGAAAAAATGCATTAATTTTTAAAGATATATTTAACGTTAACAGTCCTAGCCTAATAAACAGCACAGAGCAGGCACTTAGTAAGTGGCCCTTTCCTTTTTTTTTTTTTTTTTAACGTTTGTTTCTCATCAACCTTGTTACCATTTTGTGTTTACGAGTATGTGAATGAATAGTTTAAGACAATTCAGTGGTTGTTCCTACCGGGTCAGTGGCCTGAGCTGTGGGGTCTGCAGAGCCATCTGAGTGGTGAGCTCTGCGCTCCAGTCTTCCTCAGAGAAGTGGTGAGTAGGCACAGGGGCACGGCACTGCCTTCAGATGCTTCTGCGACTTCGGGCTGAGTAGAGTGAATTCACGAGCTGGAGCAGTCCAGCCACCCCAAAATTCCTCCTTGGTCTAGGAGTTTTCTTCCCATACTTTCAAAAAGAGGCAATTTCTTAGGAATGGAGTTATGAATGTAAAAGATACCCTGGATCTTTGTTTAAGAAACCATACTAAACTTGACTTGGCTTAAAGGAGCTAGCTCACAAAATTCATAGAACAAGAAATGTTTTAATTGTAGACAAATTAATTCGGAACTTCAAGTGTTAAGATATATTAGTCTATAAAATTTTGCAGCTCCTATAAAAACACTAACTAAACTAAAACACAATACTAAAAGAAACAAACTTGCAGGTTTAATATATCTAATTACCACCAGATTTTTCACACACACAAAATGAAAAATTGCTGTAATTGTCAGGATATTTATAAGAGGCATTTTCTGAGTTGTTAGGTTCTTAGAACAGATTTTCTCCAATTGAGAGGAAAGAATGGTGAAGGTAGAAAAGTAGGACAATAGTGTATTGGCTCATTAAAAAGGAAAATTACTGCTTCTACTTAACTAAGGTGAGTTAGAGGTACTTTCAGAAACAAAACAGAAAAGATAAAGATTATGTTGCTTTGAAAAGATTTTCAGAGAGACTACGTGTCTACAAAATCCATGAAAAAAATAGAAAGATTAGCAAAGAGTTAAATATTATTTATTAGTCATGCAGCTTGTGACCAATCACCCTAGTTATAAAATTACCAATACATGTTGATTTCTAAAGCAACAGTCTTTTCAAAGGGTAGGCAGCATCTAATGTTTTTGCTTATTCATCAAATCAACAAATGTTTATCTAACATATTCTAAGTGCAAGGTCTTATTCTAAGTGCTGGGAGCGATGGACTAACACATCATACCCGGTCCCTGACCACAATCACCAAAAAAGTTAAAGAATAGGACATTATTTCTGCT
This sequence comes from Ailuropoda melanoleuca, assembly GCF_002007445.2. Taxonomy (NCBI): domain Eukaryota; kingdom Metazoa; phylum Chordata; class Mammalia; order Carnivora; family Ursidae; genus Ailuropoda; species Ailuropoda melanoleuca. The sequence continues at coordinate 62,941,968 of NC_048228.1, read as the reverse complement.
GAAATGCATCTTAAAACCTAGTGGGGCATGTAAGTCATGTAAACTAATTATGATAAAAGACAGTATTTGAAAACTGTCTAATGAGTACAAAAAATACTCCACAATAGATGCCCAAAAGGAGGATGTGGCTACATGAACCGAGAAACATAATGGAGGGCACGATATTAGGCAAAGCGTCAATCCCGCCATGGTCTTCATCAGTCACAGGCTTTTGTGATATGATGGGGAAAGCTTAAGCTTCAGAACTAGCTTGATTTGAATGCTGGTTCTGTTACCAACACCTGTGCCACGGTAGGTAAATTTCTTATCCTCTGTAAACCTATTTCTTTGGTAAAGTGAGGATAAACAGTATCCCCAAGACTTTTTCAACTTTCTTTTAGGGATACAGCCATCCTTACCTGATTATTTCTCAGCCCTTCCCTGTCTGGTTTTTTTCCACATTTGACCACTGAAATCAACATTGCAACAGTCACCCCTTCATTATTATTTTATGATTATTAAATCCAACCGAGGTCTTTCAACCATTATCTTAAATCTCTCTGCTGCCTTTGACTCCCTAGATTAATCTCCTTAAAATGCTTAAAACTACAACTCTTTCTTCTCAGGTCTTAACGGCACACTTGCAGCTACCTTCTTCTGTAGGAATATTTTTCAAAGTACAGGTCAAGACTCACTCGTGACCTCAATTAGTGGATTACCATTACAAATTTGCATTTTTAAAAAATAAAATAAAAGAGAGTTGACTTGAAAACATCTGTTGCACCACACTGATTATAATAAATATTGTTTGGTGACTTTTGTTTCAGGTTGCGTGTGTGTGTGTGTAGATGGGTTATTGTGCATTTGTATACCTGGCCGAAATATAAAATGTATTTCTTATTACAAGCCATGATGAAATTTTGCAAGCCATGATTCTAGAGCCATTCCTTCTCAGTTTAATTTTCTAATTCCTATTTTCACACTCACCTCTTTGATATTGATTCTCTTCTAACTCTGTATAACCCTTAATTATCTCTTTGACAGTTCTCTCCCCTGAACTTCACAGCCCACTTTTCAATATTACCACCTGGTTTTTTATAGATACCTACACTCATTATAAATTATTGATTATTTTAATCGAGTGACACGAAGAAAGTGACATGTTAGCATGCTTAAGCTGACAACAATATGAAAGATAGGTTTGAAGAAGAGGGACTGGAAACAGGGACATCAGTTAGAAAGTTATTGCTGTGATCAAGTTAAAGTGATTAGAGAATGAATATGAGTTAAAGGTGGCTATGAGAAAACAATGAGTGTAATAGCAATTTCAGAAAGATATATAGGTGTATATCATAGATATATAGGTATATATCATATATAAGTATATAGGTATATATCATGTCTATGATGTATATCTATATATCTACATATCTACAGATACATATCTATATATCTACATATCTATAGATATATGTGTATATATCATAAAAATATATATGTTAAGGTGACATAATGGGGCACCTGGTAGCTTAGTCAGTTGGTCTTCTGACTCTTGATTTCAGCTCAGGTCATGATCTCAGCATCATGCGATTGAGCCCTATGTCGGGCTCCATGCTCAGCACAGAGTCCACTTGAGATTCTCTCTTTCCCTCTCCTTCTGCCCCCCCCAAATAAATAAATAAATAAATCTTAAAAAAAGAAAAGGTCGTGCATGACAAATTTGATACCAAATCTAAAGAATAGGAAGATTAGATTACTTCTCCAAAGTTTCCAATCTGAAGATGAAGCAATTTCAGTGATAATAATCACCACTGACCATATTATTGTGTTTATTTTTAACTTGAGCCGCTAGCAGGATGTTACACCTAAGCAGTTAAAAACCTTAACATCTGTCCGGAACTAAGCCCAGCTCGTAACTTAGTCCCATGAAAATTTTGGCTTAGTAAACAATATGCATCATTAGTTATGTTCAGGTTTTCACAGAAAGTTTGTACTTAATCAAAAAATAAATATATATTCAACAAAATTAGTTCCTCTGAAATTCTAGTGTTGGCTGAACCCTTATATCTATACTTATACTCTAATCAAATATATAAATAAATAGATCATATATTTAAAATTTTCCCAGTAGTACTTTTTTTGTAAAAATTATAGTAAAAACAAGAGAAATTTAAAATTCAAACTATCGTTTGGATTTTTAAGTTCTAGATTTATATGTAAAGAGATTCTTTTCCCAGCAGGATTCCCTTTACTTCACCTTAAAATGTCTCTTGCTTTTTTCTAGAAATGGTTTAACTTTAAAATTATGTGTCAAAAACAACAAAAAATAAGTTATACTGTTATGTCAGATAATTAGTCCTTTGTTTTCTCCTCTTCTTCAAATAAACCTCATCAAATGCCCTCTAAGGGTGGAGGACAATTTAATTAGATTTAGACCTCGGCAAAGAAGAATCATGAAGGAATTGAAGACAGTTATGAATGACAGTCTGAGGTTTTGCTACCACCATTCAACGAGTACAACATCTCTATATAAGATGACCACGTAAAAAGTCACTGAGTGTTTGCAAATTCATGTTTTTACTTTCCCACCAATTAAAGAGCCAATGAGATAATGCTTATCTATTAATGCACAGTATCACTAAAAAAGATTGGACTTCAAATCAGAAGACCCTTCCTTACATTTGATTTTATCATTTGCTAATGATGTGGCCTTGGAGAAGTTATTTAAACTCTCTGAGGCTCATTTTTTTTTTCACTTGTAAATAAAATTAATGGATTTTATAATTTAGAAGGCGGTGACACATAAAGCACCTAAATGATCTTCTTTCAGGTTTTCTGCTAGAAAGCTCTGTGAAACAAGCTTAAGGAAAATGAGACAGACCAGCTGTTGAACTACCAGTTACAATAAGAAAAGTAAGGAAAGAATGTCTCGGTCCAGAGAAGTTTATTGAAAATGGTCCCTTGTGATAAATGCAAAGGGAACTTGGTCCAGTAGGTCAAAGTATGCAAGGTCAATAAATAAAACAGGTTAAAAAAAAAAAAAAGAAGAAGAAGAAGGGAAAAAGAGGAATAGATTTCACACAAATTGTTACATTGTAGTAACAGGAAGCTGCATGCAAATGTGCATAGCACATGAGGATATATTTGGTTTCACAAATAAGGGGTGCTACTGTGGCTTTGTTTCAAGGTGAATATGTAAGACTATGTAAACTTACTGGGAATCATTTAGTAAAAAACCTGAGACTATCAGTCAGAGGAGGTGGACACAAAGTAGAAATGCTGTTGTTACATCTGCAGCCAAGAAAAATGGCATTACAACAATGCTAATGGACTATTACAAAAGAATCATACAAATTGTATTCATGACTTGCTTTCTTTTACTCCAGGTATGCATTGAAAAATGCAGAGTGGAGAATGAGCTGGAGCACAAAACATTCCATTCTTAAAAGATCTTAAGTAGCATAAAACAGCAAAAATCACTGAGGAAGGGGATGAATATAGGTTTGTGTCAGCCTCTCAAAAATAGGGATAACTGTGGACACCAGGTCCATCACTCCCCCAACACACTAGTCCAAAGGCAAAGATACTTTCTGATGGCTAGGTTCCCTAAGGAAGTCTTTTTTTTTTTTTTTCCTGATTTCATATTAGACAATCTCATCCCACAAATGATGGGAGGTTGCCAAGCGCTGGGAAATTCTTAGAGGCAATAATTCTACTAGTATGTCTATGATTCAAAAACATATATTCTTTCTGTGGAATCAGATGCTTTTTATCAAGCACTGAGAACTATAATTCAAAATTTCTTTCAACTACATGTTGAGTGAGCTTGGCCTCGAAACAAGCATAATGAACAAGAAGCATTGCCAGTGGACAAGAAGAAACTAGGAGGACCATAAAAGAGAGGCAACTGAAAACAATTGACATTTCTGTAGGGCACAACTCTAAAAGAGGGCCCTCTGAACAAAGAGTAGTGCCCAAAGACACCATGGTTTGTTTTAATAGACAGTGAAAATGGAGGAAGTCCAACCAGGCAAGTGAGAAAGCAGAGGAAAGGTCCGAGAAGCTGGCATGACTTGAAATCAGGTGTATGATAGAATCCTGGTATCAGGCTACGGAGTTATGCAGAAGGTATCAATCGGGTAATGATGATACCAGAAACAAGACATAAATAACTTACGCTATGGCAATACCAAAAGGTAATCAAAGTGTTAGAGTTCCTTTTATGTATGCAGTTCAGGAAAAAAAGTTAACCCCTGGAGAAAATTAGTAGTTACCACTACATAAAGGCAAAATTGAGCAAAGTATTGAGATCTATATGGAAAGTATAAACTGTGTAGACATGTAGAGACAAGAAATTCATTTTAGGCATAACGAATCCTGATTGAGTAACATCAAAACTATTTCTAGACTCCGTCACATTGGTAGGATCAAAATAACAAATGTGTTCCTGGTATTTGCCAACATGAGTTCAGGAACTAAGCAAGGATGCCTCTTCACTTAAAGGGCAGGGAAGTCCACAGACAAGCAGGAATGAGAGAGGCAGACATTACCACTAGCCCACACATATAACAAAACCTGTCCTTGTTCTGAGTCAACAAGATCTTTCCTATCACATAAACCTACATCCAGAGGAAGAGAGAAAGTGATAGGGTAAAAAATAGAAAATTCAAGATGTCTGTTTTCTCTACATTTTCCCACTAAAGACTTTTTTCCCTAGATGAACTAAGTTTAGCTATTTAGTTTATGTCCGTGAATACACCAAGATTATTCCAGATTTGTACTAGTGATGTTTCTATGTTATACTTTTCTATTTCTCTTGTTAACAGACTGGTTTTTATTCAGAAATATTTAGAATCAACAACTTGGTGTTTTGATAACAAATTCATAGCATTCATACCAAACTAAGCCGCACTGGCTTTTTTGTTGATAATTCATTTTTATTAAAATTAAATCATTAATTAAAAATTAAAATCACAAAAAAAAGTTAACAAACAGGATCATCTCTGACTCTTGGACCCTTAACATGGAAATTTAAGTCAGCTGTCAAATTGTTAGCCTCTGAAAGGAGTGTCCATTGTTGATTACGATCATCTTCCTAGATTCCTTCCATTTTAATCCTATTCTTCCCAGTTCTTTATCTCTGTTCTATTTTATTTCTATTACCACATTTCTACCCCTTAACCTTTGTCATTTGGTCTCTACATTTTGATCCTTCACTTATCTTCAAGGATTTTGACAAAGATCACTTTATTCTTCCCTTACATGGCTCACTCAGATACATAAGATCAACCTTTCTGTGGACAAAATATTTGTGTCCCCCCATAATTCAGAGGTTGAAGCCCTAACAGCCAGCATGGCTGTACTGTACTTCTGGAGTATAGAAGTAATTAAGCTTAAATGAAGTCATTAAAAGGGGGCCCTGATCTGACAGGATTAGTGTCCTTTTAAGAAGAAATAGGAGAGCTCTCTTTCTCTCTCTCTCTCTCTCTCATTCTTTCTCCAGGCTCAGAGGAAAGAATGTGATGACACAGTGGCTGTCTGCAAGCCAAGAAGAGAATTCTCACCAGAAACTGATTCTGCCAGACCTTAATTTGGAACTTCTACCCTCCAGAACTGTTGAGAAAATAAAGTCCTGTTGTTGAAGCCACTCAATCTGTGGAATTCTGTTATGGCACCCTGAGCCACACCACAATTTCCCCAGTAAGACCCTTTTAAGCAGAAGATGTGAGTTGGAGGTGAGAATCCACAGACAAAATGAAACTCATAATAATATCAGAAACCATCAACTGCATGTATTCTCTCTACTACTAAAAGATGCCAAATTTGGGAGAAAGACAATGCAGAGATGTATAATTAAAAGAGTTTCCCCTCCTTCAACATTGCAGTCAGGAGTTGACACTATTAATAGTGTGGTGTTTATCTTTCTAGACATATTTTTGAAAGTGAAGAATTAAGTCAAGTGGATGTTATAGTTTTCTAATTCTTGCATCTACAAGAATCCTCAGAGATACTATTTTACTCTATAGATTTTTGTGATTCACCTTCAGAAATTCTGATTCAATAGATCTGGGGTGTGATCTAGGAACCTGCACTCCAAGCATCCAAGTAATTCTGACGATGGACTCAAAGAGTACATTTGGTCAACCATTAATTTAATATTCTAGCTATTGGTTCTGTTTTTATTCATATTAGTACATATTTTAATGTTCAATTACATACATTTTTACCATTTCTTTAAAATGTGTTCATTTTATGACTCCTTCATAATATACTATTTGTGTAACAGTCTTTAAACATTTATGTTTCCTTTCAGAAAAACAGAAAATCATATTTTAATTGAGCTGTGAACTTGGATGCAGGCCTACAAGAACTCATAGGAAAAGGTGTTTCTCTATTTTATTTTCCTTTTTATTAGTTTACAGTCACCAATTACTCGTTTATTCCCACATTTTGTGGTTGAACAAATCTGATCCCATAATCTCAAGGCAATCATAAAGACAGAGAGATTAGCAAAATAAAAGACAACCAAATGTGCTTTTTTCTCCTCCGATGAAATGTAAACTAGGGCAACTAAAGCTAATTGTCAACTGCCAGTGATAAAGAAAAAAAACTCAAAATTTATTTTACCGATGATGAATAAGCAGGTAAGAAACACTCTCCTCCCTTGCAGTCACCATTATCACTTTTAAAGCAATTAAAAAATAGTCCATTAAAGACTACAGGTGATTTGTAATGTGAGTTGGACATTGTTGTCATTGGGGTCAGTCAGGATAGATTTTCATTCAATTACCTACACATCTTGCTTCCCCAAGGATACTTGAAGGAGTCATCTATACCAAACTCCTCAGTGATTTCTAACTTGAAGTTCATTAGCTCAATGGCAGACTGATGTATTGCACTTAAAATACACTCAAATGTCATCTTTTTAAAAATCTAACACAGCCTTACACTATGGAGTTAAATTCAATCACTCAATTTAGCTTTTGGTTCTTTGGAGAAATTACTTTCCTTTATCAAATTCAAGCTGCAAGGCTGCCAGAAAAGGTGTTAATCATGTCATTTGCTACCATTAATGTAAGCTTTGTTTTTTTCCAGTTCTCAGGCCAACTTCCTTCTGCATCATTTTTTTTTTAAGCCAGAGTCGTCCACTGTATAATTACTTCCTAAGAGTAGCTTACGTGCATTAGGAAGCATATTAAACAATCAATAAATATTTATTAAATGTCTACCATGTGCCTGAAAGACCTGTGCCCTTTACTCACAAAATATATCATCTTATTGGCAAATATGATTCACATACATGAAATGATTAAAGGGCCATAAATAAAGTGTTAAATTCTGTGGTTCAAAGAACTATATGCTACACAAATTCAATAATAGGAAAAAGATTAGAAGATTTAATCTGGGCTCTGAGGAATGACCAAGGTTTTTATAGAAAAAGTAAAAAAATGAAAACCATTACCAAAAAAAAAAAAAAGGTATGAGCATAGAAGGTGAGCTCAGAAGCAAGGACAGTGGCCAAGGTGAGGTAGAATGAGCAGCCAGCCTGCCGCGACTGGAAGCCTCAGTAGATAATATTCTAAGAAGAATTGCATCCTTGTGTCTTTGAGTTATTCACCTACAGATTTTTTTCTGCACTTAAATTTCAGCTATTTGCCACCATCATTTGATTGGCAGGATACCAGAGAAGAATTTAATCTCAACTTTGTTTATGCCTACGTTCTCCTTCCTCTTTATAGGTTAGGAAGTGATGGATTCAACTCAATATAATTAATCACTGACCATACCTTATTATAACAGCCACACGTTTGTTAGCACCCAAACGCTGCATCGTTTTAGAAGTGGAATAATTCCCTGTGAGAATTATGATTTGGAAACTATAACAAAGAGGAATTTAATTGAGACTATCGGAAAGAATTTGTTTGTTTGGAGTTTGGATTTGACCATCAATTGCTCTTTGCCTAGGAATTTGGAAAATCTCTTCTCTCCAATTTTTTTCACCCCCCTCTTTTTGAAAGTAAGACTTGATTTATTGTACGTCACTTCTCTGCTCTTCTATTTTCTTCCTTGGTGTCATTGCAGGGATGTGCCGGGACCCTTGACAGTGATGCATAGTCTAGTTAACCCACACATTTGGGCTTTGTGACCTCCTTAAGAAGGCCAGCCAACCCCCTGCCCACCCTCCTTCACACCATTTTGTATTGTTCTCATTATGTACATATAAGTGTTTGCTAAAAGTGTTGGTTGCCAGTTTAAGCTATTTATTGTCTTCTCTGCTTCAGCTGCTGCTGGATTTCTGAACTTAATCTGCCAATAACTTCCATGCAACACATGCTCACTGCAGTTTTCAAGTGGTTGCCAGTTGCTAAACTCTTTGTACACGTTTGCAATTCATTGTGTTACCCCCTTGCTGCTGTTTCTGGCATCTGCCCCGAGTGCTGGGTTTTCAGGTACAGAGAAGTTCAGCAATTCTCTTTACAAACTCTCTGCCCAGTGGGAGGTGCCATTATTTTACTTTATTTGGAGAAATTAGCTATTCCCTCAGGAAATCAAACAAAACCCTTGCCTTTTATACTTCCTCATTTTCTCACTCTGACTAAAGTCAAAAGGTATTTCAGCCGGGGGCTATGAGGATAGCAGAAACATTTTTTGTTTATTTTATTTTAAACACCAGACTCTCCACTAAATGTGGGTATAAACTCAAACTTCACAGAAGTAAGATCTAGCTAATAGCTAATGTTGCCTGAGTACCTAAATGCCAAATTTCTATGCTAAATATTTTACACGACTTATTTTTAATTTCTACAACAAACTTTTAAAATAGGTATTCAGGTAAGTAAACTAAAGTTTGAAAGTTAAAAACATTTTCCCCAAGTTAACAAAATCTGACATTTAAATGTAGGCAGGCACAGGTAGTAAAGAAACAACTAGATGCCAATTTCTTTACTTCTTTTTTTTTTTTTTAAGATTTTATTTATTTATTTATTTGACAGAGAGAGAGGCAGCCAGTGAGAGAGGGAACACAAGCAGGGGGAATGGGAGAGGAAGAAGCAGGCTCATAGCAGAGGAGCTTGATGTGGGGCTCAATCCTGTAACACCAGGATCATGCCCTGAGCCAAAGGCAGACGCTTAACCGCTGTGCCACCCAGGCACCCCAATTTCTTTACTTCTATATCACATTGTCTCTCACCCCATCAATGACACTGAGAAAAACAATTTAGAGTGAGATCGTGACCTCCCTGTCCATGACCATTATTTTTTAAAAGGCAGGGAGCACTCTGAGAGCCTAGGACAGGATGAAAATAATGCACTTTACATCATGTGTATGTATTAATTAGGAAAGGTACAACTATTGTTTCAAATAGAATCAAGCTTAGCTCAAATACAATAGAAGGTCATTACTCATTCACATAACAGTCGGGGCGGGGGGGGGGGGAGTTTAGGTCACCAGCATAGTTCCCAATGCTGTTATTCAGGCACTAAGACTCACAGGGCTTGGTCATTTATAATATATGCTTTCCAATGTTCTTCTGGTCACCTTTGATTATCACCATTCCAGCCCAAAGAAAAGTGAGAAAGAACATAAGGGGGCATGTCTGGGAGTTTTTATAGCCTGCATCAGTAGTGACACCCATTATTCCTACTCATATAGAACACTGGAGCCAATGGGAAGAGCATACTTTCAAGATTACACCTAAATGCAAGGGTAGTTGGGAAACATGTAGCTCCCTAACCATATGTCCAGCACTTTGATTACAATGGAAAAAGGGGGAGTAGATTATGAGGGACAAATAGTCATCTCCAGTACAGTCTACCTCTCTCATCATCAAATATCTGTACACAGATACAATAGACTCTTTCCCTTCTCCAAGGAGACAACTTGCTGCATCCACTCCAAAGTCCAGCATCTCTGGAATGTGAAGTTTCCCCACTAGGACTGAATGGGTTTTGGTTTGTTTGTTTGTTTGTTTTTGTAGTACAGAGAAGTATAATAAAGGTTATCTACCCCAAGTCCAGTCAATACACATTGATGAAGCAGGATAACCACAACAAAAATATCTGTTAAAAAAGAAAAGAATAGGGGTGCCTGGGTGGCACAGCGGTTAAGCGTCTGCCTTCGGCTCAGGGCGTGATCCCGGCGTTATGGGATCGAGCCCCACATCAGGCTCCTCTGCTATGAGCCTGCTTCTTCTTCTCCCACTCCCCCTGCTTGTGTTCCCTCTCTCGCTGGCTGTCTCTATCTCTGTCGAATAAATAAATAAAAATCTTAAAAAAAAAAAAAAAGAATAGGTAGAGAAACAGAAACTCTCTTCATTAAGGGTAAGAATGCAGAGTAGTAAATCCACTCTGGAAGACAGTTTGGCAGTTTTGTACAAGAGTAAACATAGTCTCACCACATGATCCAGCAATCATGGTCTTTGGTATTTACCCAAATGAGCTGAAAACTTATGTCCACATAAAAACCTGCACATGAATAATTCATAATTGCCAAAACCTGGAAGCAACCAAAATGCCCTTCAGTAGGTGAATGGCTAAACAAACTGTATATATCTATATCTATATCTATAAATGGGATACAACTCAGTAATTTTTTAAAAAGGAGCTATCAAGCCATGAAAAGACATGGGAAAAAAATGTAAATTGCTAAGTTAAAAAAAAAAAGCCATTCTGAAAATGCTACATGACATATGACTACAACTATAAGACATTCTGTAAAAGGCAAAACTGGTGACAGTAAAAAGATTAGATACCAAAGGCTAGGGCTGGACGATGGTGGGGAGAGGTTTGAAAAAGAAGGGAGAGATGAATAGGTGGAGCAGAGGAATTTTTAGAGCAGCGAAACTATTCTGTGTGATATTAAACTGGTGGCTGTAAGTCATTACATATTCGTCGAAAGCCATTGAATATGTAACATGAGCCCTAATGTACACTGTGAAATTTAGTTAGTAACATATCAATATTGGCTCATCAATTGTAACAAATGTACCATAGAAATGGAAGATGTTAATAACAGGGCAAACTGGGATGGGGAGAGGGCTGGGATGAAGGAGTACATAGGAAATCTCTATAATTTTCGTTCCATTTTTCTGTAAACCTGAAACTGCTCAAAAAAGAAGTCTATTTTTTTTTTAAAGAGAAGACTAGGGAATTCAGCAATCACAGTCCATTGAAACAATGCACTCCTGCTGAGCTGGCATTGTGTAAATCCCTGTCCTGGTAATGGAGGGGATCGCCAGATGAGACATGACTCTGCTCTCTGGGAGAATATACATGCCTTCCTTGATCCTGACCCTCGGAGGCTCCTGGATTTGCCTCCTGAAAGCTTCCTTCTTCTCTGCCTCCTTCCACAACACATCTGTGATGAACACTGAGAACGTCAAGGTACGTCCTCCTTACAAATCAGAAAATCGAAAGCTCCTGTGAGGCTTCAGATTTCCTTGGCAGTACAGGTCCCTCAAAAACTCAGTCGGTTTTTGGTCTCTTAATTTCCTGTCCCTTCCAAGTGTCCATGGCCACACACAAAATAATTTCTTAGACGTAATTCTTCAGTCTGTTTTATTTAACTTGCCTGCAGTGTGTGTGTGTGTGTGTGTGTGTGTGTGTGTGTGTGTGCGCGCGCGCGCGTTTGTGATCTGATGTTCACTGCAAGGCTAAGTACCTTAATGTAACTTTGACTTTTTGTTGGGCCTTTGCATCTGAAGCAAATCATATTTTAAATCATATTTCCAGTTTGGGTTTCAGAAACAGCTAGCTTCTCCAATGGTGTGAGGCCCTTCATCTGTGATTTCTCTCTCTCCCCTTCAACCTCTGTGCACAAACCAGCCAATTCTTATAATACCTTACTTGAAGCAATGAATAGCAGCCAACATGTATAAACATTCTGGCTCCTTCCAACTACTACACCTAAAACTATATGAGCATGTGGTCTGTATTCCAAGTTATAGTTGGAGATGATTTTTATAAATGTCAACATTTTGCCATGATATCATATATTTCTCCAACTTTTTAGCCTGTGGCACCACTGCCCAAACATTAATTTCTGGATTGGTTACAATAGGCAAATTGGTTGAAACAAACACCAAAAATTTAGTGGTTTAAGAAATACGTCTTTTTTTACATAAAAGTCAAAATAGGGGTTCCAGGCCAACTCTGGCTTTTCTCCATGCAGTCATTCAGAGATGAGTCTGATGGTGACTTTGCCATTTTCAACACGTAGGCGTTCCAAGATCTCCCTGGTTGTTGTCACACTAGTTAGGCAGAAGGAGAAAAAGCCTGGCGAAATGCTGAGGAGGCTTATAGGCCAGGCCTGCAAATGGAACACACTTCTATTCACATTTCATCAGCGACAACTCTGTCATTTGGCAATATCTAACTGCAAAGAAAGGTGGAGAATGTCATGCACTTCAACAACCATTTGTCTAACATTTCCATTCCAACGGAAAAAGGGAGAATAAATTTTAACAGGCAGCATTATTGCACAAATTGCAATAGGCCTTGGCCCCAATCCAACAAAATTTCAGGGGATAGTGACTGATTTATACCCTGTCCCTATCGCACAGGAGGATGCAACCCACTTCTATGACTATACACCCGAAGAGTCCTTTGGTCGGAGCGAAGAAAACAATTTCCCTTCCACCTCATTTAAAAGTTTACTTTCTGGGGCGCCTGGGTGGCTTAGTCATTAAGCGTCTGCCTTTGGCTCAGGGCATGATCCCGGCGTTCTGGGATGGAGCCCCACATCAGGCTCCTCTGTTGGGATCCTGCTTCTTCCTCTCCCACTCCCCCTGCTTGTGTTCCCTCTCTCGCTGGCTGTCTCTTGCTCTGTCAAATAAATAAATAAAATCTTTAAAAAAAATAAATAAAAAATAAAAGTTTACTTTCTAATTTTCTGTCCCAGAATCTTCCTCAACTCAAGATAGCTGTGAATGAGAAAGTTGATTAAAAACAAAAACAAAAACAAAACAAAGAAAACACCTCCTTCCAGGAACGGGCAAACATGGCAGAGCACAATAGTGCATATTACTATAAACATTTGGGTTCGTTATGTGTAAGAATCAACAGCTATTTCCACGTTGCACTTGCCACCCTGTACTTTATACATGGTCCTGCTGCAACAAGCAAGGAGCAGACCTATAGTTCATTCTGCCATCTTCTTTCAAAACAAAGTATCCTCATCTCTAGGGAGAACAAAAGCCCATTTACTGGTAAAATGCAGTCTCAATAAAATGAAATAATGATAGGGGTGCCCGGGTGGCTCAGTCAGTTAAGCGTCCAATTCTTGGTTTCAGCTCAGGTCGTGATCTCACAGCCGTGAGATGGACCCGCATGTTGACTCCATGCTCAGCTCAGAGCCAGCTTCAGATTCTCTCTCCCTCTCCCCTTACCCCTGCATGCTCTCTCTCTCAAATAAATAAAATCTTGAAAAATAATTATATTCTCAGATACATCATCCCTAATATTATACCACTTACTGATGTGAGACCCCATTCAAATAAGTTTACTTGTGTTATTTTATTAATCTTCCCAAATATTATTATCCCCCTTTAATGAGGAGAAGACTGAGCCTAGGAGAGGATCACCAACCTGCACGAGCAGAGGCAGAATCCCACATTGGCAAACAGCACACTTAGCCTCACAGTCCAAAATGTTTTCATTCAGGGAACAATGACGTCACATTTTTCTTCAAGAACAATACATAATTCATAAATGATTCTTGCTTTACATTTGTGCAACTAAAGGCCCACTGAGGAGATTTTCCCAGAGTGAAGGAACAATCAGCCCCAAAGGAGTCTTCAAGTCATTACCCGTTAAAGAAGCTGCTTGTAGCTTTTTATATGATTGTTTTTACAGCTTCTACCTATCAAGATTTCAGAGCACACTGTTAGAAAACCTTGCAAGTGTAAAGAGTTGCACCGTAGCAATCTGAGCTTCAGCCCATGTAATATTTGAGTCATCTAAAGCTACTTGTTCTAATTCCACACTTGCCAAGCAACCTTCTGATTAAGAATTGGCTTCCCATGTGGGTCTGCAATGGAGAAAGAATGTGCTGATCAAGAGGATTTAGAGTATTTATGGTTTCTGTGACAAGACTTTCTTATGGCAAATTAAAAGTGACTTAGATTATAATATGACTTCCCATACACATTACCAAAAGGAACCTGCAGTGGCCATGCAGACTTTGGTGTTCTCATCCGCAATAATTAAATTTTCATTGAAAATTAATAAGTAGATATTCTGGGATCTAGGAAAGAGGTTTGAACACACACCAGAAGACCTTACTGGCCATTTTGTTTGGCTCAAAGTTACTAGACTAATAGTAAAAGAAAAAAGACAAGAAAAAAGAGCAATAAGAAGACTGGAAATTAAATAGTTTCAAATTCAAATTTAGTACAGACATTGATTAGGAGAAACTACAGGGTTTTAAGGAAAATGGAGATGTGGTCAAATAAAGAGAGTATATTTCATTATTTTACACCAAAAAAAAAAAAAGGAAGATAATCCATGAGAAATCAATTTGCAATTTCCTACATGTTATTATGTAGACTCAGATGCTAAGAAGAATGAAGAAATTAAATTTAACTGAAATCAGTGCAGGGGAAAAAATAAAGAAGCAAAGGCTAACTTCCGTGTTTGAGAGCGATGCGAAATGTGTGTGCTTCCAACAGTGATGAAAAAGTCAAGTGAGGAAAAAAGATTCTGTCTTCTGAAAAGTTTTGTCTCCCCATGTTCAGATATTGATAGAATTTATTCTGACAGATGTCTGTTGAACACTCATTTAAACCCAGTGCTGTACTACGTACTGGATAAAATATGAGAAAAATGGAAATGAAGTTTTAAATCCTATAAGAAGATTTAAATAAGAGAGTCTATATGTAGTCTATATGAAGGTTTAATTTTTATTGAGTAAATTTAAGAGAGATACACATAGTTTCATCATAACAAGACCATAAACATGAACGATAAAGATTGCAAACTTAGTAGATTTTCAAAAAAGACGACAACACAGACTAGAGTTGGAGAAAAATTCTTGAAGGAAAGATGTTGGATATGGGCCCTTCACAAAGTCTTCAGTTACTGATGTCACAAGACACAAAATAGATGGCTAAATCATGTAGCAATTGAATCATGTATCTGTGGGACTATAGCCTCCTCCCCCACCACAAACAAACAAACAAACAAAATAACATATAATTTTATATATATATAGTATATATATAACATATATATGATAACTTTTCTCAAATTCAGTCTAAATTGAAAACTTCTATGACTAAGAAGTAATGATAAATGACTGGAAACTCCATTAAATATGTTCTGTGAACACTCAAGGCTTAAAAGTTTGAGGATGCTTATACTGGGTGCCAAATTTGCTCAAACACACACGCATGTATGTTTAGAAAATCAAATAAAAGCCCTAGAGCATAAGTGGCAATGTAGCAGCCCTCCCTTGGTATATTTCAATTGTCTGTCAAAGGAAGACCAACAGAATTATTTAACATTTTTAACTGATTTCCAACATCTAAAAATCAGAATGTCTCAGCAAAATATTCAAGATTCCCAGCTTGTATATTTAAAATAATCTAAAAATCTGATAATACTATAACTGCTTTTTCTCATGTAACCAATTTATTCTTTCATTCTTTAAATATCCCCTGAGCTCTGACTATGGGCTAGGCACTGTTGTAGTTACTGAGAATATGTCAGAGAACAACAGCAGGAGGAGGAGGAGACAGAGACGGAGAAGGAGAAGGAGAAAGGGAGAAGAAGGGAGAAAAAGAATGGGAAGGAAAGAAAAAAAAAATCCCTGATTTCATGGAGATTATTTCAGTAGGGTATATTCGAGTTAGGTAGCAGCTGCCCATTTTAAACAGATAGGCAGGCACCAGGGCCATACAACTCCTGTGTCTTCTAATTGGAGACAGAGAGAAATAGAGACAGAGAGGCAGAGATTTTGGAGAAAAGCTTAAAAAATTAACTCATGCCTTGAACAATGAAATAAAATAAAATACTAAGATCCCTTTTATTTTTAAGCTGTTTAAATCATTTATATTCCTCATATGGCTCATGGGACCCCCAGCTTTGGGAATTGTAGGATTCACTGATTAAAGTCAAGATCTCCTGCCTGTCAAAGATGTGGGCAAATCGGGATCTGAACTTCAGCCTCTTTGCCTATCACAGTTTAAAACCTTCCCAAGAATTTCTAGTTCCTGCAACTTATTTTGTCATGGTTTTCTCTGCCTCCACCATGTTGCCTCCTTGAAAGTTCCATCCATGCCTTGAGACATCCTGGACACAATTCAATCTCTTCATGACTTCAGTAGGCTTTCTTCAAGGCTTGTAGGAGAGGGCAGATGTGAGATGGGATCCATAATCTCTTATCAGGAGCTTGCTCTGCTGCCCACAAACACAGTTCTAGCCAGTGTGACATGGGAAGGAGGCAGGAGCAACCCTAAATGAACGAAGAATGGGCTTTGTGGATGCCCCAGCCTCCCCATCAAACTTGCCCTCCAGTGACACTCTAAAGAATTTCTAAGGGGGCCCACACTGGGGTGGATTCTACTGCAATAGCAGACTCATCAATTCATCTTCTATTGCCTTGTTACCTTCCTTGTCTCATTTCCCCACTTCTTCACATGTGACTATAAAACCGCTTGCCATTAACTACCTTCACCCAAGGCTATGTCTCAGATTCTTGTGTTTACTGTTTTTGTTCCTCTTTTTGTTTGCTATTCATTTGTGGTTTTCTGTTGTTTTTGTTGGGGTGGGGGTACTGAAACTAAGATGGTGTCATAAGCAGTGGTTACATGCCAGGGTTCATGACCATGACTTTGCAGCAGCTCACTGATTCCTCTTCCCTTCTTTTGTTCATCGTGTCTCCCCTATGCCTTTTCTGGAGCAACAAACAAATCCTTTACCCTCTAATTAGTAGAACAGTCCCCCTCATATCTTGCAGATTCAGAGTCCTGTTCTATTCACAAATGTTTACTTGGCTTTTTCCAAATAAGCATAGATTCTTCCCTAAGACAGATTTGGATGCCAATTGTTAATTATTTTTCCCATGTTATTACAAATATGGATGGCATAAAGATAGAAGGAAACTAAAGAGGATATGCAGCTTGAAGCTGGCACTAAAGGCTTGAGTTTCAGAAAAGACTGTATACTAGAAAACCTGGTGGATGATGCAGGAGGAAACCACCAAATCAGATTTCGAAAAACTCCTTTATTCAAATATCTTCTAAGTGAAAATGAGTGATAGAGTTAGGACTCAAACTGGAAAAGAACTTACTTGAACACTGACCATAAAAGTAGAAAAAAACTTAGCTCAGCCTTTTAGTAGGTAGAAATGAAGCATAGACAAATGATTGCATGGTTCAAATTACAGGATAAAGCAGGCTTTCTAAGGAGGAAAATAAAGGAGAACCTGGAAAATGCTGTACTGAGCTCATTGAATAAATTCAGACAGTATAGTCCTAATTTGCCAGTCTCTTTTTATTCAACAACTGTGAATGGACCTCAAGATTTTTCACATTGTTGTAAAAAATAATAGTTTGTTCATTTTCAATAGCTTGCCAGAAATGTTTAATCGCAGACATTGCCAGAAAGGAAGGAATTCCTGTTAAAAAAAAAAAAAGAGTGAGGGAAAGTTAAGATTCCTCCTCCTATAGCCTCACCTACATTGCCTGACCCCACTCCCATTCCTTTCTGGGTGGTAAAGAACAGAAGTGTTCAAATAAGAGATGGGGAAGGGATCTTCCTGAGCGCTGTGCAGAGGCCCATTTTTTATTGGGAGTTGGGAATGTAAATGTGTTTGGAGGGCAGAGAAAAAGGAGCTACTGTTAAATACAGGACCCACCCACAGATGTCAAAATCATTAAGAAGAGTACTATCTAAAAGCATTTTATTTATTTGTTCTGAAAACACTTTTAATGACTACTTGACAAGCAACAATTATCTAGTTATATCTAGCAACTTTCTGAATTTCATTATGGGATTAAAAATATGCAATAAAAAAAGAATGGATGAGATTTGCTTCCTTTCAAGAAAAAAGAGAACTAAACTTCAGTCCAGGTAAAACTGAGTTATTTCATGAAAAGAAAAGAATCAACATCAGTGTGCGCCTGGACGGATCTAATCAATACAGTTTAAAGGGTAGTTTTCCAAACTCCCTATGCATAGCCTACACACCTAGGGATGTATTTACATCTCTCCATAACCATTGCCACCACATTTGTCCCAGTTGTTGCCATCTCCTCCCTGAAATACTGCAATAGACTTCCAGCTACTAATTTCCTCGCCCACACTCCCATCCTCTAGTTGAATCCATACAACTTCAGAGCAATCTTTTTAAAAATATCAACCTGATCATTTTATCCCCAAATTTAAAAAATTTAAAGCTTTCCAGTGCTATGCAATTAAAGACAGAATTTCTTAGTGTAGCCTACAAGACTTTTTGGAAGCCTGTTTCCCAACTATGACACTAGTCACATCTAGGCATTGCATTCTCTTTTGCTCACTATCCGCAGCTATTCTGGAGGTAACTTCCATTTAGAAGAATATGTCATGCAAACTCCAACCAGATTCAGACACTGATCATTCTAAAGTATCCTTTTTATTACCCTCTTAATTGTTATATTTGGGAGTGCAGAAAATCCTCAACCTACCATAGTTCAATGATCCGTGTTCAGTGCTCCTTCTGGAATTAATTAGGTTCAAAGAATTTGATCAAGACAGATTTATCTAACATACTAAAAATATCCCATTTTCATCTAAGGATAAAGAAGGCTTATAGTGGTGGATACTCAAATCAAAATAACAGTATCTTAGAATTTTAGCTCTTTGTGTTCATAAAAATTTTTTATCTATAATAAATCAACTTCAACAACATATAACTAACTTTAAAGTAATAGTAATAGTAATAAGTTGTAAAACTGAGTAACTTACAACACATTTGAAATCACTTTAAACTTCCAATTTATTCAATTAAAAAGAAATATTCATATATTTTATCATCAATAAAGTTATATCAAGGTAAATAAAAATCTAACTAGTCTAAACACCCTAAAGTCATGTCCAAAATGCTAATATCCTGACTAGAAAAGAAACCAAGGTTAAAACACAAAGCAAAACACAACTTGAATGTTCTTGGAGAAAAATAAAATGCTTTTTGAAATTTGAATTTGCACACTAAGGCAGGCAATCATATACAATATTGGAAAATCAAAGCTATCAAGAAAGAAAAAAGCTTTCCATTCAGAAATAACGCTTCAGTATGGAATAGACTCCAAAAGAACACTTTCAAGGTTGTTAGGTCATTTTTGTGTCCCCTCTCAAGAGTTGTTGTGTTGTGAGACTCTTTCCCAAAGAAATACAAATATTTTATGCCCAGTTTACTCTTCCTCTAGTAGAAGAACAAGGAGGGGGAAAAAAGTCAGATTGTCCTTCAATTTTTTTCCGGAAATACATCATTAGACCCATTGTCTAATTCCTCTTGATGATAGAAAGATCTAGGGAGTAAGTTGTCACTCTTTAAATCTAAAGGCATTCTGCCTGGTAGATCCTTATGGCAGAACTGAATTAGATGGAGGAAGTTCTCAGTGATGAAAGATTCCTTCTCTCGGTGTACTTGCAAAATTTAAAGTAACGCATTTGTCAATGTGTTTCGGGTCTTTTTGGCATTTTTTTGTTCAATGTAAATAAGAAGATCACACGTCTGTATGTTAAAGATAAATCAGACATATGAAATAAAGTGCAGCATGTATGAAGAAATGGGATGTGAACAATGCCAGTCCAAGAAAAAACACCTTTATTAATCAAAGACACAACGTCTTCAGGTTTGGTTAGTGTGAACCTCCTTTTATAAGCCATGTAAAAATATGTAAACATTGCTGGTATGGTAGAAACTAAGAAACAATACTATTCCCTTCAGAGATGTGAAAACTAAATTCACAGTCAGAAACCATTCTGAGGCTAGCCTGTACTCTGTTACACAGTATATCATTTAAAAATAAACCATTTTCACTCTGTCAGACATTGGGTGTTCCCATGACTAAGACAGTTTATGCTACCAACAGAAACTTTCTTACTTTGACAGACATAAAGGTAGTCTCACGAACCACAATGAGCTTTGCATCTGATACTAAACATGTAAGTTTACCATCAACACACGATGCCTCTTCGCTAAGGCCTTTCCCATACGACATAAACAAGTTCATGAGCCATGATTGGTTTGCTGCTTCAGCTGATTTGCCTCCTTGCCATAAAGAACTCTAAAGTGCAACATCTTGAAGACATTCCTTGTATTTAACACCACAGGCAGCCACTTTTGCACTCTCAATTTGTTGCGATTTTTTTTTTTTTTGAAGTGGGGGCACTACATAGTGGAAAAGCATGCAAGTGTTGTTTGTTTCCCACAAACAGGCCATCTTGCTGTGAGAAAAGGGAAGCTCCTATCACAAGCTTCTGCAGAAATGCACTGATTGGCACGCTGCTGACTCGTTGATCTTAAGCACAGCCAGCAGAAGCCTGATTGTAATTATTCTTGTTCCTGCTCTGTGTGTATACATCAGGTGCAGCAGGGCTCTCGGGATGTGCTGTTTAGCATCAAAACCCAACAGAGTTGGAGAGTTCCCCTTACTCATTCACTGGTAGGCAAGGAAACACATTTAACATGGCTAAGTTGTTTGCAAGCCAAGTCAAACATAGCAGGGCTCATGATCGGAGCCTAGCCAAGTGCTCATAGTGGGTGGTCAATGCACATTTGTCTAATTTAATTGAATGATCACAGAGTGCTTTAAACTAAATTGGAGCTTTAAAAAAATTTCCATTGTAAGTGCCAGTTTTTAACACTGAAATATGGTGGCGGGTTCATATCCTCAGAATGTGATTATCAGGGTCTTTCTGAAAATCTGTGGTATAGGCTACAATTAGTACATGTGACCAGTGTGGTCACAATGGAAGCTTCTGCCATAATTTTTTAGCCCTCCTAGAGAGGTAATGATCTATTCAGTATCCTTTTAATGAATCCATTCTCTTTTTCAATTATCCAATTACTTCTGTTTCTTATAACTGAGAATCTTGACTGATATCAGAGGTTCATTAAGGAATATTCCAAAATCTGAAGTTTTTAGGCAACTAAAACAGAGAAAATAGACTTATGAATTAACATAGAATTGGCAAACATCATGATATTAAAATATGCCATCTCAAAATACTATTATTCTAAAAGAGCATCATAACACTAAAAATGTAAGACAAACATAATTTATTTAAAAGTCCTTTAGACTTATCATTTAGTTTCATGCAAATGAAACTGCATCCTAAGCATCTGGGAATAGCCACTCTAGAACAGTCAGCTGAAAGTAGATTCCTAACCACCCCTCTCACCATGCCTCATAAACTACCATTTTATTTCATCTTTATTACCCCCTAATTTGTCTCCTTTCATTCCTATGTAATGACATTGTAATGAATTTAAATAACATCAGTCTGTGGATAAACTAGTTTGGGGAAAATGGCTTAGAAAGAAATAGATCCCCAAATTGATCCATGAAGGCAACAAATCTTTATGAAACTCCAACTGGCCTTTTTGCAGAAGTTGATAAGCTGATCCTACAATTCATAAGGAAATGCAAAGGACCAGAATAACCGAATATATATATATATATATATATATGGAGCAATGTTGGAGTTTTTCTACTTCCTGACTTCCAAAGTTACTAGAAAGCCACAGTAAACAATAACTTGTAGTATTAACATAAGTATATACATATAGGGTAATGAAATAAAATTGATAATTCAGAAATAAACTCATACATTTATGGTAAATTGATTTTCTATAAGGCAATTCAATAAAGAAAGGACAGTTTCTTCACCAAATTGTGCTGGGACAACTGCATAGCCACATTCAAAAGAATGAAACTGAATATGTATTTCACACCATATACAAAAGTTAACTCAAAATGGGTCAAATACTAAATGGAAGAGCTAAAAATTATAAAACTCTTAGGAGAAAACATAGGTGTAAATCTTTGTGACCTTGGATTAGGTAATGATATCCTAAGGTATAACACAAAACCATAGAAAAAATAAACTGGAACTCATCACAATTTAAAACTTTCATGCTGCAAAGGAAGCTATTAAAGTGAAAAGACTCATGGAATAGGAGAAAACCTTTGCAAATTATATATATGACAATGGTCTATTATCCAGAACATATAAAAAATTATTACAATTCAACAATAAAAAGTCCACCCAATTTTAAGAATTGAGCAAAGGAATTGAAAAAACATTTATTCAAAGAAGATATACAAATGTCGGATATACACATGAAAAGAGATTCAATCTCATTTGTCATTAGGAAAATGCAAACTGAAACTAAAAGGAGGAGCACTTCACACCCACTATGATGCCTATAATCAAAATAACAGACAATAAAAACATTGGTGAGGATGTAGAGAAATTGGAATCCACAAACACTGCCGGTGAGTCTATAAATGGCATGATTTAAAAAACAGCCAATTGCATGGAAGACTGAATATAGAGTTACCTTATGACCATGCTGGAAAAGGTAAAACTTTAGGGATAGGAAACAGATTAGTGGTATCAGAAGCTGGTAATACAGGGAGCAGTTGTCTTTAAGAGTCTGCAAAGAGAATTTTACAAGGATGAAGTTTTTTTTAAAATAGTTCTGTGATGTTACATACATGACTCTATGCCTTTGCCAAGATACACAGAATTATTCACAACAAAGACTGAACTTCCCAGTTTGCAAATTTTAAAAAATAAACCAATTTGTCAGGGAATTGCAGAATAGACTAAATGACGAAAAATAGAATATGTGACCCAAAAAAAAATCTTATTAGATTACAAATGCATGGCATAATTTCACTGAAGGGGGAAAGAAAAAAAAGTCAATATAAATAACTTTAAAAACAATGTTTTGATTAGATATTAAGGCCAAGAACAAGAAGAACTGTATATAACCACTCTTTTCTTATTGATATATTGGTTTGTCACAGGGATGCGGATAAGCTATTCTAAAACTACTTTACATGTATATAGGGTTGAACAATATAATTAAATAAATTGTACATAATGAGACCTCATTTCTCACTGCCAGAGAAAGAAGTTACAAATAAGCAAGGAAGAAAGGCTAGAATGAACCTTATGGTGCTAGCTTAGTTTCAGAAATATCAGTATGACTTTCTGTTTATGTTAATATATATACAAATAGATTTAGTAATGTAGGTATGTATATCTATACATACATACAGGTATTTTCTAGTTTTGTCAGCTAAGGACCTAAAAGCTGGCATCCAGTAACAATAAGCACACCTCATGCCCAGATCTTGGTTTCTAAATACCTAATTCAAAGAAAAATTAGAGCTCCTTGAAGAAGTGACTTGCTCTAAGGCTGAAACTGAGAAAATACAAGATGAGCCTAGAGCATCTTAGAGTATAAGAAAGTAAGAAAGGGCTCAAGAAAAGGACATTGAGTAGGAACCCCTGTCAAAGGGACACAGAAGAACAACAGAAAGAGTTCCCAACAGCTAAACGTGGAACAATTTCTGCAATATAATAAATAAAGATCATACTGAATTATAAACCCAAAGAATATAATAAACACTCATATACCCATGCTAAAATAATAATTAAATGAATAATTAAATGGGGAGAAGGAACAAATCTCTTTACAGAAAATTCCAATGACTAAATGTAGAAGGAATGGATTGTATGCAGCAAAGTCCAGTAACGAATGCTAAAACTAGAAAGTAAAACATTTAAGAGAAACAATGTGGGCACCTGGGTGGCTCAGTCATGAAGCATCTGCCTTAGGCTCAGGTCATGATCCTGGAGTCCCAGTCCATGTTGGGCTCCTTGCTCAGCAGGAGTCTGCTTCTCCCTCTGACCCTTACTCTACCTGTGCTCTCTCTCTCAAATTGATAAAAAAAATCTTAAAAAAAAAAAAAAGAAACAGAATGCTTGCCAAGTTTAAAAATATTTCCCAAAAAGTATTTATTCAAACTTGTTAAGGTTTTTACCATGTGTCCACAAATGCACTGCTGCTTCACCTTCCAGACAGTGAAGTTTAATTTCCTTCCCCTTGAGTCTAGGTTGGATTTAGTAACTTGCATGTAACAAGGGAAGTACAGTACCTTTACAGTGGAGAAATTTAGCAGATACCACCTCACACAGTGTATTAGTTTTCTAAGTCTATGGTAACAAAGTACTACAAACTCAGTGGCTTAAAACAACAGAAATGCACTCTTTTAGAGTTCTGGTGGCTAATTATCTGAAATCAAGTTGTTGGCAGGGCCATGCTTCCTCGGAAGTCTCTAGAACTAATTCTTCCTTTCCTCTTCTATGATGGTTACTGCCAGTGCTTGGCATTCCTTGGCTTCACTCCAATCTCTGCCTCTGTCTTCCCATGGCTTTATTCACCACGTGTCTGTGTCTGTTGCCAAGTTTTCCTCTTAAAAGGACAATAGTCATTGGCTTTAGCATCCAAACTAATCTAGTATGACTTCATTTTAACTTGATTGCTTCTGCAAAGACCTTACTTACAAATAAGTTCACATTTTCAGGTTCCAGGTGGATGCGAATTTTGGGAGACACTATTCAACCCAGAACAAGTGATCAAGAATAACACCAAGAATAAAAAGTCACATATCTTTCCACTGGTTTTATAGAATAAAAAGTCACATATCTTTCCACTGGTTTTATAAGAGGTAATTTAACATCTTTTTAGAAAAAAAGAAAAGAAAAGAAAATTCCAACATCTTGGCATCGAGGTCCGTTGATCATCTTTTCCATGTGAGTTGTGATTTTCCTGGTTCTTCATATGTTGAGTAGTTGTGAATTTTACTCTGGACATCTTGAATATTATGTTATAAGACTTTGGGTCTTATTTTAAAATTATGGATAATGGTGAAGTTTTATTTTATCAATCAACCTCATGGGGTATATAGGCTTCAAGAACTGACCAAGATTCCATAGGTTTTGGTTTCATTGTCACTTCAATTTTTTAGAGCCTTTACAGAGTTATTTGAATCTGTTCTGTGTGCCACTCATTGGTTAGCCTGGGACTTGAATGGGGAGTCTGTCTCTTAGTTCAGCTTTCAAAGTTGTTGGTATGCTATTTGGGATTACATCCACACATATAAATCTCATGAGTGATCCCAACAGTTCAAAATAAATTTATATGGGTTGCTTTTCCAAGCTCCTTCCTCTCCTTGAGTTGCCTGGTACTTTCCAATTCCCAGGAACTCTCCTTTTCAGTCCTCTATCCAGAAAGTTGGGGCTGTATTTACCTCACTCTGCCACACACTTCCTGCATATGAGTAGAGTCATGGTGGTCTGGAGAGAAACGCAAAGCAATAAAGGCTTACCCCAATCTTCTGGGAGCACAGTCCTTCTGATCAAAGAGGAAATTCCCTCTCCTTCTCAGTTTTAGATACCAGTGCACAGTGCTATCGCCACTGTCACTATCAAATTTCTATTTCCTGCTGGTTAACCACTAAATAAGGTGCTTCTCCTAGAGAGCTCTGCATCTTTGCTGATATCCACTTCTGGATATCCAATTGACTTGAGTCCGAATTAAGAAATAATGGAAAAAAATGGTAAATTCACTACCAGTCTTGAATCACTAGAAAATATTTTTGCCAGTATTTTCCTTTCGGAGTCCTCAAAGTGCTGCTGCATTCATTATGTCCAAGTTTTATATATAGTGTACTAAGTAGGGGAGACAGGGTGAACTATGCTTACTCCATTTATCTGGAATAAGAAACACCATAATAGACAGAAACTAGAAATAAATAACAGAAAGTTAATAGGAAAATCTCCAAATATCTGGAGGTTAAACAGCATATTCTAAATAAACAGGATGCTTCAAGGGATATTAAAGTATATTTTGAATTAAATGTAAATGAAAATACAACACATCAAAGTCTGAGGAAAGCAGCTAAAGCAGTAATTAGAGTACAAATTATGACATAAATATTCATCTTAGAAAAGAAGATATCAAATCTGTGAACTAAGTTGTGAAAGGTGGCAGGATATACCACCCCAAAATATACCACTTTGGCATACTGATTATTTTGAGCTGTAAGCACCTGGTAATCAGAAAATGCATGGAAAGGTTTTCTCTGAATTCCTTTTATCTGCCTAAAGACCAATCCTCCAAAAGGAACTCAAATTATCATAAATCCCCTTCCTAGGAGTTTCATCAACCAGGGAAGATTGACTTATCACAGGAGAGGAGACTAGAAGTTGACAGCACATCTAGACAAACTTTGTCCCAAACTACCATACGTCCCATCTATTCTTCTAAAGGCCTATTCGTCTTTCCTAAAAATCATTTACTCTCCCCTAAAGACCTTCATCCTCCTCCTCCCTTTTCCTTATGCCTGAATTCTAAGCCAGCGCTGTGGGTGACTCACTTTTTCCTGGTTATCTTCCTTGTATATATAAAGTATACATGTTAAAAAGTGTGTTTGTTTTTGTTGTGTTAATCTGTCTTTTATTACAGAGATCTCAACTAAGAACTCAGAAGTGCAGAGGGAAAATTATTTTTCTTCCCCTACTGTTTTCACCTTCAGAAGCTGGATAAATAAGAATTAAATATAAAGCAAGGGGAAAGAATGAGATAATAAAGACACAGAAATCAATAAAATTTAAAAGAGAAGAGAAACAATAGAGAAAACCAAAAATACCAAATGTTCTTTGAAAAGATACGTTAGTCAACCTACTTGTTGCTTGAATCAAGATGATAATAAAGTAGGGATGGTAAGAAGGAGTTGGATTCTGGCTATATTTTGATGGTAGAGCCTAAAGGACTTTTGATATATTAGCAGAAGGCTATGAGAAAAAGAATCAGGGATGTCTTCAAGGGTTTGGGTCTAAGCCACTAGGAGAAGACATTTGCTATGTACTGATAAAAGGAAGACTGAAGAAGGAGCAGGTTTAGGAAGTATATCAGTCAGGATATGTTTCCCTCTTCACATGACAGAAGAAACCATATATAAACTACTTTAAAATTATGAAAGTTTATGTATAGCTCATGTAAACAAGTCTGGAGAGGGATAATCAAAATATCACTGGAGATTCAAGTTTGCGTATTTATACCCTGCTCTTCTGGCACATGTTTCGTTTCGCATTCTCAATTTCACCTATTATTCAGATGAGACCAAATCCTGCAAATACGTGCTCATTCAAGCTGGAAGAAGGAAAGTCAGGCTCTTGTGAAGGGAGCCCTTTCAATTGTGTTGGTTCTCTTCAAGCCACCACACCGGAAGTCCCATGTAACAGATCCATTTATATCACATCGGTTAGAGTTAGTTACATGACAATCGCTGTTGCAAGAAAGGCTAGACAATGTATTATCTGATACTGGACATTGATGTATCCAACTAAAATCAGGGCTCCAGAGGGCATATTCTAGAATTTCGTGAGATGAAGAAGAAAGGGAGATGGAGATTAGGAGATATACAGAGCCACATGGGATGAAATATGGCAATGGGAAAATCTTGGAAATTCTGTGATAGATGCACACAGTGGTATAGGACATAATTTCTAGTGATCCAGTGGCAGCAATCTAGAAATCTAGCCTATTCAAAAAGCCAGTCAGATGGTCACAAACATCTTGAAAGAGAAAATTCAAGTGTTAAAGGACAAGATAGAAATAAGGAAAAAAAAAAAAAAGAGAGGGAGGGAGGAGGAATTAAAAGAGAAGACAGGAGATAGGATCCAGAAAAATTATCCAAAAAGGATAGTGACAAAGATTCTTCATAGAGTGCTTGTAGACCAGGGTGTAGAGAGGAAAGGAGAGGGTGACAGTAATTTGTACTAAGAAATTTGGTCATTGCTGCAAATCTAATTTCTATTATAGAACAGCTACTATATTCCATCCGCAGTACAGATGAGACAGGGTCACATCTTTATCACTAATTATTGGTAATTACCGATTATTGGTAATATTGGCAATTATGAAAGATATTTTGGCCAAGTAATTTAGCATAAGAAAAAAATCATTACATTTACTTTTTAAGATGGTATTAGATTTGAGTTTTTATCGGCCACCAAGGTAGAAGGGGGGAAAAATCTTTTTTTTTTCTTTCCATCATTCTGTATAGATGGTAATACCATTGATATAATAATTGTTACAAAGCATTGACAACCATCAACAAAGGCTGTGCTTTTATTAATATATTTTAACAAATAATGTAGAAGGGATGTTATATGCATAGGTGGTACTTTATTGATTCAATATGTTTTTGTTTAGTACATGAGACAGAAAAGGAGAAACATTCTATTGTTTGTATCAATAAAGAATTCTCTCATTGAAGGCTAGATCATTTCATCATCCATAGCAATGATAAGGGAATTTCTAAGAGGAAATCCATACAGAAGTAGAATGCAGGAAATAGATGGACAATCTTCCTTATGATTATTTCTTACCATTATTTACAACCACCTATATAACAATTGTCAAAAAAACATTCCCGTTCCTTGCCTTCCTTCTTAAAGACTTTTAGCCTATGTGAGAAAGATACAAAATATTTTACTTGTGACTATATTATCTGACACAACATTATAGAAATACCTAAGTTTTCACTGACAACTTCCTTTTCCCTTGTATTCAAACTAAGTTGCTGGGGAAATTACTTCTTGTAGGTTTGCAAATGATTGCAAATATCAACAACTGATTCAGTAACTAATTACTGGAATGATTGTTTGATTTGAATCTCAACTGTTTTAGCATTTTATGTGGATCAAAGATAGTAACAGTTTTATAAGAACAGAGACTTTAAAAGATAATATACTTCCACTCTCGTGATTTAAAAACTGAAGAAACCTCAGACGAAGGAGATTCATCCCACAGTTATATACCCCCTTCTGTAAATGAAGAGATGAGTCTCTATAATATAAACAAAAGGGAAACAGGTAATGAAACTTGAGCAATGTATTAAAAAGGAAACTGCCCTTTAGAGATAATGGATCTATTCTCTACTCCATGCATGAGTGCAACTCTCATTAACACTAATGGAAGTTACGCATGAGTCTCAAGAAAATACTCCTGGTATAACGGATTTCCAAAATGGTAATGGCATCTAATCTATTCCCAGCATAGCTGTGTCTTTACCCAGCCAAACAAAAGTACTCCCGAAATTTGGGGATAGAGATAAGCATTTAAGTAAAGAATTTTAAAGTATTAAGAAACTCAGAACACAACAGTACGTTTGCATTTTTTTTCTTCCCTCAGACACGTTTGCTTGTTCTCCCAATTTCATTTGGATATTCTATACAGAAAATTGTCATGATACTAGCTATCAATAATCCAGAAATCTTTTCTCTGAATTCTAAGATTCCTGATTAAACATTACCTATTGATGTTTTAGTAGTTTCAGTTAGCTGCCTGCGAAGTTTTTACTGAAAAAAATTTAAAAGTCAGATAGTCACAACATTCAAGCAAGCGAAATTTTTTAAGCATATTATAGATATAATTCACCTAATTTATTGAAAACAGTCAAATCAGGTATTAATATAATATTCCAATAAACAGCAAAATAAATGTTGAAAACCAGGGCAATTTCATTAACCCTTCACCTAATACCTTCTATGGCTACTACAACCATATAATGTCAGTGTTGAACACCAGGACTTCTGTTCAGAAACCCTTCAGGACAGCCTCTCTGTGTTCAGCTGGTCTGTGTTGAACCATAGGACAGAAAATAGCACATTGGGTTTTTTTTGGGTTTTTGGTTTTTTTTTTTTTTAGATTCTATTTATTTATGTGACAGGGAGACAGCCAGTGAGACAGGCAACACAGCAGGGGGAGAGGGAGAGGGAGAAGCAGGCTCCCAGCGGAGGAGCCCGATGTGGGGCTTGATCCCGGAACACCAGGATCACGCCCTGAGCCGAAGGCAGACACCCAACGACTGCACTACCCAGGCACCCTAGCACATTGTTTTGAAATAAATTACTTCACAGTTCATGGTCTTGGTTTCTGTTTAAGTAATTAATTGCCCAGTTTATCTAAATAAATTCTTATCTGTTTCATGTATTAATATTTTAGGAGTTTTCTCTGCTCTTCCCTCTGCAATATTTTCCTACTGAAATTCAGTTGCAGAAACTTCCCAGTCACATTTCTAATGGGGATTTCTTCCGGTCAACATGTAGATCTCTCTCTGTCTCTCTCGCAATTTATTTTCCTCTCTGTCAACTCCACATAAGACTTAAGCATTTCTCCTTCTCTTTCCCATCTAATAGGGTAAAACAATGAATTTTATTGACGTTTTCAAGAATAGTGTACAAGATAGAAACCAAACTGGCTTGATGCTGACATAAACACATTTTTCATGATAATCATATATATAAATATACTGCTGAAATGTTTTGCAAAAGATTCAAGCCATTCCTTTTGAGATCTAAAATTTGAGAAAGGAGGAAAAAAATAGAGATTCTGACATAGAATCTAGAAACATCATAGATCAAACAAGTAGTGCAGGGAGATAGGAAGAATAGAATTAACATGACTGAAAATTCCCTATGTGCCTGGCAATTTAAATATTAAGTATTGCTATCACACATTTAGTATCTCTTTGGATGCAGAGACTAAAGCTCAGAGAGATTTAGTAAAATTCCTGAAGACACATATATTGTAAATAGTATATATGCATATGTGTACACGCACACACACACACACACGTGTGTGTGTATCTCCAAAACTCTCGAATTTTCCACAGCTAGACAAAGCTGCCTCATTAATGAAATGGTATTTTATTTAGCCAACACTCGCCATTCCCTTAGTAGGTTATCCAAGCCACCAAATTAGAAGGCTTTTGGTCTCTTACTGTACTTCTAACTATATGGACCACTAAACCACACTACCTGTACACTAGAAAACAACATCTTCTAATTTGCAGAAGTCTATAGGGGCCAAATTATTTCATATTTCATGTATATTGCTATTAATACCAAATGTAACATTTTTTCAAGGGAATGTTTTCCCATTCCCATTCAGAAGAACAGAAGAACACTATTTGTTCCCCAATTTCCTCATATAAAATGAAGATAACGTGCCCTCCACCCTCACACAGTTGTTAAAGGATAAAATTTATGCAAAATAATCTTTTTTGTTGACGTGAGCTATCCTGCAATTTTTTTCTGTTCCATTGTTAGCGAATAAGCTATCCCAGCTGCTAACTTGAGAAAGGAAGAGGTAAGCCCTGGTAATCTGTTCAGGGCTCAGGACAAGCTGCTCAGACTTGGGGAATCCCGGGGGCTGGACAAATTGAAAGCGTAGCTCCTGGCTGGGTTTGCCAACCATGTTGCAGAACAAACTCAGATAAACTCATCACAAGAGAAGCCAATAACTCAAGAGGAGGGTTAGGAAAAGAGAGGAGGAAAAATTTATTTCGGGTGCTGGCACCCTGGGAAGGTGGCAGGCTCAAGCCTTAACAACGGACCTCTTTGCCAGCAATGTGGACACGTAGGTTTTATAGAGAAAATTTCAGGGTGGGTATGTGCAAGAGAGCAGGCGGGGAGCCTGGGATCGAGAGTGGGGGTTGGGGGTATGTGTTCAGCCCAGGATCATGGTCAGGGAAGGGGACATGTTGGGTGTAGTTTTCAAGTCATCCTGTTGTTATCAGGGTTTTTCTGGTCTGGAGGTTGGAGTGTTCTCATCGTTGCAAAACATTTTCGTCAGTGCCTCAGGAAAGTGTGATATGAAATAAGAATAATGGGTTTCAGTTAGAGGATGATGTAAATAGTCTTGTCTATTTCTGGTTTTAACTGTTGGGGTCTATAGCTGAGCAAGAAGGCTTGCTAGCTTCATGACCTAAAATAATGCTATATATATAACAACTCTAAATAAATAATTGAATGGATGACCTTGACCTCTTGGTTCCACATTAAATTCCAAAGAAGAAACTCCATAAAAACCACTACCTATTACTATCTTACAATTACAAGAAACCACTTTTAGTGTTCCAAAATCACCATACTTTAGATAGGTAACTATTAGTCTCTCTACCATTTTCTTTATATACATCTATTAATTTTGCATTTAAAGAAGCAAGGAGGCATAATAGCAAAAGCATGGAAAAGCCCCCAAAATAACTTGTTCAGATCCCCAAAATACTTGTTAAAATATCTATGATCTTTATGAAAGGTTAAATAACTTGTTTGTAATCCAATCTCCGCAGCTGCAGAACTGGAGTTGAATATTTACCCTTTCGATTTGTTAAGATGAAAGGGCACTGTACCTGTTACATATTATGCACAAAATAAGTTATTATTACTTTATTATCATCACCATCAACAGTTTTCAAGCCAGTACAATGAGGTTAGAAAGAATTACTTCATAATCTACCATTCATATGCACAATTTACTGAAATGTATTTTTCAGGCTGTGAACAATACTCAATAATTGATGGGCATTAAGTTAATTGGGGTACACAAAGCACTAATTGCAGGGAACAAAAAAAGATTCCCTAATACAAATGCCTCTCAAAATAGAGAATGATTGTGATATCATCTATCATAGTGTATGAGTTCCATGGACAAGCACTACACTTTTTATTTCCTCTGCAAAATCTAAATTTGTAAGGTCAAATGATGAATTTGTGTCCTTAAAAACTTTAACTGAAAATTTTTCCTTTCTTTCCTTATTTATTTCCTTCCTTCTTTCTCTTCCTTCCTTCTTCCTTCCTTTCTTTCTTTTTTCTTTTTTTCTTTCTTTCTTTCTTTCTTTTTTTCTTTCTTTCTTTCTTTCTCTTTTTTCATTTCCAAAAATTAAAACTTTTTTCAATATTCTAATAAAATAAAACAATTTGCTGACTTTCCCCCCTTATTTCATTGTTTTCTTCTTCCATCCCTTCACCCAAACTCTATTTTTGAGTCCCTTTACTTCCAAGAAAGTCTCAAAAACTCATTCATTCTAGTATATAAAAATATAAAGACCAGATAAGAATTGTAGTATTATTTGTGAAAAGGAGAAAAGTGTTATTTTACATTTGGTTTAAACCAAAGTACTCAATTGTCTAACAAACGCTACTAAGTATGAAAATTTGGCCCTTAAATATCTCACCAACTCATGGGTGGCCTCTGCCAAATTCTCATAACTGCACATCTACAAAGTCCCAATATACTGATTCAACACTCAGAGAAGAAGTATAACTGTCAGAAGCAAAATTGAAGCACCAAATGCACAGGAAATCTGCTACATAACATGTAAAGCACACATTATGAGTTTATTCCAAACTTCTTGTCAAGGTAGAGCTTTGAATTGTAATAGTAGGTAAGAAGAGCCTTGTGGAATGCTATCTTGTGGAAAGATCTACCACAGCTATATCCAGGTTATTTATGTTTCCTTCCCAACTTTTTCTCTTTGTTCATGTTATATCTATATCTCCTAAAAATAATAATAGTAGTTATATCTCCTTAGGAGTCAGAAAGGAAAATACTCATCCTGCCATCTTGGTCTATATTTACTGAAGTATTACACCTTCATGTTTATTGTATCAAACAATATTTCAGTTAACAACTTAGCTATATGCCCTTCAGTCTTTGATTAGTATAATGGAATTCTGAGTATGCCCTACAGAATTGCCTTTTGGCCTACTTTCAACCTGCCTTATATTATGCCATGTTTCTTTTAGGTCTGAATAGCTCAACATTAAATCTGATGGATGAAAGCAATGCTTTTTTATTAAAAACACATACTGAGAAAAATAAACTTAAGAAAGAATAAAGATTGACTCTGTAAATTGGAACATATAAAGTGCAAAACACAAAAGAGAATGGAGTTACATTAAAATAAGTATAATTTAAAAGTCAAATTTAAATATATGCAGAAAGCATAGGAAATTGTGTGTATTTTAGCCATGAAGAACAGACAATATCATTTGCCTCAAAATTCTTAAGTTTCTTTAATGAAATAATATAATGTTTAAAATATGAGGAAAACCACTGCAAAAACTGAGTAGTGTTACTATGACAACAGAAATCCATTCAACTAGTCTTAGGCACTAAGGAAAGTGAATATGAATCTTTGCTCCATGAGAAATAATTATTAAAGAGGGATGTGCAATATGCTAGTTACACTTTTGAGTTAATAAATATTCCAGTAATATTTAAAAGCATATTTCTTATATTTCTTATAGAAACATTATGTTCTGAGTCTTTAGAAATTAACTTTTTTAAACATTAAGAAAACAGCTCTAATCTGAGAATGTGTGATGTCTCTTAGGTAAAGATGGGAGATCAAAAGAATTGATTTCATTTTCTGCTTCATTCACCATACATTTATTAGACTTCTATGTTCTAGCACTGTGATAGGTACTGTGGATAAAATATTGAACAAACAATACAATCCCTATTATCTTGGTTAGAAAGTAAAGTAGGAAAAAAAGGCACTAATCATTTAATCATATATGTAGTTATATATAACCGCAAGATCTTTGCATATGTTGTTCCTGCTGTCAGAGGCAATGGGTGGAAAGGAGGGTAAGGAAAGAATTCCTGACGTAGGAAGTACATACGGTGAATTCTAGAAACTGTTAAAAAAAAAAAATCTGGTGGAAGCCCAAACATTCATGACATTCCAGACCAGTGGAGACTTTGGTCCTTAGTCTGAAGGCAACTACCGAAGTGCTAATCAGAGAAATGAAATAGTCATATTTTCACCTCAGAGAAAACTAAATTTCAGACTACAGAGAGGAGAGATACGGTTCTTTATTAGAGAAGGGAGGGCATAAGTAGAATTAATAAAACAATCTACCACAGAGAACAATTCTAACTTACCCGTGTTTATATGTTTGTGACTCTAATGAAAGTGTAAAATCACAAGGTCATATCATTCTTAAAATCACCTTTCTTGTTACTTAGGGTGAGGAGACAGGTGGTAGATCCATCATTAATGAAGTATTTAGAGGAAGTATCCAAGGGTGACTACTTCAAGCAATAATTTGAAGACATACTGCAACTTCATAAAATATGTATCTTCTAACAAAAAAAAAACAAAATTAAAATCATCTCAGCTAAATGATTTTGAAGCTTGCATTGTGGCTTATATTTATTTACTACTTTGTTTCATTTCATTTTAAAGATTCCATGAGCAGAATATTAGGGCTTATCTCCAGTTATTTGTGCCCATACACATCAAAAATATACACAACACTATCTCATGTAACAAAACCTTAAAACTTGGCCAACCATTTCCTATAAAATAATACAGTTAATTAACGAATATAGTGAGGGTAATTATTTGGCATTTAAAATCCAAATCAGGGGTGCCTGGGTGGCACAGCGGTTAAGTGTCTGCCTTCGGCTCAGGGCGTGATCCTGGCGTTATGGGATCGAGCCCCACAAGGCTCTTCAGTTATGAGCCTGCTTCTTCCTCTCCCCACTCCCCCTGCTTGTGTTCCCTCTCTCTCTGGCTGTCTCTATCTCTGTCAAATAAATAAATAAAATCTTAAAAAAAATAAAAATAAAAAAATAAAATCCAAATCATATTTTATTTGCGAATTGATTGTTTAACTTTACTAGAAATAGATAACCAAAATCTGTGTACTATGGTAGTATCTTTATTTTGTACTTTTTAATGATAAGGGAATTTCTAAATCCATAAACAATTACCCCTTTGCCACTAAAAACTCTGCCTAATGATCTGGCCTCCTGCAAATTTCACCAATTTGTTTAGAAATTTGAATACCTCCTGCATGATCAAAGTGTTCAGGTATTGTAATGTTTCCAAAAAAGTATCTTATTAATACTAATAAATACTAATTTTCATAAGTATTATTTCATGAAAGTTTATTTTCATTGGGTATATCTTTTTAAAAGTCACCCATTTGTAATGTTAGCATTCTATTGCTATATAACAAATTCTTCCAAATTTAGCTATTTAGAGCCATACAAATGTATTGTCTCACATTTTTCTTGGGTCAAGACTCTAAGTATGGATTTAGTCCTGTGCTGAGCGTCACCAGGGTGAAATCAAGATGGCAGCCAGGAATTGCAATCTCATCCTAAGCTCAGGGTCCTCTTCCAAACCTGCCAGTTTTTGGCAGAATTCAGTCCCTGGAGGCTGTAGAGACTGAAGTCTCCATTTTCTTGCTTGCTGGAGGTCAGGAATACTCTCAACTCCTAGAGCCCATCTTAGGAACTTGCCAATCTCCCCCACCTAAATAAGGCAGTTCACAACATGATAATTTGTTTCCTCAAGGACCAGGATCTACTGTTTGATTCTCTGATTTCTTTTAAGGGCTCAGGTGATTATATCAGAACCACTCAGGTGAATCTCCCTTTTTGTTAATTCAAAGTTAACTTATTAAAGAATTTTTTTGTATCTGCAGAACTCCTTTCTCTATAGAAGTTCACATAGTCACAGGAATGATACTGCATCCTATTTACAGATCCTGCCACATTAAAGGGGAGAGGATGGAATCTACAGGGCCATCTTGGAATTCTGCCCTGCTACACATGGTTACACTTTTTTTTTTTTAAATGACTGGCCCTGCTGACTCACTCGACAATCTAAAATTATAGAAATTAAAATTCAACCTCACACAATTAATTATAAGTGTGATTTGACAAATGATACACCTGGAAGATCATTGAGGAAAAAAAAAATCCACAATATATACCATGTTGAGAAGCCTTCTGTAATTAAAACTCACTTCACATAAACAGACATTTAAACTTAAAATAATTTTACTATAAACAGTGAGTGAACCAGAGAGGTCAAAAGGAGAAGTAAGGGCTCTTTAATCATTCCACTCCCACAATTTTTTCCAATTCAATCCTTTCCTTTCACTTACTCCCCTTCCTCTAGGGATGAGCCTCTGCCAACACCAACACAGAGAATCTCTACTAGCAACTTCAAAAGATATGGAATTAGTAAAAACCATCATCCCAGGATATTCTGGGTCCCTGAACATTGTGAGCTACAGTTTTAGGGAACAAGCAAACAAACCAATGAGAGAGAAAGAAAGAGAGAAAGAGAAAAGGAGAATATTGGCCGATAAACCTAATCTTATCCCAACTTAATGTAAGTATTTGTATTTTAAACTGAATGCTCAGCAAATTTCAAAAAGTTACATTTATTTTCCTTTGTTTTAAATTCTTAGGGCAACCTCATATATTCAAAAAATAAGTATATATCTGAACAAGTTTTTTTTTTTCCTTTCATTAGGAGTGTTTAAGAAACTGAATATCTGAGGGTGAAAGTTGATAAATGTTAAACAATGAAGGAAATCATTACCTTTTAATGTAAGTAGAAAAATTCTAAGGCCAAGAAGGGATTAAAAATGTGGACACCATTGGCGTTGCCATTTATTACTGAAAAATTAACTAATTACAGCATGGTAAAAATTACAGTATAAATATTTAATTGTTTATCAAAACTATTCAAGGGAGAGACAGGTTTTTAGGTACATTCTGTAGGCAGGCATAAAGAAGTGCTGAATTACCCAGTTTAATTAGAACTCGAAATATATATACATATATATATGTATACATATTATTTTCTCTATTATATATAACTTAAAAATATAACATAAAAATATAAGACCATTCTACCCACCAGGCTGACAAAAATATGGAAAATGGGTGGCAAAATACACTGAAATTTCACTGTAACACTTTAATCCTTAGAAAAATATAACAGAAAGAAGCTTTTCACTCATTTACCGGAGTAGTTTAAAAGGTAGAGATAATAAGGGTGCCTGGGTGGCTCAGTCAGTTAAGTGTCTGACTTGTTGATTGCTGCTCAGGTCATGATCTCAGGGCTGTGGAATCGAGCCACCCATTGGGCTCCATGCTGAGCATGGAGACTGCTTGGGTTTCTCTCCTTCTCCCTCTGCTCCTTCTCTAGCTTGTGCGCGTGTGCACGTTCTCTCTCTCTCAAACAAATAAAATCTAAAAAAAAAATAAAAAATAAAAAGGTAAAGATAAAAAAAGAACCTCCATCCTTTCTCCCCTGGAACTTCCTGAAGATCCTGTGAGTGTAGATGGCGTCACCTGGAGTGTGAGTTGCTGCACGAGGGTATTGAAGACAATGGCCAAGAACAAACTAAGAGGGCGGAAATCCAGGAATGTATTTCATATAGCCAGCCAAAAAAACTTCAAGTCTAAAAACAAAGCAAAACCAGTTACCACTAATCTTAAGAAGATAAACATTGTGAATGATGAACAAGTTAACAGAATGAAAAAAGCTTTTGTAGATACACAAGAAGAACTTGCACATTTCTCAAAAGGCCTTTCCCTTGACCTCTGAAGAAACAGCTGATTCCTCAGCAGTGTCATGAAAACGAACCAGCGGGGGCGCCTGGGGGGCTCAGTCGTTAAGCGTCTGCCTTCAGCTCAGGGCGTGATCCTAGATTTCTGGGATCGAGCCCCACGTCAGGCTCCTCCGCTGGGAGCCTGCTTCTTCCTCTCCCACTCCACCTGCTTGTGATACCTCTCTTGCTGGCTGTCTCTCTCTGTCAGATAAATAAATAAAATCTTTAAAAGAAAAAAAAATGAAAACGAACCAGTTAATGTTGATGAAGCAACAAGATTCATAGCTCAGTTGTAATACAGTGGAGATAACATCAAATACCCCAAAAAGACAAATACATTAAATGTTTTATACAAAAAAAAAAAAAAAAAAGAACCTCAACTCAAAAGTGATCTCTTGCTCTGATTTCTTGAGGACTGTATTACAAAATGATTTCACAGTATCCCGTTAACCATCAATAAAATGAACAGATATTTAGAGATTCAAGAATTTATTTATAAATCTGAAAATATCTTTGTCAGCAATTCCTACAAACCCTTTAAATATCATTCTACCATTTAAGGTAAGAACAAAAAGTAAAATCATCTTTTTAAACTTTTTTTTAATTCTATAAATTTATCTCAGTATAGTTGATCTTTGGGGGTGCTTAGTTCAAGAAATTGTACACATGTATAAATTCGTGCAACCACCATAATGATCAGGCTTCAGAATAGTTCCATCACCACCCAAGAAACTCCCTAGGCTATTATTTGTAACCACAGCAAGTCCCAACCCCTGGCAAATACCGATCTGTTCTCCTCCCTAGAACTTTGTCTTTTCGAGAATGTCACATAAATAAAATACACAGTACGTGACCTTTAAACATGGAATGTTGCATAGATACAAACAAGAGTTACCAAAGGGGGGGAAAAAAGTAATATAATCATGCATAATTTATTGAAGTAACTTTATGGAAATATAGCTTAGACTTCCTCTCACGGGCTTGGAACTGAAGACAAAACTAGTTCTATAATATCTGAAGTCAGAATGAAAGGATAGAAATGATGCTTTCTGTTACCAGACTAGGACAAGAAAATGTAAAGCTGTCCCCAAATTCACCTCTCAGAAGTATTTATCTTTTAGATATGTTCCACAACTTCAGAATTTATTTTAAGTTGGCTATACTCATTTCCCCCTTTGGAACATGGGGCACAGTATATCCACCTGTTAGGGTCAATTAATTTGTGAAAGAGCTCCAACAGCTTTGAGCAAAAGCTCCTTCCCATTTATTAAAGCATCAGAGAGTTGCCATATGTTAATTGCTAATCCATTTCTCACTTAGAGTAGTGAGACAACAAACGCATTTTTCTACACAGCGTATTAAATTATTTTTTAAAGTATAAATGGATATTGCTATAACCATGAGGGACAAGCTTGCCCTTAAGAATCATTCCCTCATTTGTGAACTTGTTTTCTCTATTCCAGTTTTTGGAGACAAAAGTATGGGCAGAGTTAAAAAGACCTTTCAGGCATTGGTCGGTGGAGCATGTGACTCTTGATCTTAGGGTCATGAGTTCAGGCCCCATGTTGGGCCTAGAGATTACTTAAGAAAAAAAAAGAAGTCTTTCAAATGGTTTTTTATTCATCCTTATAAATGGGTTGAAGATCATGAGTATAATAATTTATAATAAAGAACAACTCCATAAATATGTTTATGATGGAAAATGCATAACTTTATTTCAGTTAGAAGATTGTCTTGTTAGCTAGGCCTTTCAAATAGCAAACTGATGGAGGGGACAATGCTAAACAAAATTATTGCAACTAGCTGGAGCTGTCACATCTAGAAAGGGATAAAGAAGGTTCTACATTCCCATTTGAATTTATGGTATTTTATTGCTTGTTGGATGGTTTGAATGACCATTTTAAGCTCTAACTATAAGAAAAGTAAAGGAAAAAATTTCCAAAGTGTCTGAGGTAGATAAAGATCCCTACCCATTACAGATGTATGTTTAAAATAATTCAAGGATTAGAAAAAAAGAATAAATATTTATTTCAATTTATACTTCCTATTATCTGTCCATTTCTTTTCCTTAATATAATATAGATCTTCAA
Organism: Ailuropoda melanoleuca; assembly: GCF_002007445.2. Classification (NCBI taxonomy): domain Eukaryota; kingdom Metazoa; phylum Chordata; class Mammalia; order Carnivora; family Ursidae; genus Ailuropoda; species Ailuropoda melanoleuca. Next base: position 62,901,616 of record NC_048228.1, on the reverse strand, counting down.
AATCCATCAGTCACTGTATTTATAAATTGGTGAGAATATATGGATTCACGTACTACACTACTTTGGGGAGGTATTGCAAAGGTTGGAAAGGTTGCAAAGTATTAACAATGAAAACTACTCTTATAAATAATAAAATAACAAAGGCATGTCTTGAAATACTATGTTTTAATCACTGCAGATTAGAGAGCTGTCGGACAGAATTACACAAGGATAAAATCTGGTCCACAATCTGCAAGACCTTGGGAAATAGCTATTTTCCAAATAAATCTCAAAATAATATTTTTATTTTGTTCTTGTGCATGCATTTCATACTCATGCTGCAGTTGGTTCATTTCTCCACTGAGGACAGTTAGACAATTCCTGTCTTTTCCTCTATTGGATATTCTATTCCATAAGCTACTTAAGAAGTCATTGGCCTTGCTTAACAACAATAAACATTTATTGAGCCTCCACTATGTGCTAGGTGCCTTATTAGTCACACTTTTTAGAGAAGAGAGTCACTCCAAAGAAAACATATTCAGTTAGATTCCCTACTTCCAATCTTCTGAGGACTATATCTAACCAAACATTGGGAGCATTCATTCACAAGACACAGAATCTGGCGGCACCTGGGTGGCTCAGTAAGTTGAAAGGCCGACTCTTGATTTCAGATCAGATCATGATCTCAGGGTCATGAGATCAAGCCCCACATGGGGCTCCCCGCTGAGCATGAAGCCTGCTTAAGTTTCTCTCTCCCTCTTTCTCTACCCAGTCCCCTTGTACGCGCACTCTCTCTCTCTTAAAATAAAAATAAAAGAAACAGAATTTGTACCTGCACAGTTTGGTGCTTCTGAGAATATGATACGAAGAGTAAGCATTGCATCTGGGGAGCAGCTAAGGATTAGTCATCGGGCTGAGCAATCAAGAAGAAATGGCATAAGGGCTCTGGCTAGGAGTTTATGGGTCAGAAAGGGAATACTGGTGTGGAATGAGACTATAACAAAAGAGAACTTGATGTGATCTTGTGGAGAGGAAAGAGGGACCAATCCTTTGCAAAAGCATGAAGTAACGGATATTTACTATCTGCCAGTCCATTTTGCATTCTCTTTCGTCCTATGGAAACAATAGCTCCTTTTTACTTAGCTCATATAGTTAATGTTTCCCTATCGACCCACCAAAAAAATTTGTTCTTGAGAAAAATGTAACTTCCTTTCCTTTAAGGTTTAAAATACAAAGCTTCATATTCTACCCCATTTGTCAAATGCTGGAAAAGAGTCCGCTAAAGATAAGACTCAATGAATTATACACAGCACCCATAGATCCTGCCACCTTAAGGTCGGCTTTTGCCCTTGCCTTGAAGAAAAAAAAAAGTGTTTAGCCTAAATTTGGGCACCCTATTCTTCTTTTGGGGATTTAGAATCATGGGAAGATAAAAGAAGCAAGAGAGGAGACAAGCAGGGAGAAACAGGAAGGAGCAAAATTTTTAATGTTTAGTTTTTCTTCTCTGGTTATTTCAGTTTTACTCTTGACTTATTTTTGGGTTTGGATCCTATTAATCTGTCTTTGCATCTAGTTACTGTAAGCTCATAAAAGCAAATCACAGATGACAGCTAAGCAATGATTCAGAACCCACATCCCTCTCCAAGCCCACCTAGCTTGCCTAATTGCACTACATGCTCCTGGTTTCAAATTCATGATTCCTTATGGTAACTTCAGTACTCTTCTTCGAACTTCACTGCACCCCCCCCCTTGCTGGTAGACTCTAGCATTTTAGATGCTGGTGATTCTCTAATATTTATGGCACTATCTATGGGCAGCAAATGGTTAACTCAGCAGGTCCGCATTACTCAAAAGCTGCACATTCCAAAAGAAATGTCTGTCATTAGGTCTGCTCATGAGTGGCTCTTGCAAGATAATCTCTGAACACACACACCCCCTTCCCCCCCAAAAAAGGTACTTTTGTTAAAGAACAATGGGATGGACACATCGAAAAGAAATATCCATAACAGAGTGGCATTAAGGCTTTCAAAATGAAATCTATCCCGAGTTTTTGCTTTGCCTCCCACCCCTCCTTGTTCCCTACCCCACTGTGCATCCATCTTTAGTTATAAAATGTCCCTCACTGTTGTACAATCATATGCTGCCATGTCTCTACATCCCTGGCCATTCTATTGCCTGTGTGTGGAAGATCTTTCCTCCTGCTTTCTAACTTTCGAATCTTATTTATCCTGCAAGACTCAGTTCAAATATATAGTTGAAGAGAGGGAGAGAGTGGAGGAAGGGGCAGAGGAAGAGGGAGAGCAAGAATCTTAAGCAGGCTCAGGATGGAGCCCAACATGGGCTCCATCTCACAACCTCGAGATCATGACCTGAGCCGAAATCAAGAGTCAGACATTTAACCGACTGCGCCACCCAGGCCCCCCAAATACAACTTTTTTGATGATAACTATAATAATTTACCAGTCATAATCAATTGTTCGCTTGTGCTAATTAAGGCATTCAGTTCACAATTTTATTATGAATTCACAGGCTTAGGGTTGTTGTATGTATCTCTGTCTGTCAGCTGATTAAAGAACAGGGAAAAAGTGTCTAAATTATTTTTATATCTTCTAAGTTGTGGTGGTGCCCATGAGTAGCTGGGTTTGTAGCCCCTTCTATAACTCTTTCACTCCTCCCCATTCCCACCCCATCAATGTATAATCTAAGTAAATAACACAATTATTATCCAAAAACAGTGTCAATACAAGTCCTCTCATCTCACTTTCTCACCAATAAGTACAACCCATCTGAATTTTTTGGAATCGCTTTTAATCCTAGTGCTTTCATAATAAACAGTAAATATTTCAATTAAATTTGATTGAAGTAAAAAGCTACCCCGTCTCTCTTTAAGTATTCTCCATTGACCCACAATTAATCATCCTCCTGGTAGATGGCAAGCTATTGAAAATTAAAGTTTTTAAGTAATAAATGTTAGTACAAAATTGTAGAATGAAAATATGTATAAAAGTGAATTTAATTTGGATACATTATATAAAATATAAAATTATTTTATATACATGTATAAATAAATAGAATTAAAGAAATGGATTATAAATCATATACAAAGAAATTATAGCACATTCATAATCAACATAATTAGTTCTGTGACCATACCTATTGCTGTCTTTTTACAGAACTATGACTACTGGATCACGACCAAATTTGTCAGCTGAATTCCAGCTGCAAATTCATGTTTCTCATAACTATACGAGAGGGAGAAGAAGCACGGCCTCATTTTCAATCCCTAGGTTGAGACCACAGTGTCAGTTAGAAAATGATAAACTTTTAACTTTTTAAATGAGTTCATTTTATGTGGATATCACTTAGAAAGAATAAATGTGAAACAGTGATAGTGTATTTTCTGATGCATTTCAGACTTCAGCCAAAGCTAGAAAGGATGGCTGTAGTGTTACTGAAAAAAAAATGTTCCTGCCTACCAACAGACAATGCATATAGCTTTCTAAAATAATCTCATCAAACTGATATACAGCATATACTTACAGATCCTCATAATATAAATAGTCAGTATAAAATAAAAAAAGAAATTATCACATTAGATTTTTAATGATTTAAATACTTTATATTTTGTTTTTACCTTCGTATTTTTCCTAAAAGCTGAAATTCATCCCGTGACCTAGTAAAAAACATTTTCCAGTAAATGTACAATTGGGATTTTGTTTTATTTTTTTTAACTTTTAGATTCAATCCTAAAATTGAAATTTTTTTCATCTTATACATTTGTTCATTGTTTTTTTAACTTGAGGTTTTAAAAATTTAAACCATAATAATGTTTGATGTTTAAGCACGTAGATGCAAAACATGGCATTTAAGATTTCCAATGCCAACACATGTACCTACTATGTCTTCCTAGCTAAACTTTCCTCTAAATTGTACAATAGCAAGATGATTTGGCTATGTCGATCTTCTCAGATATAGTTCAATAACAATGTCTTTCACTGACATGATTTAGTAGTCATAGCACCAAATATTATATACACTCTAGTGAAAATCAACATAGTAGCATGATTTAAACATACATATATTTGAGTTCAAATTCCAAACCAAAGAGTAGTTAAGTCACCATAGTAAGCAACTCAGACCTCTTTGTGCCTCCTTTTTCTCATATATGATTTGATTATAATAATAATACTTAGCTCATAGAGTTTTTCTGAGCATGAAATTAGTTAATTTATGAAAAGTATTACACAACTTGTAAGTGCTCAGTAATTGTTAATTGGTGTTTTAGTCCTAGCTCTGTCACTAAATAATGTGGAACATCAGGCAAGTCATTTACTCTTAAATGAAGATAATAGCACCTTCCTGAACTAGTAACTAAGGTTGTCATAAGTGTAAAACTTTTTAAATTTAGTAATTTATGTATTAACTTAAAAAGATCTTTTTAATGTAAGTAGTCAATTTTAAAGAAGATAGAGTAAATAGGGTTAAGAATGTGCTGGAAGGGGGCACCTGGGTGGCTCAGTTGGTTGAGCATCTGACTCTTGATGTTGGCTCAGATCATGATCTCAGGGTCCTGGGATCGAATCCCACATCAGGCTCCCTGCTCAGCAGTGAGCCTGCTTGTCTCCCTCTCCCTCTGCTCCCACCTCAAATAAATAAATACATCTTAAAAAAAAAAAAAGAATATGCTGAATGTAAGTATAATGGTAAATGGGAGATTTGGGAAAAGAAAAAAAAGAGAGAGTGAAGAAAATAAATGAAAACATTGCCTATCCCTGAGCTGGGAATTCTATAAACACTGAACAGAATGTGTGAAATGTACAGACCAAAAGCAAAAACGTTTACTAAAACACAGAAACCTGGAAAACATTATAAACTTATTATGGAGCAATTGTTTTAGAAGATGCAGTGTGGTAAGTACTCAATAAATATTATGAATATATATATATATGTTCAGAGCTATCTTAACAATGTGTTAATTATCTCTGAACAACCTTTTTTTTTTAAAGATTTTATTTATTTATGTATTTATTTATTTGACAGGGATAGAGATAGCAAGAGAGAGCGTAAGCAGGCAGAGGCAGAGTGAAAAACAGGCTCCGCTCTGAGCAAGAAGCCCAATGCAGGACTCCATCCCCGGACCCCGAGATCATGACCTGAGCCAAAGGCAGACGCTTAACCGACTGAGCCCCCAGACACCTCTATCTCTGGACAGTCTTACAATATGTGTATTTTTTATCTCCAATTCATTAATTGGAAAACAAAAGTTCAGGAAATTTATTACCCAGGATCCACAGCACAACTCAAACAATGCTAGAGTGCAGATTCAAACTCAAGTCCTCTCTGATGAAGCCTGTGTTATTTCTAATGTGTTAAACTGTCTCTCAATTCCATGAAATCATATAAAAAAGTATTTTGACAGCAATTGTAGAAATCAAGGCTGAAATAGCCAGTAAATATTGCCAACCTCTTTAGAAAGAATATGTTTCTTTTCCATTAAAAAGAAATGGAATGTGTGGTTCAGGTGGCCAGACAAATAAGTGGTAATGGTTTCATCAATATCCTAAAGGAAGAAGCTGAATAATTAATTAACACTAGCCAAACATTAACAATGCAAGAGTGAAAAGAATTGACATAATGTTCTATAGGTTTGTATAAGGTCAACCACGTATACTAGATTTTATATTGTACTGTGTCGTATATATCAAATTTTATAGGGAACTCCAAAGATAGTTTCACCATGGGTAATTTTAACCTTTCATATTGGCTTTAGAACCTAACAATTCACTTTTCGTCCACTGGTAAGAAGCAAATTTAATCTATCCTCCCTTATGACACTCTGTGTCTTATATTCCTTATGTTTGTGAAGGTGAGTTTAGTGCTGTAGCCCACAAATGTCAAAATTTAGTAGCTTACAATAGTAAACATTTATTTCTCATTGAAAAATGCCTAAAATTGATTTTTCTAATCAGTAGCTGGCTCTCCTTCAAGCTGTGATTTGGGGATCTAGGACTCTTCCATATTGTGAATATGATCTCTGATCTTCATTATTTGGCTTCTGAGATCCACAGACTATCTGCAGTCAGGAGAAGAGCAAGAAAAATAAGTCATAAATGGGTGGTTTTGTGGGCCTGACCTAGAAGTCTGTAGACTTTATAGCATTTCTATACTGCATATATATTGCATATTATATACATTACTATGTATATACAGTATATATTCCTTTGGTTAGAATTCAGTCACATGGTTACACCCATCTATAAGGGAGGATGAGAAAGATAGTGTAGCTCTATGTACAGGAAGAAGGTTTGGTGACAAACTAGCTTGCCTATTTGAAGATGATATGCCATTCTAGAGTTCCACATATCCGACTGCTTTGAGGTCCATTTCAACTTTCCTAAGACACCCTGTAAGTTCTTCCAACATAGGTGTGATTTCTGCCATATGCGAGTCATTAAACAAGTTTGTAAGGTTTTTGTTTTGTTTTTACATTGCTTTTTAAAAATTTATCCTAGGGGTGCCTGGGGGCTCAGTCGGTTAAGCATCTACCTTTGGCTCAGGTCATGATCCCAGGGTCCTGAGATCAAGCTCCACACAGCACTCCCTACTCAGCAGGGAGTCTGCTTCTCCCTCCCCCTTTAGCCCCAACGTCAGTCCCACTCATTCTCTCTTTCTTTCTCAAATAAATAAATAAAATCTTTTTTTTAAAAGTTATATCCTAAAGGAAAAATAAGTTAACAGTATGATTCAGGAACCAACATCACAAGTTCAAATGCCAACATATTTACCTATTCACTTCCTAACCTTGAAAGGTTGTTTTAAATCCCTGCGACTTAGTTTACTCATCAATAAAACAATACTCACCTTGAAGTATGGTTAAGAGGTTTGATTGGTGGGGCATCTGGGTGGCTCAGTGGGTTAAGCATCCAACTCTTAATTGCAGCTCAGGTCATGATCTCATGGTCAAGATCAAGCCCTGCTTCAGCTCCACACTGGGTGTGTGTGGAGCCTGCTTAAGATTCTCTCTCTCCCTCTCCCTCTGCCCCTTGCCCTCTCTCTTTCTCTCTCTTTCTCAAAAAAAAAGGTTTGATTGGTATATGTATATAAAGCTTTTAAAAGAGTGCCTGGTACATGATGAGTACTCAATGTTATCAATTATCTTAAATATGCATTTATTATCTATTTACTAATCTCATTACCTTTACTAAACCATAAATCTCTTGAGGGCCACAATCATGCCTTACTCATTTGGGACTTCATGTATTCTTTCTATAGTACCTTAGGAATACTAGGCAATCAAATATTTGTTGAATCAAGCACATAATATCTTTCTTAGTTTTTAATACAGATTTCATATACACTGTCATTTTCATCTGATGAAAATGATAATATATCAGAATAAAATATATAAGGATGTTTCACATTCAATTGCAAAATATTAAAATATATTTATAGTTTCCACATTATTTCACTCAGTTTAGTACAAAAACACCTCTTAAATGTAAGGGTGGTATTTATGATTGAGTTTTACCCTATGTGCCCTTTATATTAATGTAAACTCTTGAACAGTGACCAAAAATCATTACAGCTTGATGTCTTTTCAGCAGCCAGAATGAAATGAATTGGTCTCGGTCCAATTCCTAGTGGACAAGTGTCTAAATCAAAAAACGCCGCCACAATTAGCATTACTTTAGTTAATAGTTTTAACCACTGAGGTCAAGGATAAAATGAATAATAAAATTTGAACTAATCTTGCAATGCAAGTTGTAACTGCTTCCAAAATAAAGGCTAGACAGACTTGAACAGTTATCTGTTAACCAGTTAATTCACAGACTACAGGGAGAAAGGAACTCCATTGAGTCCAACTAGGAAGTTATGTAATTTTATGAAGCTTAATTTTCTTTAATAGTCTTTCCTTTCCATAAACAACTTTAAAATTTTTCTTCATGAAAAATTAAATTTCCCCCAGAAGTAACAGGAATTTTCAACCTACTATTAATTTTGAAAATAAAGTTTAGAATTTAAATATACACATATTTATCTCACTTCCACGTTGCAATGTAGAAGGCTCACTGGTACATTTCTAACAACAAGGAGAAACACAAGTGTCCCCTAAGTTCTACACAGAAAGGTAGAAGAAACAAAATCTCTGGGTCCAAGGAACTTCATCAAAGGATGTCAAAGTACAAAGAGTAAATGTGTTTCCAGTAGTGAAAAGGTAAAAGCTGAATATTCATTCCTTCAAAGAATGATGGGATCCTCTATACTTCAAAGGAATCCAGACTTTTTATTTTTACATATGAGATAATTAAGATTATAACAAATTGAATTGATTTACCCAGAGTTACATAGTGACCTTCACTCTTCACATGGTTCTTAGTGTCTACCTGAAAGATTATGCATTAATAAAAATTCATATTTATACATGTACACTTGTATATATATATGTTCAACATTGTTCAAAGCACTGGGGAAAACATCAATGGACAAAAGAAAAACTCCCTGCCTTCATGGAATTTACATTCTAGCATTGGGAAAAAGAAAATAAATATGAATTTTTTTTTAAAGATTGTATTTATTTATTTGACAGAGATAGAGGCAGCCAGCGAGAGAGGGAACACAAGCAGGGGGAGTGGGAGAGGAAGAAGCGCTCATAGCGGAGGAGCCTGATGTGGGGCTCGATCCCATAACGCCGGGATCATGCCCTGAGCCGAAGGCAGACACTTAACCGCTGTGCCACCCAGGCGCCCCGAAAATAAATATGAAATATTATTTAATGATGCAATAGCTCAAGGTCAGAGAGATCAGTTTATGAGGTCATGAATTGGTTTTTTAAGCCATAACAAAAGCACCAAGACTGGGTGGCCTAAACAACAGAAATTTATTTCTCACAGTTTCTGGAGGCTGGATGTCCGAGTTGAAAGTGTTAACAGGATTGGTTTCTTCTGAGAGCCATGAGGAAAGTTCTCTTGTAGGCCTGGGACTCTCTCTGCCCCTCCCCCCTGTGCTCTCTCTCTAAAATAAATAACTAAATCTTTTTAATAATTCATTAAAAATGTTATTTATTAATTTTCATTGTGGGCCAGGCACTCTGATAAAACAGGTTATCGGAGGGAGAAGGGAGGGGTATCTGATGCATCATCTGCACTTAGAAATTGCTGTAGACTGAATGTTTATCTCCCCCAAAATTCATGTATTGAATCCTAAGCCAGAGGTGATGTTATTAGAAGGTGGGGACTTTGGGAGGTGATTAACACCCTTATGAAAGAGGCCGAGAAAGCTCCCTCACCATTCTATCAGGTGAGGTCACAGTGAAAAGAACACCATCAATGAGGAAGCCGACTCTGCAGGCACCATGATCTTGGACTTCCCAGCCTTCAGAACTGTAAGAAAGAAATATTTGCTGTTTATAAGCCACCCAGTTACGGTACTTTTTATATCACCCCAAATGGACTACGGCAGGAATTATTACAATTTGCAGCTGAAATTTATAATCTGCTATAAGACAGCCTTTTCTTATCTCAGTAAAATTTGAAGCAAGGTCCTCCCATGAAAGTGAAACATAGAAAGCGAAGATAGAGACTGTAAGTTCCTAAAGAACAGGACCTGAATCTTGTTACCTTAAAAATGCTCAGGATTTCACATATTTTTAAAAGACGAACTAAGGATCTTTCATAGAGCATGTACCCTTTCTCATATCTTGCATGTATAAGCAACTCTTAAGGAGGGGAATTTCGGACTAGATGGATAACAGAGCGATCCTATGGCAGGTTAGTGAGGGATAAACCAGTGTCAAGTTAGGATTGTAACATAGTTATGAAATAAAAGCATTGTGGTTGTCACATACTATTCATATCATAGAATCTTTTAAATCTCAAAAGATGTACAATCTCCCTTTACCACTACACAGATTACCAAAAATTTCATGTATGGTGATGATTTTGTTTTATTTTACCTCTAACGTCAGCCTCTAGCCTCAACATTCATATCTCCCAAATGTAAGCAATCCATTAATAGCTACACAATTTAGGGTTATTAATTAGAATAAAGTTGGCAGTTTGACTTCAGAGTTCAGCCTGTTTTCTTGTGCTTCTTTAATGCGGTTGACTGCCTGCAAACATTTAAATGATTCCCCTGCCACTTGTCTATGTATTTAAGCAAATAGACTATTACAAGAACAAAGGCCTACTTGGTTTTTCTAATTTGACGGAGGATAAAAGAAGTCTTTTGCAGCTTTGTTTTACTTCTAAACTCATTTAGCTCCAAGTGCATATCCACTTCGACTTTTTTGGAACAGGTTCATTATGAAAATGGTCTAATAACAAATAGTTGGACCTAGAGTTTATATACATCCCTAAATGAACCCAAACTTGTTTCTCATCATTTCTTTGTTTTGTAATTATGCTCCCTTTCAGCCCATTCTGTGGTCTTTTCCTAAACATACTCTCTTTTGTAATGTGATTCCTTAGATTGCGAATACCTCATTTTATGTAGTAATTTCTATTATAGAAATCATCAACTGATCTCTAGGTGTCTACTTTTCCCAAATAACCCATTGATGATTATAATATAGGTGCTTGTTCAAAATCTTATTACTCATATAAGGGAAATATAAGTAAGTAAGCTTTTAAATAAATAAGGGTATAAAGAATATAAAATGTTTCGTAGCTCTGAGGTTGAGCAGTGCCCAAGCCAAAGGCTTGCACGTACTTGTTTTTTTTGGGGGGAATGTGACTCCAGGAAGCAGATCTGAGGGGCAGAGACAGAGAAACATGTAAGAAAGGAAAGTAATGTAAGATTGCAGAATCTTTAAAGCTAAAGGTTAGGACAACACATCCTTTACTTCTATGTAAGTAAGATATTTTTTGTAGTATCCTTCGATTGTCTAGTATGGGTTCCCAAGTGCTGATGTTTGGTTTTTCAGGAATTTTGCAAGTTGGTTTTCAAACCATTGGTAGTTTGAAACTGGCCATGGTGGTAATATTTGTAACACAGAAATCAACAAAACACTACCCATTAGGGCATTTGTTTTTACCCCCAGAACACTACTCATGAATACTTATATCTGTTCTATTGGAGTTCACAGACTAAAGTGACATTTTTGCCTATTAAGCTTGACTGAAACATAGCCACACCCATTCCCTGAATGGTTTTGCACTACAGTGCTAGATGTGAGTAGTTGGGACATTTATCATATGGCCTACAATCCCTAAAATAATTACTGTGTGGCTCTCTACAGAAAAAGTTTGTCAAGCCATGTGTTGAATTATGCTGAATGAATTTTCTGCTTTGGTCAAACAGACCTTTACAGCAAGATTATTGCATTTATTTTTTGTGTGTATCAATGTGTTAAGTGGGCTACCTTCATTCTTCCCCAAATAAGTTTCATGCATATCTCCTTTGTATAGCTGCTGGCTTCATCCACGTCTCCATTTTGGTCTTCCGGGTTTTGCATGATCCAAGGTCCCCACAATTCCATCCATTGATTTCCGTATGTCTCTGATCCCAAAGAACCATGAGGGATCTTTGACATTAAAAACAGTGATGGTAAGCCTATTCTTCTTTACTTATTTTCCAGGACTTTGTTCAACTCCATTTTCCCTCTTTTTTTTTCTTTTTGGATTTTACCTATTTATCTGAGAGAGAGAGAGAGAGAGAGAGATAGCATGAGCAGCAGGGAGGGGTAGAGGGAGAAGCAGATTCCCCACTGAGCAGGGACCCTGGGATTACAACCTAAGCCTAAAACGATTAATGACTGATTCACCCAGGTGCCCCATTTTCCCTCTTTCTTATGCCCATTATCCCACCAGTAAAATAAAATGTTCACAGCTCATGCAGACCTAAAGTGATATATAAAGCTGCTTCTTAATTCTTGGGTCTTTCCTACATTTCATTATTCTCAAGGAATTTTTTGAAGTGTTATTTAATTCAATATTTGCATAACTACACTTATTTTTAAGGCACAGCTGTTCTTTCCATGCTTAACTGTTTCACTTATTAACTTCTAATCCCAACACTAATCATAATGGCTGATCAGAATTTAATAAAACTCAAAAACATGAGAAAACCTCTGAAGAATTGGATGCCAAATATAACCCAGTGCTCTGATTAAAATCCATCATATTTTTTTCAAATATATTTTGAAATTCTCTTGATTCAAAATGCAAACATGAAGACCAAAAGGAAAAACATACTTTCTTTTTTAATTCCATTTTCTAAGATTTTTAAATGTCAGAAGAATGCCAGGAAAAGAAAAAAAGGTGAGTTAGTTGTCCTGTTTTCATCATCAAATCACTTTTACGTGTTGTATTTGTCGAAATCTTGCAATGAATGAAATCTAGCTAAAACTAAGTGACAGAGTAGAAATAGAGAAGTGAAAGCTGAATATACTTGGCTAGATCCAGTGTTTTTTTTCTCTCTCTCTCCTATCTCTATCTGTTGTCTCTACTTCCCCTTCTATCGGCTTTATTCTCAGACTCTCTGTATGTAACAAAAATGATGTCCTAGAATGGCTTTAACTTACGTATTATGTTAGACACCAAAGAGGGGGAAAAGAAAAGTCTTTTTACCAGTAGCTCAAGAAAATGTGTCCTAAGTGGACTTTGATTGTCCCAGCCAATAGGGGCATATTTGTCTCTCCTGACCTGATCAATATAGCCAGAGGAAAATAATATACTGTGACCGGCCAGGGCTGGACTACATGATTGCTCTCACCTGTGCTGTCTGAGGGAAAGGCAAAAGCCTCAAATAATAATGAATTCTCTTAAAAAATATAAACAGCAAGAAAAGGGAAAAGAAGGTTATTGTGCCTACCAATGTCGTCTCTATAGACTATAAATAGCTGCTTGCTCCTAACGTGAAAATTCCACTATGATGAAGGTGTGTACCCACATGAAATAAAACTAAAAATTGAGCAATACTGCTATTCTCTCAAAGGGTGTCATCCATTTCAGATGAACGAATGATGGTAAGTGGATGAAAGAATGAGTTAGCATGAACTTGTCTTCTCTGCCCAAACTGAGCTACACTCAAAAACTTCCAGGTCAACTGACTAACTGTCAATCCTTAAAATTGGTATGTTACACTGAGGGTTGAAGTCATCTGCCCAGTGTGTATCCACACCCTGAAACTGGGCCAGACCTAGAAGAGCCAACAGAAACATCCTAGGCCTGGAAAATAGCCAGATTTGAACTCAGCAGCAAGGTTCTCAAAAACATGAATGTTAAAGTTTTTCTTCAAATATCTCTATAAAGGCAGGAAGTCATCATCTGATGGTTTGCTTGAAACCTATGAATCCTTGGATTTGGTAAACAGTCTCAATTTTCAATGATGTAAAATCCCAATTAAACAGTTTTTTAAAATAATAAAATTTGTTATTTAACTTGGTCAGCATAGAGCATTTAATTACTTGCTCATTCATTCAATTTCTTTTTTGCCATGTTACTTTGAACAAATCACAAGCCACCTTTAAAAATATATATAGTCTCCATTCTTCTTCTCAACACTTAAATCTTCACCTTCCATTTCCTTTCCTCATCTTCTCCAAATTCCATACTAAATACTCTGGACTGAATGGATCTATTTCATTGGTAAACACAGAACTCAATTTTAGCATTTATTTTATTAATTTGTAATTGTGTCTGTATGTATGTACATTTCTTATCATAGACTTATTAATAATTATATCTCTAGTTCCAGATCCAGTAGAAGACTGGCAATTATTCAGTAAAATAACTCAGATTATTTCCAAATTTTCAAATGACATTACATGTTTCTGGTGTCTGGTATAAAATCATTTTTAATTTAGAAAAGGAAGCCTTCTAAGGATTCTGAGATTTCCTGGTACTTTGAAGGGTCCTAGAGATTATTTTCTATGATTTCAAATTCAAAATATAAGACTTTCTTTCCTTGGTATGTGTAAGAAATCATATTTCTCTCTCTGTGTTTAAGACATAAATAGGGGCGTCTGCCTTCGGCTCAGGGCGTGATCCCGGCGTCATGGGATCGAGTCCCACATCAGGCTCTTCTGCTATGAGCCTGCTTCTTCCTCTCCCACTCCCCCTGCTTGTGTTCCCTCTCTCGCTGGCTGTCTCTATCTCTGTTAAATAAATAAATAAAATCTTTAAAAAAAAAAGACATAAATAAAAACAGTGTGTTCTGTGGATAAAGGCAAAAGTGAAGAAAGCATAGAGAATGAGGAAGAGAGGCTTATGCGATCACATGTGCAAATATTTTACATTTGACAGATGTTTACATATCATCATTTTGGAGTCAGTTTGGTCCTGTGTGAAGCGAGGAGGAAAAATATTGTTATCTTTACTTAACAAATCAGTAACTGGAAAATTAGAAAGTTAAGGAACTAGGGCAAGTTCATGAATCAAGTTAATACATGAGTTCAGCCTGTGATATGGAGCAGGATTATAATTACGATGAAGTTTTCCAATATTCTTCACTTATTATTACATTACACTGGACCAGAATCATCACCCCTTTGAGCATCATTTTTCTTCATTTTGAAGCAGGGATTAAATAGCACCCACCTAATAAAGTCATCCTGAGCAAAAGGAAAGAATACCTAGAAAGAACTGCTTAATAGGAGGGATGGTTTTGCAGCTACTTTGGCAGCTCTTTGGCACTTCACCGTGCCGACCTGCCCGCTTAAGAAAATGTTTGCCTAGGAGACATCAAGCAAAAGTGGAAAATAACCATATGTTGTACTTGCAGAGATGTAAGAAGAAGGAAACTAGAAAAACTTTGTCTGACAGTTCATTCTGCAGACCCACAAGCAGTGTTATGGGCTGGGAATGGATTGATTGCCATGGGAGAAAGGGCTTGTGGCTGAAGATGGTGAAGGAGCCCCAGGGTAAGATGGGCAGGAAGAGAATATATGAATACTGCATACTATTTATACCCATGAGATGTCTGCAGAGAGAAGGGTCGAAAAATTACCTAGGACCTATCTTGGACAATACAAGAAAATTTTTGCCGCCTCATTAAAATCGTCTATATTGAAATGCTAGTTTTAAGGACTGACACGCTAGTTTAAAATACAAATTTTATGGGCTAAAATGCTGGCAATATGGTGCATTTTTCACATGTAAATTGCCTGATATTTACAGGCCATTAATATTTAACACCACAAAGTTGTTCCAGACACTTATATCAGGTGTGAGAAGAAATTGTGTGTGAGCTAAGTACTGTGAGGTTTGAATTAGCAATGTAGACAATTTGTCAGAGTCCTTCCAGACCCATCAATGTCATAACCTTCTATTTCATTTAATACTTGATGAATATTAACTTTAATTTCATCCTACTCCTCATTAATCAGCCGTTCTTCCATTTCAAAAAGAAAATACAAATATTTCAATGTTTCTTCGAGTTTATTCACATGATGTTCTTGCTCTAACTGGAAAAAGAAAACCTTAAAGCAGTAAATAAAGCAATCATCCTACTGTTTGTATTTTGATAGCAAGTAAACAAGTTATTTACTTGAACAAAAGTACATACCTCTGAACTGAGAAGTAAGAAATAATTTCTCAAAATGTTCCCTAAAGCCAAAGATGATCATTTGGAAGAAAATATAATTGAAGAACAGAAACAGATATATCTGAATTATTATTTGAAAGAGACAGTTGGGTTCTCACTTCAGTTCTTGATAATGTAGTAAATTCAAAGATTAACAATGTGTGGATGCTCCTAGAATCTTGTACATATGCATATGTTCATGTACAAAACCATCACAAATAATGTTCTCTGCTCCTTCAGCTTCTCCCCACCAAAGAGCCCACCTGTGCAATTCAGTTCATTTAGGCTGCAGAATCCGATACTATGCAGAGGAGGTTGTGAGAAATGGGAGAAGAAAAACTTGGCAGGAGAGGCCAAATAGATACATGTAATAAGCCTGAGGAAAATGGGGCAGGGGAAAAGCCACATGCACTAAAGTAGCATGAAGAAAGAGGGATATTTTTTGATGCTTGGGTGGCAAAGGTAACTGAAACCCAGAGTAAAAAGGGATTGATTCTGACTACCAATTGAGTTTTCATTAAATAGAGCTTTTTCATTCAAACACTGAAATTCTCTGGACACATGGGTCCAGGATTTAAAAAGAAGACACATTTAGAGGGCACATCCAAGATTTCAAAATAATCCTGGGATAAATATCAGTACTACTAGGGATTTAGAATGATGATACAACCAAATTTATCTAAATTATAAAGTCAAAGAACCATTATGAAGATGATAATACAGTGATGTTAGGTATGCAAAGTTGAGAAAAAGATCTATTTAGAAGTGAATATATGAGGGAGGCCTGGGTGGCTCAGTCGCTTAAGCACCTGCCTTTGGCTCAGGTCACAGTCCCAGGGTACTGGGATCGAGTCCCATACAGGCTCCTTGTTTGGCGGGGAGCAGAAGGAACTGCTTCTTCCTCTGCCTGCTGCTCCCTCTGCTTGTACACTCGCTCTCACTCTCTTTCTCTCTCTCTCTCTCTCTCTCTGATAAATAAATAAGTAAAATCTTAAAAAAAAAAAGAAGTAACTATATGAGCCATAAATCCAAATAAATGTAGCCCTACATAGTCCACTACATTGAGAAAACTAAACCTATTCCCTTAAGAAGTGTTGGAATTGAAGATAATCTTTGCTTACCCATTGACATGCACCCACACATCCCCACAATCAGTTTCCTAAGAAATTGGAGTCCTTATCAGAAGTAAGAAGAGTTCCAAGTTCACCTTGCATGGATAAGTGAGTGGCTTCTTCCTATCTCCATGTGGATAAGACCAAATCTTGGGCGGGGGGGAGGTGGTATGCTCACAGAGGACATAGAATTAAAAGAAATTTTGAAATTTTTGTGCAAGTTATTTGCATAAAGGACTTAGAAAACAGACAAGGAATGATATTTTACAAAGTCAGTTAGATGCTGAATCATACCTGGAATTACTATAGACATTGAATAGAAATGTGAAAAATTACAGGGAGAGAAAAACCACCATTTTTAATTCATTTTCAAGTCTTACAATAGGAATTAAAGCTGTAAAAAGATAGCATTTCTGCAAAGAGACTAACTGAACTGTAGTAGAACAGGGGTAGGCAACTATGACCCAGGGGCCTGCTACATGCTTTTTTCTTTTTTTTAAACCCTCACAGGAATGGTTTTTATTTTTTTAAGTGGCCAGGAAAAAATATTAAAAGAAGAATTATATTTGATGACACATGAAAATTATATGAAATTCAAATTCTAGTGTCCATAGTGAAGTTTTATGGTGACATAGTCACACTCATTCATTTACACGTTATCTAAGGCTACCTTCATACTACAAGGCCACAGTTGAGAAGCTGGGACAGAGACAGATGTGGCCTGCAAAGTCTGAAATATTTACTATATGGCTTTTTACAGAAAAAGTTTGCCAACCACTTCACTAGAACAAGCACGTAACAGACTAGAAGACACCTCTCTTCATAAATGTACATTAAAACTAGGGGAAATGTATTCTCTGTCATGTGCTGGCTGTATTGACTCTAACCGACAGTTCCACAAGGGGCAGTAGGACAAGACATGGAGGCTCAGAAGTAGGTTAAAACAGAAGTGATACAAAGTAAAGAATTCATAAACCCTACTGGAATCCATGGGTCTTTCAAAAATCTCCCAGAATTTCACGATTGGCCAAAGAAATCAGAGCTGAAGAGAAAAATGAGGACAAATTAGAAGCTATCGGGAAATCGGATCAACTGAAGAAATTCAAACTGAGATCCTGGGATGAATCTGATAAGCCAAACGGGATATGTTTGTCTTTAAACATTAAACAAACTAAAAGATGAAAGATCCCAGATGACTGAAATAAACAAGCTTCCTGGTCTTAATCACTGGACTCCACTAGTTACAGGTTAGGAAAGGCCCTAAGAAGAATCACTGTGCTCACTTGGCTATCCATTCAGAGCTCAGCTGGGGTAGAACCGTATACACATTTGCACTGGTTTTGGCAAAGAAGATCTTTCAGTGGTTAACAGCTATTCTATTGTTATGAAGTAAACAAAATTTCTTTCTCAAAGTACTGTTCAGTGATACCTGAGAAGTGGAGGAAATAAATTATAAGTCCCCTTCCCCCAGCCCAGAGGGAGAGCGGCAGGACTGTGATAAACTCAGTATAGCTCTGCTTGGTAGTGCTTCT
Source organism: Ailuropoda melanoleuca (assembly GCF_002007445.2). NCBI lineage: Eukaryota > Metazoa > Chordata > Mammalia > Carnivora > Ursidae > Ailuropoda > Ailuropoda melanoleuca. The sequence continues at coordinate 62,883,471 of NC_048228.1, read as the reverse complement.
GGAGTTTTTCAGCTAAATTACACAGCACTCACCAAGACCTCCTCCTCTACCCCCAGTAAAAGAGAAAAAAAAGGGAGTCAGTGCATGATAGATTGTCAATAAAAGGATCATCTGAAAGTCCCATTTAAATATTGGATTTGCCTTTGAAGTCATCTGTGAAGATTGACCAGGATAAATGGGTGAAAATATTAACTCATAAATTTCCCAGTCTTTGTACCTCATTAACTGAAGAGAATGTACTGTTTCTCTATTTAGTTTCTCCCTGCCATCTTCTCTTTTATAGTGTGTCTTTGTCAGAATATTATGATACAGAAGCAGATAATAGGCCAGAGAAAGAAGAAAGAATAGTTGGAGTAGGAAAAGACATTTTATGAGACACTAAGATTACATACATAATAAAAGTAATTAGAGGCTAGAAAATAAGAAGATCTGCATTGATTAGGAGTTATTGAAAAAGGTGTTTTATTATTATTTATTTACATTCAGCTATCCTTTCAGGTACTCATTTTATACAAAGTCAGATTCCAAAGCAACACAGAATTGGAGAGAAAAGAGAAGAGTTTCAGAATTTAAGTATCAGAAATATCATCAGATACAGGTACCTGCACATGTATTTGAATATGACCATGAATATGATGGGACCTGGAATTCTAGAATTCACAAAGTTTATAATATACTTTTATCACTTAAAACTCATAGTCAGTAGGTAACTGCTGCATTAGATCCTTTATTCAGAATAGTACTTCTTTCACAGGAGTGAAAAAGATTCAGGGCCTACGTGACCATCCATCCTACGTGAAATCCATAGAATTTCACTTCAACCTAAAGATTTTTGGTTGACCTGATTTCAGCATGCCACTTCAAGCATTCTGTTGCTTTCTGTGTTAGTGTTGACAAGCAAATTATTTTCCTACAAATTTTCCCTCTAATTTGTAAACATATAGCTATAAATCCTCATTTTTGAGGTCATACAATGACTATTCACTTCTCTAGAAAAACAACAGACTCAATTTTCTCTACTCTCAAGAATATCTTGACAGCATGTTTGCCTATTATGCTCTAAAAGGGTGATAAATATAATCAATGCACAGTGAAATATTTATGTGCACAATTCTACTTCTAGTGCATTATCAAAATATCTGTTAACTGCACTTAAATAAAAATTTAAAATACCGTGTTTCCTCAATCAGACAGAGAGCATGCCACAAAATCTTTAGAATGCAAAGGACCAGCACTTTTGTGTAGCATTTTAATACATTGGTGCGCCAGCCTGACAAAATCATCTCCAATTAGACTTCCTACAAGTGAGGAAGTAGTTTATAATGAATGATTGAACATTTTTTTCTCAATGTGGAAAATATTGTTTTTAAAAGTGTCTTTTAAATGTATCCTACTACTGAATAGTAAGAGTTAACATAAGTGAAAAGCAAACATATCAAGGAGAATGACTTCTGACGAGTGGCAGTTACTTCTCCACTGAAAAAAATTATTATGTCAAAGAATCATTTGAACAGGATGCATACACACTCATTCAATTCAACAATTATTTACTGAGTGTCTTCTTTATGAAAGGCAATGGGTCTTTGTTGGGGTTCAAAGATGAGGAAACCACAAGCTAATGTGAAATAAATGTGTCCATTTCCCTTCTATAACACCATATAGGCTATAGGCTGTGCTGGTGGAGAAGGAGAAAAATTATGCTGCTGGAGGGGGTGAGGACAACTGCGTGCCACATGTGGGTTTAAGGTGGGACTTCAAGGATTGTAATTAGTTGTGATATGGGGGGAACATAGTGGGAAAAATGAGCAAAAGTAGTAAAGCATGCAGGGTGTGCCATAAGGAGTAGAGATGTGAATAGAAGAACTAATTCCAAAGACACTTCAGAGATTGAATTAATAGGACACGGGGCATTGTAGCATAAGACTTGAGTCAGAAAGTCGAGGTTGGAAATTTCTGTTTCAATACATCTTTTTGCAAAGTTATGTTCCTAACTAACACTAAAAATGCAGGATACATGGCAGTTTTTCAGGATAAGGAAATCAATCCTGTTTTGTTTGTTTGTTTGTTTTTGTTTTTTCAGATTTTTTTTATTATTTATTTATTTGACAGAGAGAGAGACAGCCAGCGAGGGAGAGGGAACACAAGCAGGAGGAGTGGGAGAGGAAGAAGCAGGCTCCCAGTGGAGAAGCCCGACGCAGGACTCCATCCCAGGACCCCAGGGATCACTCCCTGAGCCGAAGGCAGATGCTTAACCACTGAGCCACCCAGGTGCCCCGGAAATCAATCCTGCTTTGAGCATATTATGTTTGGGGTGACTATAGGACATCCAACTGGAAATATCCAGCAGTTTAAAATCCTAGTTTCTGGACACAGGAAAAGCTTCACTCAATTATGTGTTCAATAAATAGATACTGAGTAGCTACAATATATCAGGCACTGTATTGGAAACAAAAAGTATAAAAAATAATCAACATGACTCTTTAAAGACTTCCAATCTTGAGACCTGTAAATGTATAAACTACAAATCAATGTTGAAATGTGACCTCCTAAAACAAAAGGCTCTGGGAGGAAATGGGGAGAGGGGAGACATAGAACTCCATATGGGAAGAAGGGAAGGCTGGTTTTAGGAACAAAGCAGTGCTACCTGAAAAGGTGGACCCTGTTGTCTGGGATTTTTTGGCCAGCACTCCTCTATGGATATGCTTACATTCTGCTAAAAACACCTATAGTGTGCCACTCCAAAGCAATATTTCCACATTTAAACTATTTCTACACCCATCCATATCTGAACATCTGCACCTAGCACTTGGGATGAAAGTTTTCTCATAAGATGAAGGTGAGTAGTGGGATATTAAAGATATATATTATATCCAAATTAGGGTTTTTCCCTCTTGAACTTCAAGGTTGTCCATACAACTGTCCTTTTGTTATCTTTACTTGGTCTCAAACTTATGATATTCAAAACCAATTTGCTGGTAGACTTCCCTCCCTCTCACCTTGCACAACCACCTGCTTCTCTCTCAAGCTTCCTCATCTCAGTAAATGGCACCTTTGTTCTTCTGGTTGCTCAGTCAAAAAAAATGTCAGAATCTATTTCTCTCAGTTCCCACATCCTTAAATGGTCTTTCTGATTCTGCCTTAAGTCTCAGAGAAGCGGTTAGAGTGGGTTTTTTTGTTTGTTTGTTTCGTTTTTTTGTTTTATCCATTCAAGTTATTCTTCAGTTTTTGCTTCCCAACATTCTCACTGTAAAAGCCAGAATCTTCACAATAATCTGTAAGGCTCTAAAGACCTCTGTAACTTCTCCCTTGAATCACTCCAGGCAGTCACTCATGCTTCCCTGTAATTTTTTAAATACAACAGGCATATTCCCATCTCTGGGCCTTTGTACTTGCTGTTTACTCTGTATCAAATCTTCCTTCCCCCAGACATCCCTATACTTGCTCTCTTCCCTCATTCAAGACTTTACTAAGTTTCTTGTTTCCAGCAGAACCTACTGTGACTATGCTATCTGAAAGTTTAATCTCACCCTTCAATCTACACTTAAATTTAAACATTATTCATCTGGAGCTTGTATCTTGACTACAAGGAATCTAGTCCGTTCCACCAGTACTTGTGATATTTACTACTCATCTTCTTTGATCAGTGGATACCTATGACTCCAAAAAGTTGTGGGTCTCTTGGACTCACTTCCACTACAAAATGCAACCTTGCCCTTTATTCTTTAAATTACCACTCATCTGAGATTTTTTAATTGAACATTCGAAGAGTTTAGAAATAACACATTAATAAAAATAAAAATTCAAAATTAATCCTCAATTCTGAAAGATCTCCCCTTACTACATGTCCCTAATGGTTGTCCTTCCCCTTTGCCCAGATTTGTCACCATGGTCCTAGAGCTCAGGTCTTAAGCTTAACTCTCCTTCAAGTCTCTCTTTCCTAAGTGCCTGGAATCCACATATAGTCAAGACCTCAGATAATATATTAATTATCTCTACAGAGATATCCCTCTCTAAAGCAATTCCATTATGAAACAGATTATATTTGGCATCTCAGCTGAACATTTTCTTTTGGATTATTCTCAATTTGTTTGTCTCTATAGAAAAATGGACTTATATTTTTGGTATTTACCTTACATGTGCATGACTGTGAAGATTCTTAAATGTGTTAGCTTCCAGAAACAAGGGAGAGTTCACTACCAAAAATTTACAGTTTCTACCCTTAGAGCTATTAAGAATTCAGAAATATTGGAATTCAGTCTCAAAACATTGTACTAAATAAATCAATGCAAGCACAGCAATGAAAATTGTGGTTAAGTAAAGTAGTAGTAAGCACTAGGGACTCTACCACTTAGTACCAAGGAAAGTGGGACCATTTACAAATACCCTCAGATGCTCAGAAACACATTCAGTTTCCTGGAATTATTGCAGTGAGATACCTAAAACAGTTTTTGAAAATAAGTAAACTTTTACGAATATTTATGTTATAAAGATATAAATCTCACTGTCCAATAAATGGTAATAGCTTTAAACTTGAACTGGAGCTGTTTTCCTAAAATTTTCATTTACTGAAATTTTCAGTTAAATAGTAATTGCTTTGGGCTATATTTTGAGAATGCATTCTCATACCTTTAGCCAGTTGCTTTGCTTAAGTGATTTGGAATCTTCATAGCCCTGCAAAGTGGGTCTTACTTCTTCCTATCTTTTCAGGTACAGACAAATAAGAAAACAAATTTAATGTCTCTATAGCTCATGCTCTCAGTCCATTATACTCTAATGCTCCAAAGAGAGCAAATGTAATAAACTGTTTTGTTCTCTGATCCTTGCAATATTGAAGAATCCCATGAAGTTAAGAATAACACAAAGGATAGCCTGAAGATAATTATTGCAGTGAAAACACATATTAATTGTGAATATGAGACATTTTTATTATTCATCAATATTTCCCTTATCTTTGTCATTGTGTATATATATATACACATATATATATATTTAATAGGCATGTGATTAATAGGCATGTGAATGCTAACATTTCCTTTTAACCACAACCTGTCATCTGAATGATCTCTTACCAATTCTTTCAAATGTGTTCTTACATTTACAAAACATAATAACTATACCTTTTTTCCTCAAATAAATTTAAAGCATAATCTGCATTCATGAAGATAGTTTTTATTGCGTTCTTATGAAAAGTAAAGAACGGCTCTCATCTTTGTAAAGATTTTAGTGGAGGGTAAGAGGAAAAGGATTGGATAATTTTAAGATTTTTACATTACAAAGGTCATCCATAAAACAAAGATTAAGAACTCTGTAAAGCATAACTCAAAATGAAATCTTTTTTTGAGATCTGAAGCTAAGAAAATATCATTTGTCTTAAGAATGCACTGCCGAAAATACCTAGAGTAGTATGTGCAGGTGGTACTTAATAAATACTATTTTTATACCGTGATTTGTAATGAATGAGAATATGGACATTTTCCACATATACCATCTTATAGCATTGCCTTTTTTTTTTTTTTAAGATTTTATTTATTTATTTGACAGAGAGACAGCCAGTGAGAGAGGGAACACAAGCAGGGGGAGTGCAAGAGGAAGAAGCAGGCTCATAGTGGAGGAGCCTGATGTGGGTCTCGATCCCGCAATGCCGGGATCACGCCCTGAGCNAATCTAGAGGAATGCAAGAATTAATGTTTTCTTAGAGCAGAATAGCTGTGGAATTTTGCACGTTTTCTAAAAATACATTAATTATCCTATTGACTGAGTTTGTTCAGGGAATTCATTTATCTCAGTGTGTCCTCATCTTTTTTTAAATAGTTCCCTTATTTCTAAATATAATTAGAAATATTCTTATTATTAATAGATGCTTCAATCTAATTTGTTGAAACTGAATATTTTTCAAAATCCCAGAGTCTCAAAATCCCAACATCATTTTTATGTATGTATCTGATTATAAATATTTATTAGAAATATTACAAATCTATATAAAAATAAATGAATTAAAACCCAGGACAACCATTATCTAACAAAACCAGCATTCTGATACAGAAATTAGCCTGGCCCTTGCACAAGGATAACACACAAATTCATGAAGAGTTCCATATTAAAAAAAACAAAAAACAAAAAACAACAAGTACAAAACAAAAAAACAGCATTCTGATATGATGAGTTCTACAGAGCAAATTAACAAGCCAAGTAATCGAGAGACATCATCTTCATGAAATCACTTTTTGTTTAGTCAACTGTGAGATTATATAAAGAATTAAGTCATGGCTCACTATTATCATTGTAATTAGAAATTTCTAACTCGAGGATTTTAAAGACCTAATTAGGATGTCTGCTTTCAAGTAGAATGGAGTAGCTTGCAATACTCCACCTAGAGCAACCAGAAAATCTGGATAAAATGGAAAGCTCAGAGAGCTCTTTAGGCAATGAGAATCAGAGGAGCTAAAACTCCAAAGAGAGAACCTTGAAAAGGTAAGTTTACTACTACAGTCATTTTTATCCTGGAGCATTTGTCAATCATGAGTGTGAGAGGGACCTTGAATGTCATTCCTGTGATTAGGATATGCTAAACGGCACAGCTGACTTTAGGAAAGGGGGATTATCCTTGATGGACATTATCTAATCAGGTGAGACCTTCAAGGGGACGGGGCTGTTCCTTGTGAGAGATTCCATATATGAGAGGTAATGAGGAAGATTCTCCTTTGCTGGGTTTGAAA